>NC_056547.1:5104146-5704146 GCF_910596095.1 Thunnus maccoyii | reverse complement strand
GTCAGGTTTTGATGTTCGCTGTACTGGTTTCAAGTTTATTTCTCATCTCGACTGGAAAAAAATACAGAAATCATGTTTGTTCTAGACCAGATTATAACACGTCAGACTAAACATAAAAGCATCAAAACAAATAATGTAAAACATTTAAAGTGTATGGCAGCATTAAAGCCTAATTTCTGAAAGCTTTTAATATTTAAAGATAGGAGAGAGTAATAATTGATATGTGAATACATCATAAATGAGATACATTCCCATATGGTACATTATCAATACATGGGCACCAGTATGGTAATATATTACAGATCACATTGATACTGTGTATAGGCCGGTGATGTGTACAAAATGAAAGGATATAACTGACAGCATTTTATAATTTATTTATTGTCAACAAATCCCATTAAAAGACAAAAAAAAACAAACAAACAAACTAGCCTGGTTCCAGATAACCAGACCTCTCGATTGCTGCCCGCAGCGACTCGAGTAGGTCTGCTGTTGTGCTTATCGACGTCTGTTTCCTCAGTTGGACAAACAACCGAGCCAATCAGAGTTATCTAAGTGGTGTTCAGAGCGGCATCTTCCTGTGCCAGAGGCAGAAAAATGGCAACAGGGAAATCGGCATGAAAATGGCGCTAAACGCGGAAGAGATCGACACAGCTGTACAAGATATTGTAAATCAACTTACAGCTATAATAACTCTTAAATCGACATATTTTCTTCGATCGATGTTTAAAACAGTGTTAACTGAAAATTACTTAACTGGGACGGATACATCATTAGCCGCTAAAGGCGTCATCTAAAGTGCTTTTCGGATGGTCACTCAGCATCTGAAACTCCCCTCCCCGACAGTTTTCCAACATCGCGTTGGGTCGGGGAGGTGCGTCCGTAAATTTTCGTAACTTTTCCAAACCAACAATTGTTCCGGAGGTGAGAAAGTAGGCAGGGTTTAAACCCTCACGCTCTCTTCTGTCACTTTTCGTGACCGACTGCAACACCATGAAGGCCCACGATGAGAGACGATCCGGAAATATATAACGTCATTCTGATTAGAACAATTATTGCGATTCTCTCACCTCTGTGGCCGTGGTCGGATGACGCTTCGTAGAAACGTTCTAACCTTAAATGGTTGTAGCTTCGGCGTGTTTATGGGCCTCACGTCGTTCTTAATCATAAAGCACCTGCGTGATCGTCTCTGCGCACGCTTCATTACAGCGTCTCCTAGCTAACACCGATACGATAGTTTGATGGGATGACGGTGATGAGAATTAGAGGTGGGTATTTCTGCGATTCTGATATTCTTGATGATACGACAAAATACTGGCGGGATTTTTTAGCCCTCGTCATACTCGACCGGATGCTTCCGCTTGAGGTGATGAAATAAGTTAGTTGTATTTCCCCTTTTGTTGTTAGAATCTTCTTGCACTTCTTATATATTACAGTGGTTTGTTGTACATCTGATCTTTTATAACCAAACCACTTCCTCACTGATGAAGTCACTCCTCTTTCTGAAACTTCCTCCTCCGCCGTGGAGCCGGTAGCGATGTTACTTTTGCTTTCAGCCATTACATCAGAATATTTCCATTATAACAATATGAATCTTTTTTTTTTAATCATATTAAAAATTACACGATATTATCATGAACGATACGATACGGCGCACCCCTACTGAGACTGTTGAGTTTTCAGTCGGTAGACGACGGTACACGACGTACTGGAGCAGTAATTTAAGATGGAGTTGAAATATTTACATTGAGTCTCCTTTAGTAAGTAATTTCTCTCACACTGGACCAAGTTTCATCCACTTCATCTTGCATTACTTCTTCCCATAGACAGATTATTCCTGCGTAGCGACTGAATTGCAAAGGAAAGTATAAATAAACGCGGGCTACATGGGAGAAACATGCATTGTCAATTAACTCGTTTTTAATTGGTTAAATTATTAAAGTCCACTTAAAAATGTGTTTTTCTTCTTGTTCCTACAGTTTGATGTTTGAGCTTCACTGTGCAGGATGATGAATGTGCTCAAACGCTGTTTTCATGTTCATCTGCTGAAAGTTCCTCTGTTCACACCTTACATCTGTGACATCACAACTAGTTTGGAGCCAATCGGAGTCCAGTTAACAACTTACACAAGTGTGATGTGGAAACTTGAAGCCTCCAGTGCACAAACGCTGAGACTGGACTTTATAGTGAAGCAGGAGACAAACTTCTGAAATGAATAATATTCACATTTTCATAGTTTACTTTTGGTGGAAAAACCAAATTAGACACAAAATATTATTCAACGTCTTAAAACGTCTGGAGGGGATCTTTACCAACAATTAATAAATTATCAATTAATCATGAACATCATCTAGATAAAACAATTTGCAATCCTAGAATTAAAAATATGTGACAGATTTTGGTCAAATTTAAGGCTGATGATAAGTGAGCCACATTAAAATGTAGCATTACGTTTGTGTAGAGACGATAAATAATAATAGTGAATAATTTCTCAGATATACAGATATCGCAGCATCATTCTCTTGTGATATTGATTGACTGATACCAGGATCACACCACATATGTGACAGATACATTTTCTTCTTCACTCACTGAGATTTCTCTTGTTATCGTCCTGCGGTCATATCGCACCGCAGCGTGTTGTGACACCATCCTCCGATTGACCCTCTTATTTAAAAGATTTCATCACTCTCCTTTCAGTCGGTCACGTAGGTCGTCTTCCTCCTTCTTATTCTGACGTCTGCACACAACAGGCGCATTTAAAGATCTCAAGGCTCATCTCCTGAAATTCATTCCCTTACTGAAAGAAAAACAACTTTTATAGACGGATAAACGAGGCGACATAATGAGGTGTAATTAGTTTCTTTTTTTTATTTGAGGGTTATTTGTCCCTCGGGTGAATGTTTTTACACCACACATAAGAAATTACTGCACATCTAAAACTGTGTCACCCTACAAAACATTATCAATACAGTGCAGCCACATTTCACTCCGCGTATTGATAACAGCGGCAGTGACTGACAGATTTGACACAAAAAAATGAATTAAAGCTTTTAGCATTTGTTGAAAAATGATTACGGTGAATATAAAGTAGGTGTAAAGGCGAAACAATACGAATATAACTAAAAATGACTGGTGTTTTCTTTGTGTTTTAACCCACAAACCACATCTCAAAGCATCTTTATTCAAAAAAAATGTATAACAGATGTTGAAAACACCTGTGTTCGTTCACTCATCGAACAAACCTTCAGCAAACCAAATGAAGAGTTAAACTCCCGGAGTGTTCCGGGGCTAAATGGAGACATTTTATTTGCTCTTCTACTTTTCCTCCGGGTACGCGTCAGGAAAGCCTCATTAACAAGTCGCTCTCTCCTCTTCCAGCACAGTCAGAAATGCTTTTGTTTAATGGCCTGTGTCCGAACCTGATAACCGGGCCCCGCTGAGATGACATTATTGACTTCACCTCAGACTGAAAATATGTCAGCTTTCAGTCAGTTCAACAACAACAACTACGCTCTACATGCTTTTGTCGAAGGGAAAACTTTTAATCCTTTTTCAGTTTGATGCGAGTCCAATCCGAACGCACGGTGAAAGGAAACGTCGAGTCGTGAGCTGCTTTTACAAAAAGGTCTGTATTCACATGTTTATCCCAAACAAGAGGAACCTTATATCGCCTCGTTTTGCAGCGTGACCCGACTCTACTGTGCAATTAAAAGCACATGTTCACAGCTGATAACAGTTCGAAACAGAAAGCAAAAGTAAGAAGCTGCAGAATATTAGTGTTTATCAGCTCAACTGTGTGTCAGATGGACTTCAGACTGTCACTGATGCAGACTGAATGAAGAATGTTATCACGGTTTATAATCTTTCAATCAAATCATATCTACTGTCATCTAAATTAATGACAGAAAGCACGTTTTATTTAGTATTTTATTTTGGAAGAACCAACATTAAGGAACATCTGCACCTTTTAATCATTTATCCTTAAAACTTTTCTTCACAGTATTGACTTTCTACAACAAAGTAATCTTTAGATCTACAGCTGGATATCCTTTGACGTTTTTCAATACTAGTGTCGATTCAAGTTCAAAGAGTCCTGGTTTGCGATCGTCAGAGCAGTACTTTATGAAATATAAATAACTCTAAACATGAGCAGCTGTACGAGGTATTTTCTTAAATAAAATTGTCTAAATTTAGATGAAAACCAGGATTTATCTGATTCAAGAACAAGATTACAGCTCTGAACAGGCGAACTCGGTGATACGGACACATCATTATCGATTCATCTTCCAACTGTTTTCTCCATTGTTTGTGTGGTTTGTAAAATGCCAGTAAATTGTGCAAAATATCCATGAAAAGTTCCCAGTGTTTTTTTATTATCATAGCAGAGTATGAAAACCAGTAAATATTCATATTTGGGAAGCTGGAAGCAGTGAATTTTTGCCATTTTTTGCTCAAAAATTGCTTGAACCAATTATTAGATTATCAAAACGGTTGCTGATTAATTTTCTGTTGATCGACCAATCGTTGCAGCTCTACAAACGCATTTCGGTCGGTACCAAAAACTACGTAAAAAATACTACTGAGCGCTCTGTCCATCTTGAACCAATTGCAGGTGTTTGTTTTATTCTCACTGTAATTAACCAGTTTTATTTAGTTTTCTGGTGGAATTATTATCAGGACTCCATTAGTTTTATTTAGAGACATTTGGTCAATGTGTAGAGATTAATTTAAGAATAACTACTGATTATTGAGCTTTGATGGCACAGGTTTGAACCCTACTTGCCATTTATTAGTGCATAATTCATGCCATCTAAAGTATGTCCACAAAACAAGTGTTGTCATACCTGTTCAACCTGATTACATAATTGTAATCTGCTCAGAATAAGGGCATCATGTACCAGTATCACCACGAATGACAGTGTCATTGAATAGAAAAAGTTCTTTGATTTATCTTACTTCCATGTTTGGTGAACTATTCAGCTACTTTACTGGAGTTTGATTCCAAAAAAAACCCCCCAAATCTATTAAACCGAAACATCAACCGTCAACATCAGGTTTTTGGTGTCAGTGGCTCAGAATCAGCTGATAGGACGCAGAGGAAACGCAGCTCGCGATCACGCCACAGTACAGCTGAAACGTGTTAAACTGAACCAGTGGAAATGTGGCATCAAGTGCAACAAGTTCAAACTTGTTCTCTGGCGGCTTGTCAAGAGTCGTTCTAGTGTATAAATTACCAGCTGATGTAGATGTTCTGCAGGGAAAGTTGATTCACAACAGAAAACGACTCCTGGAATGCATCGAACATCACGGGAATATGAGTTTTTATTTGAACTCTGTCGGGATATTAGAGGCCAAAAGTAGTGACGGGGTTTAACGGCATTTTATCAAACTCAAATCATGTAACGAATCCACTAATCGAATCCTTTTGAATCATTTTCATTCATTTTTCATTATCGGTTAATCTTTTGTTTATTTCCTTGATTAATCGATTAGTTGTTTGGTCCATAAAATGTCATAAAATGGGGAAAAATCACTGTTTCCTAAAGCCCAAGATGACGTCTTCAAATGTCTTGTTTTGTCCCAAACAACAGTCAGAATCAGATGATTTGGACTTTTTTTCTTATTATCAAAATAAAAAAATAAAAAAACTAATCGTTGCAGCTCTATTAGGTTTAGCTTTTAACATTTACAAGTAAAAGAAATCACTTCTTGTTGGCTAAGAAGTCAGAAACACGACAGTTTTTAGTGGTAAACTGATTAATGTTCACAACCTGAAGATGAGATTAACAGAATAATATATGAAATGTTGATTAAATGTATCCGACACCTTCAGTTATTGTACTTCACGAGCTACTTGCTCCAAATACTAAAGATCCTGAAGTCAGACTGTTAGATTCTTTAATTGACATGATGATCGTTTATCCAGAGAGGAGTCGCCACTCTGCTGGTCTCTGTTGAACTCCAAAAACAAAAACTCATGCTGGTACGGTGGTTTCTTTTCACTCACATGCACACAATCTTTGGCTGAATCCGGACACCAGCTGCAGAGAACTCTAGTCACTTTAACCAGCGCCAGTCGATAAAGAATGAAAAGCCTCTATTTATATGTTTTCCATTCGCTACCGTTTATTGGAGTCGGAGCTTAACGAATACAGATGTTTTTTTGCCGATCGGGAATCAAAATCGAACCAGTTATCGGATCCCATCGCCAGGTCGAAGGTCAAGCTCGGCTGCACTTTTGGATCTGCTGGATTGTCTGTTTCCCCTCCTTCTGCCCTCCCTTTTCCCCACCACTCTCTTGCTTTTTATTCCCTTAAATTCTCTTTAATGCAAATGCAGCAGTCTGATCGTTTTTCTCTTGTTTTCCGCAGTGAAAGAAGGCATGAAGACATCATCCTAGTCATCAGTCATGGCCGATAAAAGGAAACTTCAAGGTGAGGTCTCTGAGGTGTGACTGTGTGTGTTTGTGCCCCATCAAAGAGAGGTGATGATGAGGATTTGTTGTGGTCTGATCAAGCCAGTCAGGCTGCAAAACTGACTTTTTTATCCACCGACCAAATGGTTAATAAATGTTCAAATTTTACCAGCCGCTCAACAGATTAACATTGTTTTTTTGGGGGGCATGTGAGTGAAGCGAATCCGCCAGCCACTTGCATATTTTACCAGCATTTGGCTGTTTGCTGCTGGTGCTAATCTGGTGCCCCGGTGCCAGCTTTACTGCAGATTACAATAAAAGGAGCGTCACAGTCACAGAGAAGCATTTCAGTGTCAGTAAAGTTCACAGTTCTGTAATTTGGAAAGTCCCCTGATGGCATCTTTGTGATAAACTCCTCCCGTCTGTCACTCTAAGTAGGTTAAAACAAACATAAATATTTACAGCTGCTACTACTGTTTGTATTTGGTGTGACCCAAAGCGTAAAACTTTATTATGGTGCATATCTGTATTTATTTATATATTAATAGTTTCACACTGCTTCATAAAAAGAGAACCACTGCTGGTAAACAAAAGTCACATGTGCTCACAAGTAGCTTGTTTACTGGGTTGTGTAAGCTGTCCTCCTGCCAGATTAGAGCTTTTTAGCTCTTGAGGCAGTCAGAAATAAATCAGATTTTGGTTCCTGTAGCTTCAACTAAAACACGATGGAGCCGAGAGCACTTTTTTACCTTCTCTAGCGAAGAAGAGTATGTGTAGAAAAAGCTGAATTTGAGCCTTAGGCTGAATTTACACCAAATCAGGCGTCAGTCCTCCCATTTGTTTGAATGGGGGGTAGTGCGTTTAGGCTGCAGGGGTGCCACAAAGGCCTGCGGCAAGACAGTTGAACCAGAATCAACTATTGGGAGAAAGGCAACCCGGCGTCACGCTGTGGTGGCCAATCACAGCCGGCGTTCAGACTGATCAGAGCTGCCATGAGGGAGAGCAGATGTTATTATGAAGAGGGGAGGGCATTTCTATTGGTTTGATATCGTTAAAAGTAAAAATAGGCCTTTCTGACTGATTTTAAAAGAGAGCGAGACAGTGAGAGCCCTTTTTCATCAAAAGAAGAGCTTTTTATGCCATCAAAAGAAAAATTACGACTTAGGAGGTGGTTCAAAATTCTAAATTCAGTAATAGAGCCAATAATATTATATGGTAGTGAAGTGTGGGGTCCATTAACCAGCCAAGACCTCCCAAAATGGAGAAAAAAAAAAAACATCTGCTGGAAGCTCTACATGCAGAATTGTGTAAAAACATGCTCACAGACACACAGTTAACAATGCACGTAGGGCAGAATGTGACCAATACCCTTAAGTTATTAAAATTCAAAAGCGATCCATCAAATTTTATAAACACCTCCAATGTAGCGACCCCCACTCCTGCTAGTACAAAGCCCTTCAGTGCCAAGAGTTGAACAAAGATAAGAGTCTCCTCTGCCAGCTGGTCCTGAAGCTCTGCCCACACACACCAGGCCTTCAGGACAGACACCAAACAATCTGGCCCAATGAAATCATCTCAAAACAAAAAGAAAATTATATCAAATATTGGAGAGAAACCACCGAATCACAATGTAAGTTCAAATTTTATCTGAGCCTAAACAGAGAGTACATGGCGGCAGGGTATCTGACCACTGTGACTGATGGAAAACTAAGGAAAATGTTGACAATGTGCAGACTGAAGGGACACAGCCGGGACATAGAAACAAGCCGCCACAAGCAGAACAGGCTCCGCAGGGAGGTCAGGCTGTGGTCACTTTATCAAAAGAGAGGTTGAGACAGAATCTCTCTTCCTACTATATTGTGATAAATACTATGCAAGGAATAGAAACTGAAACTGCCCTAATCTATGTGGGGAGGAAAGTCAGTGTGCAGTATTAGCTGCAAAATATGTTAACTACTGTCATACACTAAGAGAAACAAGCCTTGTAGTAAATGTTTGAGTGACTTTGAGAGAAAGAGAGAAGCGATGGTCGACCGAGCTGGAGAGTGGAAGAAGAGAGGGAGCAGCGGCGGTGAGAAAGCCGGTGAATGAGAGAAATAAAACATTATTTTGTGATTGTTTCACTGCGGTTACAAATTAACACACCCACACCCCCACCCCCCGCACCTCCGCACAACCCTGCGGAGGTTCACCGCAATGCCAGATCTGGTCTGAATACGGCCTTAGTCCAGATTGTCCTCAGCTGATTTTGTTATGCACAGATTTCCAGTGTCAGCGTCTCTTTCTGCATCAGTATCGAGCTCCGTCTCCTTCAATACTTTGCATTTTGGGTTCAGTAGTGGGTTTAGATTATATTCTAACTCCCAACAACATGTACAACAGTTATCTTGGAGGTGAACAGAAACTTGCAGTTTCAGCGTGATCGTAAAGTCAAGCTAAGTCAATTTTATTTATATAACCCAACATCACAGATTTGCCTCAGAGGGATATGACACCTTCTATCTTTACTCCCTCAGCTCACTGCAATATTTAAAACTGGTCTACTGACCAAATAGAGCAGAATAGTCCATATTTTGTCATGTAGACAACTTATTTTTTTATTGAAGAATAGCATTGCTAGCAAAGTTCTGCTAATTCAGTGTTCACAATGAAAGACTCTGGTTTGCTGGTGCAGCAGCAGGAAATATTCAGTCTGCAGCAGTGGTACATTAATGCAACTCTGATACAACTGAAAGTGATCAATAAACAGTAAAAGGCTGGAAGTATGAACAGCAATGTAGGATTGAAACTAAACTCCAAACCACAGAGATTCAGTTACAAGCTATAGAAGTACTGAGAGCTGAACACAGTCACATGTATCGAACCATCAGTTTAGTGAAAGACCATCACAGGAAGCTCGAAGTCACCTTGTTATCAAGCAGGACCACAACAGCATTGCAGTCTGGCACAATTTAAGCAGATAAAACCAGGCATGTAGAAAACAGCATAAGCATTTTGTAAAATGTGCTCCTCGCTATTACAAATTGATGAATTTTGCATATACTTTCAAGTTGTTTTATTTTATCCAGGAACAGTGTTTCAAATGATTAGATTTTAGAAAATGTAAATGATAAACAGTCCTGAAAGCATCTGATGCACATTTTGAAGCACACTTCTTGTTTTAAATGGCCGAACGCACACCAGAAGCATCATGAGGTGCATCAAACTGCTTTGACGCACCGACTCCGACCTTGTTTTGATTCTGGAGCATCAACTGAGGACCCAGCGACCAAAGCTGTCTTTCTGCAGCTGAAAGAAGAGAGAGAGCGAGCCAAGAGAACAAAGCAGTGAATGACCGAAATAAAACATTATTTTCTGATTGTTTCATGGGGATTACGTTCTAAAGCAGAAACAAATAACCACCAAACACTCAACAGATGATTTACAGTGGAAACAGACACTCTTAGTTTCATTTTCCTCCTCCTGCATTTCTCCTTTTCATTCATTCATTACATCCAACTTAATTCAGCAGGAACATTAAACACAAAGAACAACAGGACTAATGCGTGTCGGTTGTGTGACGTCGGCATTTCAAATCTTGATGCCTGCGGTTTGACGTAGGAGCGTCAAATGAGGCGAGTCAGTTATCGCTTTCAGTGCGTTTTTGTTCTTCATGCTTCATGTGTTTCAGCACATTAAACGTGGTCTTGTTTGACTTCATGTGTATTTGTCCAATTACGGTTGAACCCCTAAACTTGTGTGTTAAAAGGGTCACAGTTCTTTCTAAAACTACTCCTAAACCCACTCAAATTAAAGCTGAGACTTGGCACTTTAATGTAGTATCCATTATTTTATTTCAAATTAAATGTGTAACTATCCAAACACTTAATCTCTGGACTGTATACAAATATTGCAAAATATAAAATTAGTTATGCCATGATAAAGGATTTTATCCATATCGCCCTCTCCTAGTTTTCCTCTTTTGCTGTTTTGGGGGGTTTTTTTGTGCACAGGGTGACATTGTGTCCGTGTGTTTTGGCTGACATCTGTGCACATTTTTATTCATTTCATTTCACCAGCACATTTTCACAGAGACCAGTACATGTTTTAGGCCTCAGACAGAAACACTTTGTGTCTAGTGTGAGCAGTGAGGGTCTGTTCTTCCGCTGCTCTTTTCTCAGCGCTTTTATGTAAAATTTTAAACAGTACAACTGTACCAGGGAGACTCATGACTGCTGATGTCTGTAGCAGTTCATTGTACCTGGATCATACCGCATCCGAAGCTCGACACCTGGCCGAAGAATACTCGTAACACGACCCAGACTTTTGTGTAAAGAGAGAAAACCTTGAGGCTCAGCTCTGTCCCACAGAAATGTTCCTCAGAGTCCTTTTACTTTGATGTTATTTTCAACTGACGTTTGTCATCGCAGGCTGAAAACACCGTTTTTGACAGGATTCAGCCTTGATGATTCTCTGCCAGCATCACTCATCCCTTCACGTGCGCTCCTGTGACTTCTCATAGTGAACGGCTGTCATATTAAAAAAAAAAAAAAAACCCACATTTGCACGTATCTCCCCTAAAATCTCTTTGAGAAAGAAGAAGAAAAGATCAAGCACAAACAGCAACTAGGATCTGTCAAATTGTAATGTATTATTACAGAGGAGGTAGACTTTTATCTAAAAATAACACAACCGCAGCAGTATCTTAACGTCAAGGCTGTTTAAGGTCAGAATTGGAGTTTGTTCACACAACTTAGTCAAAGCCGCAGTCTGTTCTCGTCTGTTTAGTTGTTTGCCCAAAAAGAAATCCTGAATTTTATTCCCTCCAGTTGGGCTGAATTAAATGATATATCACTTTTTGCATAGCAGTGAAGCATAGTTCACTCCATCAAACAGTAATTTGATTACAATTACCATATGGTGATGTATGACAATGCCCAAAATAGTTAAAAAAAACACTTCCTGTAGTCATTTTCTGTCAGTGTGTTTCTTCCACCGTAGCATCAAGCTGTATCGATGGCTTCTGGGAGTTTTTGGGTCCCCCCTCATATATGAAAATTGGGAAATATCAATATTGTGATATTGAATTTAACCATATTGCCCAGCCCTAAAGTTATCACATCACTTGAATCCAAGTGATAGTGGTTTTGTAAGGCAGATACTATCATTAATATAATATATTGGCTGATATTAATTTTTCAGAAAAAGAGGAAGGGAGCCGTATTAATTTAAATATATATGTGCATGAATATTGGCACTAAATGGCGTGAAACGGACTGTGGACATTGATCGTTCAGGCAGTTAATCAGGTGTCATGATCCCCCCTCAAACTGCACTTCAGATGACTGATCTGAAAGAAATTCAGCAAACAATTTGGGGTTAAGATCAGGCTTAATCCAGACAGCGTCTTCTTGGCTTTATAGAGATCTGTTCTGAGTTTTAAAAAAGTAAAGTTTTCTTTGTGTTTTAACATGTTTTTATTCACCGTCATGTGATCGGCTGTATCATCTTGTCTCTTCTCCACCAGGTGAAATAGATCGATGTCTGAAAAAAGTAGCGGAAGGTGTTGAACAGTTTGAAGATATTTGGCAAAAGGTAAGAAGAGATCATCATCATTGATCTGAGCGGTCAACTATGTCAACTATTTGTCTTTTCCAGGCTCTTAAATGTGAAAATTTGCTGCTTTTCTTGCTCTTACATTGTAGTAAACTGAATATATTTGGGTTTTGGGTTGTTTGTGAGATAAAACGAGACATTTTAAGATGTTACATTGAGCTTTAGGACTGTTTTCTGATGTTTTATAGACCGAACGATTAATCAGTTAATCAAGAAAGTAATCAACAGATTATCAATCATTACTGCCAGCCTTAAATAAAACATGTATGCAAAATGCCGCCAACTTTTGGCTACAGGTTTTGCATTTATATGTGGAAGGTAATCATTGAACGTTTCCGAGATTTAGAGGAGTGAATGTTGTGTTTTTATGCTAAGTGAAAATTTCCAGTCACAAAATGCCAAAGTTTCAGTAGTTAAATCCTTTTTTCCGGCCATATCTGCCTCTGAGGTTAATTTCTGAAGTCGACTGCGGCGATGGAAATAAGTCCCACCGCGGCCACAACAGAATGTACAGTTCTAATGATGTTGATAATAAACTGAGTGCATATGGCTCTTGTTAAAACAGCGCTTGGCTCTCAGCTAACAGCAGCCCAGAGCGCAGATCTGTCCTGCTAATAAAGAGGCAGAAAGTCGTTAGTGGTTCAGTCACCCAGTTGTCCTTTTTTCCTTCATTATATCCTGTATTTATTTGTGTGGGCTGAACACCGCAAGTCTATTTGACTTTCCAGTGGCTTGTATTACCCCACAAATGTACATGTTATACTTGTATGACTTTTATAGCGTAATTTATAACCCATTTAGCTCTTATGTTTATCTTTTTTTCCCACGTAGTCTGCTGCCAAAAACCTAATTTGCCCACAGACATCGATTAAAAGATTTAGTTAATTGATAGTTAAAACATATCACAGAAGTTTAATATTAAGCGTATGAACAAAGAGAAGCTGGTAAAGCTTCTCACAAACTAAATATTTTCAGTATACATGTTGAATTTTGTATTGTTTTAGCTGAGAACTGGTTTGACTCTTCTCTCTGCAGCTTCACAATGCAGCCAACGCCAACCAGAAGGAGAAGTATGAAGCAGACCTCAAGAAAGAGATTAAAAAGCTACAGGTTAGTACAGTAGTAAACCTTAGTAGTAAAGTTTTCCCACTGAAATCTGGTGTAAATTCTCCCGGGGACTTCCCCAACACTAAATAAGTAATTCACAAGTCTACAAATCAGCACTCATCGCTTAAAGATAATGGCGATATTGGACAAATTTTTAATTATTTAAAGAGGTAATGATTTGTCAGTTGTGTGATCAGTCTGAGGACTGCAGTTGAAGCCCTGTGGTCTGTGAAGATCTGTCCTGCTGAAGCCTCTTCCAACAATAAACTGATCTGATCTGTCACAGAGAGACTTCGAGTTTATAGTGATCTCAATAGAAAGTGAGAAACCTTCTAACTTTCTTTTAATTCACGGGTGCAGCAGCGTTAGTAAATGAGGTCATTGGGAAAGCACCCATGTCATCGGAAACATTCAGCCTCACCACACCGGTGTTTTCATTTTGAAACCTGTAAAGGTGTTTTCACACCTTTGCTCTGGTCTGAATCAGTTGCTAATCTTGGTGCGTGTAAATTGGGTTTAATATGCAGCCGATCAGCAAGTGAAACAGCCTGAGTTGACTTGTTGAGGTCTGGCGTCTTACGTTTTGGGCCCTTAAATTGAATGAAAGGACAGAGATTGTTTGCTGATGTGAAATCTGTGGAGTATTAAATATCATCAGGTCAGCCAGAAGCAGTGTGCGCTTCATCCCAGTGTTACCATGAGGACCAAACTCCAAGCCAAGCCGGTGTGATGCACGTAGACACCAAGTTCACCATCCATGACAAGTTTCTGCACGTATCACAGAGTTCGCTGATGTATCTCTCTCTATCCCCCCCCCCTCCCCCCTCCCCCCCACTCTGTTTCTCTCCCTCTTCTTCTGGTCCCTCAGCGTCTTCGAGACCAGATCAAGACGTGGGTGGCATCCAACGAGATCAAAGACAAAAGGCAGCTAGTAGAGAACCGCAAACTCATAGAAACGGTGAGTAGAAACTGAGACACACAGTCCATCATGTTCATTATAACACTCCCTCCAGGACCTGTGTTTACTCTGGAGGATTGAGTTTGTTTTGAACTCTCAGATAAGTCCCAGATCTTGAAAATGTCTGAAGCTTATCAGAATTTTGGTGTTAATATCAGGAAAACTATGAAACTACGCAAAAATGTCTGTTTGTTTGTTTTTTCTTTCACCACAGATTTAGCATCATTTCACCCATCAGGTTGTGGGAACACACAGATTACCAGTTTATGATTGATTGACTGTGAATATACTGGTGTTATTTGTGTCATTTATGATGCTCTGTGTGAAGAAAGAACACAAAAAATTGCATCTTTTTAGATTTTCATTCAGAAACAGATGAAAACGTATTTTTGCAGTGTGAAAGTTTTATTAATGTAATTTTTTCTGCTTCTCTCAGAGTATAAGAGTTGATTTCCTTTATTACAGAAGCAAAAGTGTGCCTGCATGCATGAATAATATAGTATTGTTAGTAAATTTGTCTTTGGCTTCACCAAAAAACCAAAAGACAATTAATCAGGACAAAAATTGAGACATAGTGAGCATCAACAAACAACACAGCTTTTAAAATATCACTTTGTAGTGAGAAAGGAAAAAAAAATCTGCTTTATTGTTTCAATATCAAATACTCGCCTCCTGTAGAGATAAAAGCTGGTTTGTAGTTTTATTCTTCGTAGAGAAAAGCAGAAAGTTATGGACAGCTTGGATTCAATCAGTCAAAAGTGACGAGTTTTCACAGCGAAATAATAAATATTAAAATCATCAGTCATCTCCTGCAGTATAATCTACGTCTCTGTTGTATCGGTGTATTTTTTTCTGAAGTCTGAAAGTTGTGATATCGTCCTCCTCAAAGCTCAAACAGAAGCTTCATTTACATCTTAAAATTCACAAAAATCTTGCATATTTTGTCTTTTAATTTGGATCAGACTGTTAAGTGTTACAGTATATGAAGCACATTGTTTGGACAAATGTATTTATAGCAGAAATTAAGTTTATCATTCGATGCGTGCAGGTTTTGATCCAGATCTTCTTTTCATAAGTTTTAATTTTGTCTCTCTTTATAATCTGACTCCCAGTAATCTGATGTGTTTATTATTTATTATTCAGGTGTAAATAAAGGTACATTTTGGTAATTCTCTCACTTTAAAAATCAGTTAAAACAGCAGTGATTTAACCTTCTGAATACTTACACACTCGAGGAAAAAATGCACAAAAACTAATGTTTTAAGTTTCAGGCGGCAGCTGTGGTTTGTTAAGAATAAAGAAGAAGAACTGAGCGGCGATCACCACTGTGACTCAGCAGTGAAACACGCGAGCGCCACCTTCACTAAACTAAAGCATCACCAGCAGAAAATCCAGTGTAGTTCCAGAAAAAAAACACACCGACAGACCGAAGATGTTGCCAAAATAATTTCTGAGATTAGCACTTTAAATAAAAAAAACCCTCATTACATCGTTCTTCACAGAGAGCCGGAGGGGGGGTGGGGGGGGGGACATGGGAGCCGGTCCCGATATCCAAACATCTGTTCTTTAGCGCAGCCGTCCTCGTCCCTCAGGCCTCAGAGCCACACGAGTCTTTGATGAGGGTTATTGAGACGGACTGAAAGCCAGCCACCTGCCCGCACAATGAGAGCTGAGAGCGACTCGCCAGCTCTCCCTCTGATCTCCATGAGTTGCTTTTTTTTTTTTTTTTTTTTTCCTGTGGTTTTGTCGGTTGACCTGAAATTATATGTTCGGTCATACTGCGAGAGTCCTGCAGGAAACGGATGAGGTTTGTTGTCTTGTATAGAAAGAAGAAGGAACATCGCAATCTGCTGGCTGATTAAACAGAGAGATAGAGGATGTGATAAAGATGAGTCAGTCTTAAATTCATGTTACAGTTCAAATCTAAGAGAGTCCTTGTCCTCTGGTCCTGTTAGGCCTGTTAACGTCACTTTTATACAGAAGTAAATACAGTATCTGGTCCTATTTCTGGTCTGCTGAGTGGGTTTTAATGGCTCCATTAGTGCACGGCTGCCATTTATTATCACTTTGCTGAGTTCTTCTATTTTAAAGCTCCATTAATATATATATACAAACATGCTGTAAGGAAAAAAAGGTCCCCATTTATTTCACTTTCTGGAACTTGTAGGCATCTTCTTTATCTTCTTTCTCCTCATCACAAAGATGCGAAGGCTGAAGGCTACTGGATTTATAATGTTTTTTTTGTGTCTTGTCTATATATTTACCGTCTCGCAGCAAATGGAGCGGTTCAAGATAGTGGAAAGAGAAACCAAGACGAAAGCGTATTCAAAAGAAGGACTGGGACTGGCCCAGAAGGTGGACCCGGCTCAGAGGGAGAAGGAGGAGGTCGGCACGTGGCTAACGGTGAGTTTGTGTGTGACGTCGTTAAGCGTCGGTGTTTTTTTTACACAGAGACGGTCGTGGTTTTGTGACATTTCTGTTCAGTTTGCAGCCCTGTGTGTTATTGTACTGATGTGATTCTAAGCTCTTCCTAAGCTCGAGTTTGCTGCTGGGAATTTTTTCAACTTTTTAAACAAAACCTGGAACTGAGAGTAAGTAAAATGCAGAACTAAAACCAAAATTAAGACAAAACACTGTCCTCGCTTTCACAAAAACACAACCTCTGAACCAGCGGTCACTTACATTAATACACAGCAGCTGTTTCTGAGCTGCACTGATGACCTTTCTGATATATTGAGATAATATATAATTGATATTTCTAGTTATCTTTATATAATAATATAATCTGATTTTAACGCCTGCATTTAACTTGAGCACTAAACTGTTGTTGACTTATTTGACTGTTCTAGTAAAGTTCAATTTGTGTGTAATTATCTTCAAAATCCAACCTGACAGTTTTGTTTTAATTAATGATATGAAGTAGAGCTGAAACAACGAGTCAATTAATCAATAAGTTGACTGACTGCAAAAATTTTGATGATTATCAAGAAAAAAATGTCAAAAATTTTGTGTTTCCAGATTCTCGATTGTGAAGATTTTCCTCTTTTGTGTGTTTTTATGTCGTTGTAAATTGAATATATGTGGAGTTTGGACTGTTTGATGAACAGAAAGCTGTTTAAATTAAAATAATTTCATTTAATCACATTTATTTTAATTAAAAAAATGTCACTTTAGGCTCTGTGCAATTGTAATGGGCATTTTTTTTGCTATTTTCTGACATTTTATAGACTAAACCAAGGTGTCATCTGAAATCTAAAGGGGTCGTTAGTGAGTCAATTAACAGGACAGGAAAGCAGAAATACTTGTTCACTCTTTTGTCTAGTCTTTGCTAATTTTCCTGTGAATTATTGTGTAGTATTACTTCTTTAAGACTTTAAAAATGACTAAAAAACATAATTTTACTCTTTAGTCGACTTGCTCATAACCGACATATGCAGCTGTTGACGATGTGCCACGAGTAGGGCTGCAATTACTGATCATTATCAATTAATCTGTCAATTTTCTCAATGAATCGATCAGGTGTTTGGTCTATAAAATGTCAGAGTCAATCACAGCTTCCCAAAGCGGCATCCTCAAACATCCTATTTTGTCCACAACGCGAAGATATTCTGTTTCCTGTCATAGACGACGAGAAAATATTCACATTCGAGAAGCTGGAACCAGAGAATTTTTACATTTCTTCTTTTTAAAAAAATGACTCAAAACAATTAACCGATTATCAAAATCTCCAAAACATATTGATTGATTTAAACACCAGACTAAAAATCTTTATTTTGTCGCCCGTTTGACATCTGTAACCACACCCAGCAGTGATTTCAGCGTGTCCTGGAGTACACCTCTACATCACCGCGGCCAGCCGAGACGTTAAACCACTAGAGGGCAGCAAAAACAAGATTTTCGGGGGGGGGGGTTAAGTTAACACTAATAACCAGCTGAATCATTTTAACATCACAGGTGGATAATAACTTTCTTTTTTTACTTCCTGTCTTCCTCCAGAATACGATAGACACCTTGAACATGCAGGTGGACCAGTTCGAGAGCGAAGTGGAGTCTCTGTCGGTCCAGACGAGAAAAAAGAAAGGAGACAAGGAGGTCAGTGTGCTCAGTCGTCTCTGAATCATTCATTATTTTTCCCTCTCTCTAGTTTCTTCCTCCTGGTTATTTTTCTTTCTTTATAAGCTGACACAGACCGGTCGGTCAGCCTCGCAGCCCCCCCCCCCCTCCCCCTCCCTCTCTCAGGTCAGGTAGTGTGTCCTCCATTCATCATCTGTCTCTGCTCTGATAAGGACAACCTTGCTGACCACTTCTCTTTTTATTTCTCTCTCACTCACTCACTTTCCCCTTTTAAGTCCTCTCCAGCGGCTTCATTTATAAAAAAAATGCTCTTCAGCGTTACCCTTGACGACACAGCGCAGTAAACACAGAAGTAAAGAACAAGCAGATCTTGAGTCGTACAGTGTTCGTATCTCATACACACAAGAAAAAAAATGACGTCATAGGAAAATATGTGCAGCTGACTCAGTTTCTCTGTAATTGGCTCGTATTTGTTCTGAGCATACAATATGTGCAAAGGACTTTTTATTTTTTTGTTTGTGTGTTGTTGTTGTTTTTTTATAAATGAGACCCAGAGGGATTTATTTTTGTTTGTGCAGTCGGCCAAACGCGTAGGACTGAAATATATCAGTGGATATCTTCTGAATATCTTCTAGGAGATGTAGAGCTGGTATCAGTTTCTTGACCTTCAGATTTCATACAGACTTCAAAATGATATGTATGATCCTGCGTCAGTCAACCCAAACCAATTAAGTGTCCTGATTGATTGCCGGTTAATGCTGAAATATACAGTATGTACAGTATATGAATGAACATCAACATCATACAGGCATGAAGAGAAGAGGTTGCTGCACACCTCTAACATCTCAACTCTTGACTACATGCTGCCCTGTGCACCAAACAAATGAATTTAATGAATTTAAAGGATAAGTCTGGTGATTTTCTATAGTTTTTATAGTATAGAGCAGGTTTCTATCAGGCGACGGCTGGCAGATATGATGCAAAGCGAGGATGATTCATAAGTGTCTGAACTGCTCACTACAAAGTGAACTACTGAGTGTCTGTTATTATATTTGGAATAATGAATTAGGCAGTGATGTCAGACTTTCTTTTTTTTTTCCAAGGTTGAAAACTTTTCAGTTTTTTCTTCTGCTTCATTTGCATTTCGAGAAAAGCAGCAACGTTATTATCCAAGGATTTTGGCAGACAGTGATGTTGGAATATGTGCAGCAGACACAGAATCATGTTTCAGGCTTTAACTACGTTATACAAAGAGAAATCTCCATCATATGAATGTTTCTTCTCACCAATATGCACCTAAAATAACATTAAACGTGACAAACTGAGCAGAATCCTCTTGATCTACATTAAAACAGGACCTACATTAAAGGTTTTGTCTTCTCGTGGTCCGCTATCTGTCCGGCGTTCATACGCAGCACTGACTCTGAACACAGCGGCTCGGATTGAGCCACACAACGCGCCTCCAGCCAATCAGCAGCAGCGCTCGTGCACAGGACAAGAGCAGCCGTCTGTGTGTAGGACATGACAGTCTCCCGTCTCCAGCACCAGTTGAACGGTGGGAGGACTGGTGAACTGGGGGGGGGGGGGGGGGAGAGAGAGAGAGAGAGGCCGTGTCTAATTCACACAGAAAGTGCTTTCTCACCAAACAGCTTCCATTTTATTTTACGCTTTGAATCTGTTTCTATCGCGTTCAGTGAAGTGTAATCTGAGCAGGAAGCTGTTTAAATCACACAAATAGTTTGCTATATATGTGTCTCGAACAGGAAATCATACATAATCTTCAACTAATAGATTAGTGGCGGGAGGGGAGGGGCGTCAGATGTAACGATGCACAGCGAGCTCAGCGGCCACACATTTCTCCGTTCTCTTCTTCGCGTCTTCAGGTTATGCTAACTCATTGTTGCTAACTTTTGAGCTAACCTCCTTCACTTGTCCAGCACTCGGGGAAACAACAGACGTGACTTTTTAGCATTTATTAACTGACACACTGTAGTCTGTCCTGTACATTTACTGCCAGACTGACAACTCACCACTAACCTTTTCCTCTACTCCGCTCGCATCCACCGTCTTTTTCCCGCCCGCTAGGTAAACATACTACGCAATGTCCTATTCCTAAACGGAGCTACAATACCAATAGTTTCCCCGGCAACGACACAGAGGTTGTCAACGGGGGTGTTTTGAATAATAATCTGTAATTTGTTAGTCTGTCCCTCCCGCTGCAGGAAATGATAGATTAATCTTTTCTCCTTATGAGAGGAACACGGAGATTATTCGACCAATGACAATTTAGTCGGACGAGAGCATATCGACCAGGAGACTACAGCCCTAGTGTTGAACTTATTAACAGTATCAGTGAATCAATAAATACAAACACTGTTGATTTCTTCCAGTGGAGGCAACATGTTAACTGTTTTAGTTCAGTAAATATCTGTCGTCAGTCAGCTCGGTGAAGGTGTGAAAGTTTGTCCGGCCGTTGTCCTCTCAGCTTCCCGAGGAGCTGCAGCAGCAGCAGAAGAGAGTGTGGACGGACTGTTGTTCTCACATCAGACACAAAAAAAAAAAAAAACAACATTTTTTCCAGTCTTGATAATGTGTGAGAGGAACAGAAGTGACTCTACAGCTGACGCATCGCTCTGGATTCCACCATATTTCTCTTTTGGTCGTTGCCATGGCAATGCGAGTCCATGAATTCGGGGAGCAGAGCTTGTCCGAGGAGCACAAAGGGAAGTTTAGTTCAAATATCAACAATCTTTCTCTCAGAATGACTGACTCTACCTTTAAATAATAAGGTAGAGCTTTCAAATAATAATACATACAGACACACATGTACATACCAGTTCAGAAAGTTCAGTTCCAGTGAATGAAATTGAAATAAAAACACTGAATGATCTTTTAAATGCAGGTTCAAAGGCTTTTGATCACAGTGGGAAACGGCTGTTTTGCACATCAACATATTTTATAAATGAAGGGGGGGGTCATGGGAGGGTTTTTCCCGCCCTGAGAGGGGTTTTAACCGACATCATGCTTTTTATTTATTTACTCCCTTTGACGTGTGTTTACTTTAAAACACCATTAGTCGCTTGTACGCGGTCAGAATCGCTGGCTGAACGGTTCGCTCGCTCAGTCAGGATGAAAAAGCTTGTAACTATGATCATAAACCTGAAACCAGTGAGAAATAAAGCTCAAGTTTGTTTCCTAAAAGCTTTATTTTGGTTTTTGACCTAAAGGATTTTTAAAATGTGTCACGTAAGGGTTTAAAAAATGTTTTCTTTTATACTCAACGCTGGACACAGATCATCAGGTCGAGGGTTTATATTTAGCCTGTGGAGCCTCAGTACAGAAATATCTTAATGTTCCCGACATGTGCTGATGCAGCATTAATATGTATTACGATGAAACACATTAATATGTTCCACTCTGATGCCTCCACTAATGCACAACATATGTCTAAAGTGTCCTGCCAGTGTTTTTTTTTTTAACAGCTGTGGTGTTTTTTTAATCACGTCAATTCAGCCGAAGATTTACACGTGTGCTCCTTTTCTATTCTCATGTCTGCATCCGGAATAGATGCACACGTTTGATCTGATTTACAAGTTTTGTTTCCCTGGAAAAACTTTCGGATATGAAGTCAATTATGTGCATAAAGAAAAAAAAAAAAAAGAACAGAGCATCACATTAAAGTGGCCGAGAACACGTATGAATCAACCGTAGAGGAGTCGAAGAATTAAATATTGAAATGACAAGCGATCCTGTGAACGTGCTGTATGATGCATTAAGCCAGAAAGTGCACATGTAGCAGCAGCAGCACAGTGCTATACCTTTTATATACTTCTGTATCTTATGTTTTTTTTTTGTTTTACTATTTAAAATTTTAACATGCTTTTACTTCATTTTGTTAAACTGTTCTGCTTGTTTTCACTCTGAAATGCTTTTTTCTGCTTCTTGTTATTTCAATAAATAATTGAGTTAAATCGGATTATTCGTGTTTTGCGTCGGAATACGTCAAAGTGGAGCCGCAGCATGTTAGATTACCTTTTTAATACCATATATTACAGTTTAAAAAGTGTTTTTATACCTTGATTTTATTCTTGTCTGTGTATAAAAGCTAACTCAAGGATGTCAAAAGCCTCCACTGAGCCTCCATGAGAGTCTGAGTGATAAAGTGTGAAATTCATACAAATAAAACAGATTTAACAGGTTGTTTTCATGTATTTGTGGTTCAGGAGGAAACGTCTTCATATCAGAGGTTTTAGACACAATATTCAAGATATTAAAACACAGGATAACAGCTTTTAAAGTCTGACTTTGGGACTCTTCTGTTCTCTGTCTATCCCCTCCCGTCCCCCCCCCACCCCCCCCCCCCCCCCCCACTGCATGCTGCTCCCACAGAAACAGGACCGGATCGAGGAGTTAAAGAAGTTCATCGAGAAGCATCGATACCACATCCGGATGCTGGAGACCATACTGAGGATGCTGGACAACGACTCAGTGCAGGTGGACGCCATCAGGAAGATCAAGGTTTGTTTATGTCTTGAGAAGATAAAGCCTCGGTGGACTTTTCTGACATTTACTTATTATTTCTGCATCATATAGTGCTTTACATGATGAAAAAGCACATGAGAACAGGAATAAAAATAAAAACAAGACTAAAAGATGTTAATGTAACAATAAAATACACTGAATTTGAGAAAAGTAAAGCAACATTAAAGCAGTCAGGAGCCCAAATGAACATATGATTCATTCCTCCTGTTCACACTGACCATTAGATCCCTTCATAATGCACTTACAATATAAGTGATGGGGGACAAAATCCTCCACAGTCCTCCTTCTGCGGCCAAAAATGCATTTAAAAGTTTTTTTTTTGAAGCTAATATGAAGCTTCAGCGTCCAAATTTGTTAAATCAAGTCAATATCTTTCAAAGTTACAGTCTTTTTAAAGCCAAATTCCCTCTTTTTGTTACGATCCGCTGCAGCTGATTGTCTGTGGAGACACAAAAAACACAGAATTTCTTACTAAAAAGACTGTAAATGTGGAAGATATCCACTTTATTTGACTAACTTATTATCTTCAGATGAACTTTTAAATACATTTTTGCACAGAAGGAGGACTGTGGATTTTGTCCCCCATCACTTACATCATAAGTGCATGATGAAGTGATCTTCTAATGGTCAGTATGAACAGGAGGAATGATTACAGCAAGGAAAACATGCCTCACTATTGTTGTCAGACAGACTTTTGAACATATCCTTTTTAAAAAGGCAGCATAAAGGACAATAAATATGAAGTGCAGCTTTAAGAGATAATTAACAGCCGTGGCAGACAGATGTGTCTCTAGTCTGGAATCTTCAAGTTACATCTTCCAGATGTGAGCAGTATAGAAGCACTTTTACTACTTCAGGAACCACAAATAGACCAGAACAGCTGACCCGAGAGCTCCGGAGGTTTCAGACTGTATGAAACCTTATTTGATAAAAATTCAGATGCAGATATGAAACCATGAAGGAAAGAAAAAGGAGCAAGATAAGCAACAAAGCTCCCCAGAATCTATACATCTTATCCACTAGTCCACCATGACGCATTTCTTTACATTAAATGTCTTTTTCTTATTGCAAATGCTCACTTTTTGTGTTGTTTTGCACATGTTTATATCTCTTTTATCTCGTGCAGATTTACAGTATGAATTAACGCGCCTGTTATCCGTCTCTTTCATGTGTTCTGTCATTACAAAGGATGATGTGGAGTACTATCTAGACTCCTCACAGGATCCGGACTTCGAGGAGAATGAGTTCCTATACGACGACCTGGATCTGGAGGACATCCGTAAGTAAAGGACGAACTGTGGTTAATGGGAGACTCTGCATGTCGGCAGCTCCGAGCGTCAGTTTAATCCTTTTATCGTGTTGTCAAGAAGTTCAGCCATCGTTTAAACATCCAGCTTTCTTTGGACAAATCACTCGACAAATCAGATCGAAGCACATCTTTGTTGATCCTCAAGAAACTCGTACATTTTAAATTCTATAGAAAGAAACGTACCGGTTATATTTTGTGCTGAATATCAGCGGATTTACTCCGATCCTGATCCATGAACTACGGAGTCGACTTGTCCTTGAAGAAGATGGTCTTGACTTCATGAGCGTCGGTGTCTCCTGAGTAGGGCTGCAACTATTTTTCCGATTCATTGATTAGTTGTTTGGTTTATAAAACATCAGAAACTGGTGAAAAATGACGATCGCTGTTTCCCAAAGCCGAAGATGACGTCCTCAAATGTCTCGTTTTGACGCATCTTGTTAAAGACTAAATAAACCAGAAATATTCATATTTAAGAAGCTGGAACAAGAGAATATTTGACTTGTTTTTCATGACAAATAACTCAACAACTATTTGATTATTAAAACAGTTGAACAGATTAAATAGATCAGAGAACCGACCACCCATTGCAACTCTTCTCCTGAGTTTTCCAGAGAATTAAACCCATCAGACGAGCAGATAAGTTAGTACCATAAAGCTCCTAAAAAAGAAAAACAAGTGTGTTGATGTTGTTTTTTCCACACAGCTGTTGACCATACTCACCGCCGCCTCTGAACTCTTCTTCTCTCTCTTCTCTGCATCTCTCTCTGTGTGTGTCTCCCTGCAGCTCAGACACTGGTCGCCACCTCGCCACCAGGACACTCGCACTTGGAGGACGAAATCTTCCAACACTCCAGCAGCACACCCACCTCCACCACCTCATCCTCACCCATCCCCCCCTCACCTGCCACTTGCACTACGGTAAGAAAACTTTCACTTAAAACTAGTTTCATCACGTGCAAATCGACCATTCTTGCACTTTGGAATATCAGAACGTGGTAATAAGTTTCGTTTGTGGTCATAAAATGCAATGCAATTTATACGTTTTGCAAATATTTGATGCTCCAAATTTGAGTTTAGCAAGATTTTCATGCAATTACAAGGAATTAAAAAGAATAATAAAGTCATGTGGACCAAGTTTAAGTTGATACTTTCTACATTTTGTCACCTGTGATCTAAAAAAGTGAAAATCTCTATTACAAATCAATAAAGAAACTTTTCTTCAGCCATTTCCACCAAAAACACCCTCCAGGCTTTTATCTCTTCATTGACTAATGGTTGTAACGACGTCTGAACATTCATCCCATTGTTACGCTCACTTTTAAGTCAAGTCAGGTCAATATTTTAAGATATAAATGTGCAATAATTGCCTTTGTATCTGCTATCGTAGCGCCCTGCCTTCTGCTCTTATTGTCATTATATCATCTGTTCTTCCTCTCCGCCCACACGCAGTACGGTAGTGAGAGTAGTTATTATAGTTCTGATGCGTCTGAATAGGAGGCGTGGCGTCGATCGGCGCTACTGACGATGAAGTCATACTTTGACATGAAAGGAAATGTAAAGGAAGGCTTGTGAGATGATTCCAGTAAGATATGTGAAGTTCAGTTGGTGTAGTTTTACACATTTCACTTTTCTACAACTGAGAACTGGTCGACACACCCTTCAAATACTGGTGAAAGTTAGGTTTCAGTTCTTAAATTTGTTGAGGATTTGCACCAGAAACCTCTCTAGTCACAAGCTCTTTTAAAACATTTTTAACTCTACAGTGGTTCTTCTTTAGATTGAGGCTTACAAGTGTTGCTCTAAATGTTTTTCAGGAGAACTCAGAAGATGACAAGAAGAGGGGACGTTCAACAGACAGTGAAGTTAGTCAGGTGAGTCAAAGGACACAGAAAGCACGTCTGCAGTCACAAGGAAGACAGAAAACTGCAGTTAATGCTGCATTTAATCATGACAACAACCCTGTAACAAAGCGCTGAAATTAAGTTGATTTTTGGATGCATTAACGGACAAAATCTGATCATTTATAGCCTCTAAACTATGAGATTTTGTTGCTTTTTTTCTCTTTTATATCAATGTAAATTAAATAATTTGGAGTTTTGAACTGTTGGTCGAACAAAACCAGCAATTTGAAGACTTCACTTGGCTTCTGTGAAATGTGTCTGATGTTTTAGAGACTAAACAACCAAACAGTCAAACAAAGATAATCCAGACAGAAGCCAAAACCATATTAATACTGTTTATTATCCTGAATATATCATCAGTATTAACTCTTCTACTTCCATCAATGAAGCTCCTCTTTCTCACGTTTTCTTATTTTCCTTCCAGTCACCTGTGAAGAACGGCAACCCCTCTTCCTCTCTATCCTCTTCCTCCTCCTCCTCTTCCTCCTCCTCCTCCTCCTCCTCCTCCTCCTCTTCCTCCGTCTCGGGACTGACCTCTTCCTCATTGGTCTCTATGGCGACCATCGCCGGTGGTGGAAGCTGCGGCTCCGGGGGCAACAGTCATCTAGGCAGCTTGGGGGGTCTCCTCTCCAACACTTCGGCCGGCAGCTACAGCAACGCGACCCAGCAGCAGCCGCACCCGTCAGCGCAGCAGCAGCAGCAGCAGCAGCAGCAGCAGCAGCAGCAGGCCAAAAACTCAGTTAGCTCCTCCTCCTCTTCCTCCTCTTCCTCCTCCTCAGCTCCTATCACCAACCCCAGCAGCTCGACCAACAGTCACCCCGTCTCCTCGGCCTCCTCTCCCCCCAACGCCAGCACACAGGGGCTCTTCACTTCAAACTCCCAGCCTCAGGCTCCGTCGGGGCCCACGCCCACTTCCAACAGCCTGGGCCTCAGCTTGGGCCTCTCCCTGGGGAAAAGCGCCATGTCCAGCTCCATCACCACCAGCCCGATGTCCGGAGGCCTCGGTTTGTCCCTGAGCACCATGGCGGGCCTCCTGTCCGGCTCCACTCCGGCGCCCTACGCTCAGGCGGCGGCTTCAGGCGCGGTGGGCTCCAGTCTACTGGGCTCTCTGGGAGGCGTCAGCACCACGACGACCAACAGCGCGGTGGGGTCCATCGGCAGCGGGAGCATCACAGTCGGCGGGCCGACGTCAACCACGGGAGGTCTTCTGGGCCCGGCACCGGGGATGACCGGTGTCGGCTCTGGGATTCTGGGTTTGGGCTCCGGTCAGTCAGGGGTGCAGGGGTCTTCCTTGGTAGCGCCGAGCCCGGTAGGAGGTTTAGCGCCGGGAAGCGGCGTAGGAATCATCGGGAGCAACGGAGGCAGCTCGGGATCAGCAGGGAGCGGAGTGCTGGGAGGAAACTCGTCGCTCTCGGTCAGGCCGCCGAGCCGACAGAAGCAGAACGGTAGCACTAGTGAGTATCTGAGGTCTGCAAGGGCTGCAGCGACCAGAGAGTCCTTAAAGTTAGTTTAAAGTTAGATTAAAATACTAAAAAGGAAACTCTGAGAAGGATCGTTGCTCCTCCAGAACCTTCATATAGTTCTGCTTTAGACATTTCAGGCACAAAATGTGATTGATTAGCTGATCAGAAAGTGATTAACAGAGCAATAACACACAAGGATGTTCTTCAAATGCGAGTTATCTAATCCAAACCCTTATTGGAGTCAAATTCATCCTTTGACACAATCATTACACTGTCACACAGCTTTAGATACAGACGAACGCTGTCGCTTTGAATCATTATTTCTAAAGTAAAACTACAGTCGTCAGTTCAGTTTATTGAAAAATCCTTTTTAGGTTTGTTTTTTTTTATTTAGAGCAAACAAAATATAAGAGTTTAAAGCGTGTCCATGTCCTTTAATGTCTTTGTTTACATCTAAGGTGCAAAAAAACACCAAAAAAGCTTCATTATAGTTTGCAGCTCATGTAGTTTTTCATTAAATCTTAAATGTGGATGTTTTAAACCTCCACATTGTTCTTATTTCACTGATCTTTCCAGTATTTGTAACTTACGTGGTTGCTGCTTCTTCTTCTTCTCTTTCTCTCCGTAACATCACAGGTTACAGCGCTGTGGTAGCAGACAGCACAACAGACTCCGCCCTCAACAGTGCCAGCCAATCACAAAGCAGCCAACCCTCGTCTTTGACCTCGACAGCCAATCAGCCGTGAGTATGACGGAGCAGACTGAAGTTATATATCAGAGTTGAATTGATTAGTAGAGTTTCACCTCTTTCACCTGCTAATTTTAGTGTTTTACCTCCTTTTTAATAGTTAATTTTTTGATAGAAATGGTAACAAATAAACATTTTTTTAACTTAATGTTGTTCATTAACACCCAAACTTCTTACCTCATGGTTTATATCTTGTTCCTCCCTCTCACCTTCTGTCTCTCCCTCCCCAGTAAGGACACTGGTCCCAGTTTACTGGGCTCTATGAGTTTGTCGTCCAGCTCTCCGTCGCCAGCTTCCTACAGCGAAGCCAAAACGGTGAGCGGCGGCAGCCTGCTGAACGGGCCGCTTTCCTACTCACAGTCCTCCGACAGCATCAAGGTGAGACCAGCCGCAAGATTGATCGATCGATTGATTTGATTGATTTGATTAAAAAGCAGAATCATTGACACTCCAACATGGTCAAATAATCAACTGGTTATCTTTACTTTGCTCCTAAACTTGTGTAGTTTGAAAGGTATTCTGGGACATGTAGGAAGGAAGGATACATATAAAACTGAGGATTTCTTTCCTTTAAGTTGCACCAGAAACTGTTTGTGAGGTTTTTTCTCTGCTTTTTTTTTCCATCTGTGGATTTGGGATTTTATAGACAGGATATGATGGTTGGAAGTTAAAAAAAAAAGAATCTCCACAGACTATTAATTTGCAGTGAAAATTGCCTTTTCTTCAACTGTGGTTTATTAATTCTGCCAACAAGTGAAATCCAAAGGGAGGATTATTATTCTCTCATTACGACTCTTTTATTATTTGAAGTTCAAGAAAAAATATTTCAGGCGCCGCTAACAGATTCTGACAAAAGAGAATAAATGAATAACAGAATAATTCAACAGCAACAGTCACCCTGAGGTGAACTCTCTGAGGAAACTTCATCAGCGTAAATTTCTCTCTTCACAGCTGTAAAACAGTTAATGTTCACTGAAACCGTGTAAAGTAACACATCTGTTACCATCTTCTACTGGATTTACCAGTCGCATTTTCAAGTATTGAGACGCTTCCAGTCCTCACACACTGTATTGTGTTATAGATTTAATTCAAATGGGTTATATTAAGGTTTATTTCTACACAGTTGTAATTGTGGGATCCTGCTCTATATGAACAGGTGTGTGTGCTTTTACTAAATCATCTCCAATAAATTCAGTTTGCCGCAGGTGCACTTTAATCCACTTTTAGAGAAAATGAAAGCAAACAGGAAGCACCTGTTGCCATAGTGAAGCGTCTGAATATGTATGTTAATTTAGAGATGTGTTCTTTTCCATTATTGGTTATTGTTAGTAGAATTAATGACCAAAAATAGACAATTTAATCCATTTGAATTAAATCTTTAACACAATTAAATGTGCAGCAAGTGAAGGAGTTTGAATGTTTTTAAGATTTACAAGTTGATGCTGCTTTCTGACATCTTGAGGAGAAAATAGATCATAACAGTAAATCTTATCTCAGATATTGAATAATCAATATTATTTCTGTTTATTTATAATGAAAACGTCCTTTTATAGTTTTGTTTTCAAGAAGATGACGGTCTACTAAGGTTGTTTATAGCAGCTCTGATGGATTATTTTTTGTATTTCAAAACTTTTTATTCTCTTTGAGAGAATTTTGCAGTTTAGACATTCAGGTAGACATGGCCAAAAGTATGCGGACACCTTAACATTACACCTGTATGATTGTTGAACATGTTATTCCAAAACTATGGGCATACATCTGCTGTTGGGGAGGCTTTCCTTCATATTTTGGTGATGATGAAACAGGAAAAAGCGTTCCTCATGAAGCTGGAAGTACATGATTGTCTAAAATATTATTGTATTCTGTAATATTTACCATCCTAAGGTGTCTAAACTATGAAAAACAGGAGTGTCCACATATTTTTGTCCACATAGCGTACTTCATTTGTTCTTTTTTGCTTCTGAAATCGCTCCTCAGCTGCCCGATATTACGTCAAAAGCGTGTTTGGGGAAGGGCACGGGAGCAAACAAAACAGCCCCAAAAACCAGAAGTGATTTCCATGACAACATTATCACTGGTGCGGGAACTACGAGTTCCTCCGTAGGGGCAGGAACGATAACTGTGCGCACACGTCCAGTAGAATCTGTTTTCCCATGAGTCCCCTTGTCTGTCCTCATCAGCCCCAGGAGCCTCTGAGCAGCCTGAAGTCCATGGCCGAGCGAGCAGCACTCAGCTCAGGGATGGAGGGAGACGTGCCCTCCCTGCACCTCACCCCAGGTAACACACACACACACACACACACACACACACACACACACATATATACCTTAATAAAAGGAGATAGAGGGTTGCCACAGAGCAGAAATAGAAAAGCTGTAGTTTAATGGAACAAAATGTCATCTCACCTCCCACTCTCAGCCTCCTCTGAACAAAACTTGATGATGATATTATCATCCCTGACTCAACTTCTCCCTCTTTGTCTCTCTGTCTTCAAATCCCGAATCCCTCCCTCCTCCCTCCATCCTCCCCTCCGTTTCCTTCACCCCTTTCAAATCTCCTCCGCACACTTTAACGCTCCCTCCTGTCTCTCTGTCTCTCTCTGTCTCTCTCTCTCTCCCGCCCCCCCAGACATCTTCCCCAGTACTACGGCCCCGTCGGGCCCCCCGTCAGCACCTCAGCCCTCGCTGTCAGAGGTCAGCATCCCCCCGTCGTTGGGGGTCTGCCCGCTGGGGCCGGTTCCCCTGTCCAAAGACCAGCTCTACCAACAGGCCATGGAGGAGGCGGTGTGGACGCACATGCCCCACCCGTCCGACTCCGAGAGGATCAGGTGAAGTGACGCGTGATGATTCGCCGTCCTGCAGCAGTCGGCAGAGTCGGAGACAACAGTGTTTATACTTTATTTACGACAGTCATTAATGATTCTCAACTCAAAATTACTTGTCACAAGTTAAAGTACTGTACTTAAGTAAACGTATAAAAGTATTATCAACAACATTATTATATCATAAAAAGTTTTTTTTAAATATATTTATTTATTATCCAAAAGTATCAAAAGTAAAAGTACTAATAATGCAAAATGACCCTTTTTACAGGATTATATTCTTATATATTTACTATTATTGAATTATTTTTATTGATGCATTAAAATATAACCAACTGCTTATTATACTGTTAGTTAATTTATTATAGTGCCTCACATTTGATAAACTAATGATCTATTTTGTATTTAAATTTAATTATATTTATATTTATTTTATAATATTTCTCTCAGACATGATGTGGAGTTTAAGTATAAAGTGGCAGAAAATGGAAATACTTAAATATGAAAACCTCAAACATCAAATAAGATCAATTAAGATCTTTATTGTCATTATATTTGAACATAGATTTGGCTTCTCAAAGCAGCAACAGGTCATAGTGACCCGATATACACAGTGAATAATGTAATATATAAAATGACTAAATTATGTCAATGAACTTTCCACCACTGTTTGACTGACTAAGGCTCATTATTGTAGATTTTTATTTCGACTTAATCAGTTTTTTTTGAAATTTTATTTAAAAAAATGGATGAAAACTTGATGAAAGCAGATTTTACAAACAGCAATTTGCAGCTTTAACTCTGTAACTTTTTGAGGATGTGGTGCATAATCAGCAGATTCTTTGTGTTTTCACACATTCACTCTCACACACACTCTCACACACACATACACACACACACACACACACACACTCACTCACCAGCCACAATTAGAGAAGAGAGAATAGTGTTGCTGTATCTACAATACAGTCAACCCACACAGGTACAATTGACATTTAAATCCAAACACTCAAACCCTCTTTGTCCCACAGTACCTGTTGTACTCCATCACACACACACACACACACACAAACACACACACACACACACACACACACACACACACACACACACACACACACACACACACACACCCTGCAGTGATTTTTTTCTTCTATGTTTAAAACAAGATACAGATGTCAGCAGAGAAAGAAAAAAAAAAGAGTGACAGGAAAATTCCACCTGTTCCTTTAATAACTATAATTCACTTTTCACTGATTTCAGCCACATAACTTCTACTTTGTTTGATTTGAATCAGCTGACGTGTGTTTACATGAGGAGGATGTTGGTCGGACGCTGTAACTCAGCAGCAGTGTTATCAGTCTAACACGTTATGTTAGTGTGATATTATTGTGTTTTTGATTCACACTGTTCAACCACAAGAACTTCACATCAAGTTTACTGACGACTGGAGCTGCAACAATTAGTCGATCAATGAATCACCGACTATTTTGACAATCAATTCATCATTTTGAGTAATTTTTTTAAAGAAAAAATACCAAAATTCTCTGGTTGCAGCGTCTTAAATGTGAATATTTTCTGGTTTCTTTAGTCTCCTATGACAGTAAACATGAATATATTTTGGGTTATTGATTGTTGTTTGGGACAAACAAGACATTCGAGGTTAATGATTAGGTTTTAGTAATTTTCTAACATTTTATAAACCAAACAACTGATCACTTATTCAAGAAAATAAATTAATTGTAGCCCCACAAAGCTGAAAGTACATGATTGTCTAAAATATAATTGTATTCTGTAAGATTTACTATCCTAAGATGTCCAAAACTATGAATAACAGGAGCGTCCACATACTTTTGGCCACATATTGTACTTCATTTGTTCTTTTTTTTTTTGCCATTTGCCTCTGAAATCGCTCCTCAGCTGCTTGATATTACGTCATGTTTGGGGAAGAGCACGGGAGCAAACAAACAGCTCCCAAAAACATGAAACCAGAAGTGATTTCCATGACAACATGACATCATAATGACAACGATCATTAATTGTAGCTCTACTGTCAACATTAGCGTGTCGGATTAGTGAGTGAATTTCTAAAATACTCGATAATACAGCTACTTTCCAGCTAACACAGAACATTCATGTCTGACATTATCAATGTAAAACAACATTTTCCCATCATCACCCAATCATATTTTGATATTTTTGATTGATGAAGCTCAAATTGACACTCAAATCTGTTAAATATTTGCCCTCCTTGTCCCGCTAACGCACCTTTGCGTCCGTATATTTACAGGCAGTACCTGATGAGGAACCCGTGCCCCACCCTGCCTTTCCACCACCAGGTGCCACCGCCCCACTCCGACACTGTAGAGTTTTACCAGAGGCTTTCCACAGAAACTCTCTTCTTCATCTTTTACTACCTGGAGGTAAGCTGCTGGGATTACGATGTCTAAATCCTAACTCGTTTTTTCCCCCTCATTCTGCAGATAACGGGCTTAAACGTAGATAAATGTCATGTCGTATCTAAATGTTACGATCTGCAACAACACGGTTTGCTGAAAGCTGAAAGTGACAGTTAATGTCAAGGTTTAGTTTCTTAGTTTTTTCTTAGTTTGATTAAAAAGTAGAATTATGGGACATGTAGGAAGTCAGTTTGATGGAAGATATTAAATGTTATATATAAAACTGAGGATTTCTTTAAGTCTGAACTACAACCAAAACATTTGTGTGTCCACCATCAACGTCTTTTATCTCGTCCTTGTTTCTCCGCCGTCCGCTATCCTCTTCCTTCTTCTTCTCTTCTCTCGCTCGTCTCCTCTCTGCAGGGCACTAAGGCCCAGTATCTGGCAGCCAAAGCCCTGAAGAAACAGTCATGGAGGTTCCACACGAAATACATGATGTGGTTTCAGAGGCACGAAGAACCCAAGACCATCACCGATGAGTTTGAGCAGGTCAGCGTCACAGAATTAAAGACTTTTACTCATTTGAGTGTTTTTCTCCTGGCGTCTATTAGTTTCCATTCATTTCTTTACAACATGAAAATATATTAGAAGACTCTTTAAACTTGCTTGAACATCATGTTTTCAAATCCTTTTGAATGTGCGCTGATTTTAAAATGCAACGATAATGTAACAAAGCTTCAAAAATGATGCTCATACTTTATGGAAATGAGTGGAAACTGTCCTAAACCAGTTTTTTGGGCCCCAATCTGAGTCACGGAGTCAGATCTGATGCTTATATTTACGTATCTGGCACATTGAAATAACTTTGACACGCATCTTTCTTAAGCTACTTCATCCAAATACTGAAGGTCCTGGTTTGCATCTCCTTCCTTTTCAGGGAACGTACATTTACTTTGACTATGAGAAATGGGGCCAGAGGAAGAAGGAAGGTTTCACGTTCGAGTACCGGTACCTAGAGGACCGAGACCTCCAGTGACTGCAGCGAGAAAAAAAACACAGACCCGACAGACAAACGGACGGCTGAGGAAGTGAGAGAGGGACGGACGGACGGAGAACAAGCGAACCAAGAAGGGTGGTCCACCTGTTGACATTCCTGGATTTGACCTCAGCACGTTTTGGGGGGGGAAAAGGAGACGTTCGGAGCCGGAAGTGGGGGGTGGGGGTGATGGGGGGGGTGAACCATGCCTCATCATCCTCACCCCCCCCCCGGCAGTAATAACTCCTCCCACCCTTTCCTCCCCTCCTCCTTCCTCCTCCTCCATCATCAGGCCTTTTTTTTTCCCATCTGCATCAAAGCTATTCTCTTTTTCCTGAACTGGAACTCCCTTTAAATCAGAAAGACTTTGTTTGTTTGTTTGTTTTTTTGGCAAAAAGATTACACATAATATCCAGACTATCATGTACTTTTTTTTCCCCCATTGTGTTATTATGTTATGTTGGCTTTAAAAACATTTTTTCTTATACTAGCCCCTTTAAAAAACCAAAGATAATTGGTTATCAAACAGTACAGGCTTTGCCCCCCTTCCCCACCCCCCCACCCCCCTTCTAAACTAACCGCGTGGAAGTGTATTTAAAACCTAACGAGTGCAGAAGCTACAACCTTAAATCTGGTCGGCATCAGTGCTACAGCATCTCCTAAAACAGCTTGTGCGTGTGGAGCAGCAGGGCAGGAAGCAGGTTGAAAATGTGAACTTTTGTTAAGCAAATCTAGCGAGAAGCAACGATAAAGAAGATCTGGTCAGAGGAGATGTGAACTGATTTGTTTTTTTTTTTATACTCAGCCGGTTAATGTGAACCCGAAGTAGCTAAACGACATTGTTCTCCTGCCCTGACGCCGCTACAACAAAAGCTTCAGCGCCTCCACACTGGACGAGCCTTAGACACCGACCCTTCATCCAGTCAAAAAAAAACTGCCTCCTGTAAATGCAAGTAGCTCTGCCTTGATCTAACATGACTGCCATAGACTGCTGTGCAGCTCCAAAAAAAAAAAAAAACCCATCCGTCTGTCCACCAGGGTGGAAAACAAACACACACCAGCCAAAAATGTGGGTAAATGTTGGTTGTGGGTGGCAGCGTCGCCTCCGCCACAGGCCTCTTTTGCACTTAACTATCTTTTAGAGGTCCTGTTGTATTCTTGTGAAGTGGTAAAAGTGGCTGGTTCATATTTTTTTTTTTTTTTAAGAATCTACCAGCCAGTTGAGGTCTAAAAATATCTTGTTTCCTGCCTTGCCTACTTCCATCCAGCCAAGGTGGAGGAGTGTGACAACACAAGCGAGTGAGGTGTTTGTAGTAACCGTCTTTTACCTTGTGGGCAGTGTTATGTCACAGCTTGGATATAAAAAACAAAAAAAAACAGGAGTGGGATTAGGGTTCTTTAAAAAAAAAAAAGATAAAATATTTCAGAATTTAATCTAAAATTCTGGGGTTCAGTTCACCCAAATGACAAAAAACCCACCGTTTCTCACTTACTTCTAGTCGTATCCAGTCATATATATATATAGTTTTTATTTGCTTGTGTTTTGAGATATTTCTAAGATTTCCATTGAAATACATCAGAGTGAGTGGAATTTCTTTCACGGTGCTCATAGTGTTGAAAAGCGACGTCTCTTAACACAAACGGTGTCCTCGTTACCCTGGAAACGCCACAGACCTCACTATTTAACGCTTTCATCTGGACTGTTCTCTACAACAGGAAGTAGTCCTCATGAAAACTACTGACAGAAACGTCTGTTGATCATCCAGGAAAAAAAAAAAAAGTAATTTTTCAAAACTTGAGCACAAACTGAAAACAGAAATTTCAGACGTCCGGCGAAGCTTCTAACGCACCGACTGCCAGCAAACTACTAACATAACGTGCGTGGACAGATTTTCTATCCAACTGTCCGTAAATGTTTGAAGTTTAGGGTGAAACAGTCTGAATAAGCTGCTGACTCAACAACATGCTGATGGTGATATTTACCGCTACACTAATTTACTCTGCTTCAGTGTTGAGGAGGAGGATTATTCTTCTGCGTAGTGTTAGATCTTTTTTTTAAGTTGCTTCACTTCCATTAACACATCTTTTTAAAGGATAAGTTCACATTTTTTTTAAAGTTTATCTCAATACTCACATGCCTTTGTGTGTGTGTGTGTGTTGCTGTAATCAGAGGTGATATTAAAGTGATTCAAATATAAAAGATGGGGAACAAAATCCACATTTTACCTACAAATCAAGAAGCTTCCAAAGATACAGTGTTTTATTTTGAAATTCACTCTTTTTAAATTGAATTTGATTCTATAATGACTGTAACTTTGGAAGATATACACCTGATTTGACAAATCAAGACTGTTGAAGCCGCAATTTAGGTTGAACAAATGATTGTAGACGTCGCCCCTCCCCCATGACTTAGAAACTTAGATTTCTTCAGAGCCAGTATAAACAGGAGGAACCGTTTCAGTTGTACATTATGTGCAGGTGAGCTGAACTTATCATGATGGTTATTTATCTCAAAACCTGCACAAATAAACCAAAACTTGCAGCATAATTAGACACAACCAGGAGTAAATGTGTTTCTGTAATTTGGGTGAACTGCTCCTTTAACAGCTCCAGCAGTGATCAGTGTGAGCGTTGTGGATGTTGGATCCTACCAGCAGCTGGATGGACTGTTGGTTAGTCTCCCACCAGCCTTCCTCTCTCTCTCCCTCCCTCCCTCCCTCCCCCTCTCCCTCTTCCTCCTCCTCCTCCTCCTCCTCCTCCTCCTCCTCCTCCTCTCTGTGCCGAACAGCACAAACACCAGCACTGCTGCCCACATCTCCTCTGTCCTCCAGCTCTCTGCTCCATGTTTACACGCCGAAGGGTTCGACCGAGCCGACTGGACCCACAATAAACACACACATGTTGTCCAGTTCTCACCTTCAACAAGTCGTGGTTTTAGCTTCTTTTTGTTTTCTCTTCTCTACACCCTGAAGTCAGCTGCCGACACACAGCAGCTCCGTTTGTCTTCTTCTGTTATTTTTTTTTTATAACCCAAATATCTTTCTCTCTCTCGCTGACTCTCTTCCTCTCTCAGCCGGCCAGCTCTCCTCCTCTCCCTCCCTCCCTCCCTCCCTCTCCTCCTCTCTTCATGCCAGGTAGATATTTCCTTTATTTCTCAGGAAGTATTTGATAGATCATTTTATGAGGAAATGTATCCGCCAGCAGCTCCCGTCTCCACAGCACAACAACAACAACCTAAATAATCCTTTTCCTGACAGATTTGCACCAAAATTTTAATTTTTAAACTTCATTTGGGAACGATCTCAACTAGCGTCCCCCCCCCTCCCCGCCCCCCTCCCCCTCCCCCTCTCCCGCCGCTCCTCTTTATTCCACAGTGGCCCTTTTCATTTCACGAAAGGCTTTTTTTAAAAAACAAATATTATCCTCCAATGTTTGGAGCAGCACCTGGAAGAGAGACCATCTTTATATTTTGTATTTGTTGAATTAATTTTGGTAGATTGTTTTTTTTTTCTTTTTCAGATATGGGGAAAGCATTTTAAACTCAGAGGAGAATGAGGACCCCTGTGCTTTTTAAAGATCAGTCAACAGGAGTGTGGGGTGTTTTTATAGCCAAACAGACAGACAGACAACTCTACACCTATTCACTTGACTGACAGTCCTGCTTTTAACCTTTTTTGTTTACTTCTTCTTTTTTTTTTTTTTTTTGTTTTGACAAGCAGAAGGGGTGAGAGGTCAATCCGAGAGCCGAAATGTGAAACTCTCTCTGCCCCTTGACAAAAAGTGTTGTATAGACTCTCATTCTTCACACCTCTACTTTGTTTGTTTTTTTTTTTGTTTGTTGTTGTTGTCGTCAGGACAGCGTGGAATAATGACACTTGCAAAGTGGCGCTGAAAAAGTAAATAATGACATAACCATGAATAAAGGATTGTAAAATATTAATAAAAGAATTACTTTTCAGAAAACTGTACTCGTGTCGTGGTTTGTGAAGAGTCCTGTGAAGAGTTTCGTCGCAGTTTTAATCCAGTTTAACAAGATGCTAATAAAGTACAAGTTCCTAGATAGACAGCTGGGAAAAGTCTGACTTACTGCGTATTTGTGTACTCAGAGTGATGATATATGAACTATTACAAGTTACAAAAAGCCGCCAAAGTTTAATTTGTAACTGACAGCATGTAGTTTAGGCAGCATTTTAGGCTGAAACTAACAATTATTTTCATTACAGATTCATCCGTTGATTATTTTCTCAATTAATAAATTAGTTGTTTGGTCCAGAAAATGGTGAAAAATGTTGATCACTGTTTCCCGAAGCCCAAGATGACGTCCTCAAATGTCGTCTTTTGTTCCGACCAGCATTCAACAACCCAAAGATATTCAGTTTACTGTCACAGAGGACTAAAAAAAACAGAAATAACCCTAACCCTATAATATACAGAAATTAACCCTAACCCTATAATATACAGAAAATAACCCTAGTCCTATAATATACAGAAATTAACCCTAGTCCTATAATATACAGAAAATAACCCTAGTCCTATAATATACAGAAATTAACCCTAGTCCTATAATATACAGAAAATAACCCTAACCCTATAATATACAGAAAATAACCCTAACTCTATAATATACAGAAATTAACCCTAGTCCTATAATATACAGAAATTAACCCTAACCCTATAATATACAGAAAATAACCCTAGTCCTATAATATACAGTAAATAACCCTAACCCTATAATATACAGAAAATAACCCTAACCCTATACTATACAGAAAATAACCCTAACCCTATAATATACAGAAAATAACCCTAGTCCTATAATATACAGAAAATAACCCTAGTCCTATAATATACAGAAATTAACCCTAACCCTATAATATACAGAAAATAACCCTAGTCCTATAATATAGGGTTAGGCCCTATACTAACCCTAAAGAAGCTGGAATCAGAGAATTTGGGATTTTTTTCTTTAAAAAAAAAGAATCAAAATAATCTATCTATTATCTAAATAGCAAGGAACTAATTGATTAATCAACTAATCATTGCAGCTCTAGATAATTTTGGTTTATTCATAGCAGGAGATGGTGAGTTTTTCTTTAATATATCAATAACCAGATTTGATTTTAATTCCTTTAGCTACTCTATAAATTCAATCTCTTCAAAACAAATATTTAAAAGTACATCAGAGGGAAAGTTTTTGCTTCAGTTCACCATCACTTTAGTAGGAAGTCTGCAAGAAGTGTTACAGTTCTGGCTTAAAGGAGACTCATTGTGATAGAAAATAGACTTCCTACAATTCATCAGCATCACAGAGAGGAGACTCAATGATCCCGACTACATGATGGTCCTCTAGTGGCCAACGGGGGGCAGTTAATAGGATGGCCAGTGAATGAATTATGCTTTCTTGGTCTATTCTGTACACAAAACATCTATTTCCTGTCTGTCTGTCCAGGAAAAGGGATCCCTCCTCTGTTGCTCTTCCTGAGGTTTCTTCCATTTTTTCCTGTTAAAGGTTTTTTTGGAGAGTTCTTCCTCATTGGAATCGAGGGTCTAAGGATAGAGTATGTTGTGTGTTAAAGCCCCTTGTGGCAAATTTGTGATTTGTATGTATACTGTATATAAAAAGTAACTTCACAGCTAAAATGACACAACCATGCTGACTCATTTTAATAAAGCAAACCACCAGACCAGTGATTTTTGCAGCTGCCAGTCCATTAACTTTGAACTGTGTGAACTGAACACTGCTCCCACAGGTTTCAGTTTACTTCAGTAAACTATGAAAAATAACTTGATTTGTTAGAGAAATGGTGCATTCAAGAATGTTTCATAATCTGGTAATTGGTAGTTGCCAAAAAAGCATTTCACAATGAAGTATGTTGCTTTAAATATGATAAAAGACAATCAATAAAAAGACAAAGGAGAATGTAAATTTGGTCGTTTCTTGTGATGTAAGAATAACCCTGTGCACAACTGTATTATCACAACATAACTTAGTAAAATAAAGGTGGTGAGTTCACTGTCATGAATATATCTCAAGCAGATTTCAAGTCTCTGCAATTAGGTTTTCATACAGAAATGAACTGGAAGCAATCTGAGATCACAAAGCCACTAATCACACTGCCAAGTTAAATAAAGTCTGTAGTATTGATGATAACATTTTTATCAAATGAATGACTTAATACTGATATCACTACTTATCAGCTCTACATACTGTGTATAATGTGCATTGTGGCATTGTGTGCATTAGGGCTGAGTATTGTGATATTTTCATGATACCACTGTGATACAATATGAGTTTTGATAAAGATGTTTTTTCTTTTCCCAACTTTGGGAAATTTAATCATTTTTTACATTTTACAAATTTAACAATATATGCCGAACTGCTCAATGTGTCAGTGTTAAATAATTAACAGTCCAACGTTTAAATATTTTCCTGTCATAGATCAGGAAAAATCTGTTTAAAGAATGATTAAATAAGCATAAGAATATGAACAAGCATTTTTCAATACTTGTTGGTACTCAAAAAGTACTGACGTTACCTTTAACTTTAGCCATTTTGTTTGAATCTCAATAAACAATATACAACAAATCACTTATTATCAGTTCTTTCCCGCTACCAACCACCATCAGAGGAGATACACAGTTATTCCACATCTCCCCTCTGATGGTGGAACACAGCCTTTTCAGTCCGGTGACTCTTTAATCTGATACAAATGTGAGAAATAAACCAGAACTCGACTCTTTCAATCAGATGAAGTAGCTGCACCTCTGGGACCCGACGGTCTGTCCCTGCAAACGCTGCAGCAGCCCATTACTGCTGCACCTACCTGTCACTTCACTGGTGAGCAGCATGAACATTACGTTCAGTGCATTCTACCTTTTAATAGCGTGACCGCATTATGTGGAACTATATAGAACAATAAAGCTTTTATGAAGCTTTAGTGGAAGAGGTTAGTGGAGGGATTAGAGAATGTGCCGCTTGTCAGGTTCTCGGAGAAACCCATTAGCGGGACCGGTGTTTGGCTCAGGATTCAAGGTTGATGTCGAGATCCTTTTATTCATGTAGTCTCCATTTGTGTTTCTCATTGGCTCAATTGTGCACTGCATGACTGGGCACTACCTGTCAACAGAGGTGGGAAGTAACAGAGTATATTGGCTCAAGTATTGCAAAGTTTTGAGGTCTTATATTTCTCAAGAGTATTTTCACTTTTGAAACTCAACTATATGTTGCAGCTGTGGTCGTGTCCCCAGAAGATTCCCCAGTGTTTCCTTGTGTTTCCCCTTCCCAGTGTTCCCAGTGCTCCCCTGTCTGTCTCTGGGTGCATTCCAAGAGAGCACAGACCAATGACAGCATATTGACAGTGCAACGACAGAAGCCGCAATGGCAGATGAAGTAGTATGTCCAAGTTGTATGCATATGGCATGCAACAATATGTACTTTGTAAGGGCAGCTGCAGTACGTACTAAAAGTAAAAAGTAGAAGTATTTGATTCAAAACGCAGCATCTCTCTCTGTTTGTTTGTGTGTTGACACGGGTGTGGTTCCCCTTCCTCGTTCTCCTGGTTCCCAGTTGTGCTCATCCTGCACACCTGTCTGCAATCGGCTCATCACCTCTCCCAGTCTGCTCACCTGCTTCTCATCAGCTTATCAGCTTGCAGCATATCTACCCCAGCTCTTCAACCACACTTCGCCAGATTGTTCAACCACGGTGGTGGTTACACTTCAAGGCCATCTAAGGTTGTATTCTTAGTGATCCAGTTTCTTCGTGTTTTGTGTACTGACCTGCTTTTCGATGTCCCAGGATCATCACCCGCCTGCCTTCCTGCTTGTCTGTCTGCCTGCCAGCAACCTCCAAGCCTCCAAGCTGCATTCCACACTGGCCACCACTCTCTCCTGCTCAAGCCAGCCACACTCCTCCATTAACCATCAGTCACCCCTGCTGTTGCCAGATCCCCATTCCCTGCCATCAGATCCTCACTCCACAATAAAAACTCTTAGCACACCAACCTGTCCGTGCCCTGTGTTTGGGTCCCTCCTGTGTTTGTGACACTATACTTCAAACTGAAATGCTGTTTCAGGTGACTTCTTTTAGAATAATCATCACATCTTTGATAAATTTGTTCCCATAAAATGATCTTTTACTTTCAGCCAATGCAGGTGACTGTTCAATTTTAATTCTTCTCAATCTCAGCTCAGCATTTGACATAGTTGATCACTCCTTTCTATTGGATCACCTTGAACAGTGGGTTGGGATCAGGGATACTGCCCTAGACTGGTTCAAATCCTATTTAGCAAGCAGAACTTTCTCATTAATCGTCGATGATGCCTCCTCTGTGGTGGCCCCTCTGACGTGGTGTTCCCCAAGGCTCTATACTTGGCCCTTTCCTGTTCTGTGTGTATATGCTGCCTCTGGGACATATAATTCATAAACAAAATATTAAATACCATTGTTATGCAGATTATATGCCTATTTATGTCAAAGAAGGCAACTTTCATCATTTTTTTATCTTATATGTCAAAAATAAAGTGCTGGATGTCCCAAAACTTTCTCTAGATAAATGAAAACAAATCAGAAATAATCCTTTTTGGTCCTCTAAAGTCCACACAAATGTCACAGAAACATCTTGGCTCCCTGTCTACACATGTCAGACCTGCAGCCAGTATTTGACTGTGACCTCACATTTGAAAAGCAAGTTGCAAAAGTCGTTCAGTCATGTTCAGTCAACCTGATCTTGAGAAGGTGATACATGCTTTTATTCCATCTCTGCTGCACAGCTTTTAACACATGCTAGAAGACAAGATCATATTACTCCTGTTTTAGCCTCTCTTCACTGGTTACCAGTCCCTTTTTGATTGATTGATTTTACTGATTACCTTTAAAGCACGTCATGGTTTAGCGCCCAGCTCCATTGCTGAGTTATTACTCCCCTACAACCAGCACAGCCTTAGATCGGCAGGCAGGACCCTTCTGGCTGTTCCTAAGTCACGGCTCAGGACTGAAGGGGACCAGGCTTTTGCAGTCAGGGCCCCTCAGCTCTGGAACTGCCTGAAGATCTGAAGCTGCAGAATCAGTGGCATCTTTTAAATCACTTCTCAAAATGTATCTTTTTAGAAAGGCTTTTACTTAATTGTTACAACACTGTTTTAAAACTAAAATAAAATGGTTGACACCGTCTCTCCTTTAATCATTTTTTGTTGTTCTGCCTCACAGCTACACACATTCACATCTCCATTTTTTATTTCCAGAACAACCAGCACTTCCATTTTTGTCCACTAAGTGGCTCCTTCACAGCTACCTGGTTTAACTGTGTTGCTAAAGGGCACCTTGGTGATATATGCGCCCCCCCCCCCCCGAACCCACTCCACCACACACACACACACACACACTGCCCTCACCTCTGGGCTACCACCGCCCCACTTCTTTACAATCTGACTGCTTTCATGTGCGTGTGCCTGTGTGATGCTTGTTTACTCCTCACACGGTTTTACCTCATGTAAACCGTAGTGCGACATATGGAGATGTGCCGCCATATGGCCGTGTTTTGCTGTTTGGCAGTGTGATGGCTGCAGAGACTCGCTCTCTCTTTCCTTTTCTTGGATGACTGGCCGCATGTACACCACATAATAACATGACTTAACCCAGGTCAACACCTGCAGATGTTTTTTTTCTTTTTGGAGGAGGGGTGTTGGCACAAGTCTCAAGTGTGGACGTTTTTTTGACGCGTGTGTGTAAATGTGTGAAAGGGTTTTAGTGTCTGCAAGCAAGAATGTGTGTGACAAAGTGTGGGAGATGCGAGTATGTTTGCGTGTTACTGAGAGAATATATGCAACCATATGTCGTTGTTACTGACTTTGTATATCTAAGGATACACATTTTTAGGTTTTAAAGGAGTACGCTAGTGATTTAGTACTGTAACTCTATAAATTTGGGGGGGCTCACAAGAGAGAGCTTTTATAAAGTATGGCCAAAAATGATACAGCAGAGTGATTTTTTGGGCGTTTTCAGACCTGCACTCCAGTTGAATCGGACTCTGGTTAGTTTTCCCTCTTGGTGTGATTCGTTTTGGCAAGTCTGAACACAGCAATCATACTAAGTGTGGTCCAAAACAACCGTACCAAGACCCATTGAGGAGGTGGTCTCAATCCGGTCCCAAATGAACTCTGCGGTGATCCAACCTCGATCCGAACCAACTACTATACTACACATACTCTGCAAGTTTTAGGCTACACAGCTCCCATAGCCAGGTGTACATTGTGTACTGGGATGCTAATGAGCAAAATCAACAGTTGCTAGCAGCAACCAGGAGAATGGATTGAGGTCTGGACTAGCTCAATGAAGACCATTGCATTTTTAATATTTGGGCAGATAGAACCTTCTTCAGGACCTTCTTCCTGACCAATGAGCGGAGTGAATTGTAGTGATGTATTTTGATTTGCTTGGAAAAGAAACCAAACCAAGAGGGAAATGCACCACGTTTACCATCTCATCAACTGACCTGGGACCAGAGCAAATAGAGCTATAGGTTTGAAAACGCCCTTAGTCCCTCATATGGGTCAAGCTCCAAAAATACTGAATCCTACATTACCCATAATGCAACCAAAAACCTACTTTTATTGGACCTTCTTTGTCTGGTAAATGCCCACATCTCTCAAACACCATTGCCCCACTTTGCAGGCTTCCTATCAAAAATTCTCCAAGCCCAAGCCAAGATAACCCCGATGACATCACTATTGCATCATCAGGTTTATTTTCTCCAATTTTTTTTGCAATGCCTCCAGAACCACAGAAGACATTACACAACTGTTTCCAAAATATTAAGTAGTACCATGATGAGTAAATTGACCTTAATGTATGAAATCAGTGGAATGCAAAGGCTAACATGTTGATGCTACAGATAACTTTGAATCTTTAATAGTATTTATTGTATTTTGAGTCTTTTGAACATGTTAGTGTGTATTTATTGATGGGGTGTTTTTTGTGTATGTCCCTCAAAATGATGAATGTTGTGTTGGATATTGTTTGTCAAAAAATAAGTAAAAATCTCTGCGTTTAGAAAATAATACAGCTGTAGTATTTATTAAAGCTTCCCAAAAGCCTGGTTTTGACAGCAGTGACATAAAACAAACTGCTCTTGAGATAATTTGTCCTATAAATCCTTGAAAAACAACAGGGCAAACTCACATTTTCATGATGATCAAGCAAACAAAGCAGCTTTTTGGTCTCTCACAAGTTGACATTTTGGAGTTACAGAGCTTTCAGCATTGGCACCTTTGTACATGGGTTGTACATGTTTGTGTGTGTGCGTGCGTGTGTGAGTATGTGTGTGTGTGTCCATGTGTTTGCTCATGTGTATGAGTGACGCACTCTCTGCTGGCCAGAGGACACTTTGACTCATCCCTGTCTGTTGACTGTACAGAGATCTGGCAGGTCCACCACTGAGAGCAGTGCTGCGCCGGCTACAGCGTCAAACACACCCCCTCCCTCCTGCCCCGGAGGAAGTGATGTAAAGGCTGAACATGATGGAAAAAGAGGAGAAAACAAGCAAATGGAGACAAAGACCTAATTTTCTTTTAGGTCTTTGTCTCCATTCCTCTTGAATCTTCTTCTTTCTCTTTCCGCTTTTAAAAACAGAATTTGCGACTTACTAAGAAACACATAAACACATGATTTGCTCTACGTGTGTGGAAAAACCGGTGATTACTGCTTAAAGACACACTGATAATCAGATTTTCTTGAAATGGCACATGAAAGTTTCACATTTGAATAAGTCAGGCTGAAACGTGAGGATGGGTTTATTGTCCCAGACATGACGCACAAACATGCTGAAAATCTCAAACAGATATTTCTTTGTACTCCAAATTTTTAAGAACATCGACTATGCGTACCTTACAGCATGCTGGCGTTCAAGAGGACGCCATCTTTTCTTTGACCTACATTCTACTGTCTTGACGCTTATCCGTTCATACATGTTACTATAGAGATGAGGCGTTGGAGGTGGTGGTGCTGAAGCAGACGTGGAAAATGCCCTGAGAAAGTTTCTCAGCCCTGCTATTACACTCTGAACTGCTGGGAGCTCGACACAGCTGCTTGCTGCGAAAACCACGGCTTCAGAAATCCCTCAGCATCATATCTGGAAGCTTTACTGGTTCTCTGCAGAGTTTCAGCTGTGTTAGACATTGCGTGGCCAAGTAGAGATGGAGATGAGATAGAACGGGATGAGATGCGACACAGGTCAAGAGTCAGTCTGCACCTCAGACCGTTGAGCCTCCACGGCAGCTCATACTGTGTGATTCAAGTCTCTGGCCTCTGATTAGAGTGTGACATGAAAACAGCCTGCAAGGGAAACTAAACTATGACTCAATCACAGAGCATCACATCAGAACGGGCCAGCACAAGAAAGCAACAAGCTCTCCCATGATCAACAGTCTTCTGACGCTCAAACGGGACCAAACAAGACTCTTTTTTGGGCAAATGGTAACAGGTGAAACACCTAAATTGTCTGTATTGTCTTTCCATGACAATTGTGTTTGGGGATAATGTGCTAAGACTGCAATGGCCTCTAAAATTTTAAATTTGTCCAACATCTGAGCTACACCGAGCTTGTTTCCATAATGACACATCCACCATGAAGAAACTAAAACCTGACACCTGCTCTGACAAAATGATGCATGTATATAAAGAACATTGTGAAACATCCTGTCGAAGTTATGAGTCATCTGAGGACCTTGGATGACAACGTTGTTTTGTTTTGATTGTTACGTGGTTTAGAAATAATGGCTGATGAGTTCATTGTTTTCTATATCGGACTTATATTTTCATTCATCGAAGTAGTGTTGGCGCGGTTATAGATGAGTCATATCCCATACTTTTATTTCCAGATTTTTTTTCTCCATTTACCCGTGAGAATTTGACTAATATCCAATTCACAGAGTTTTGAAGGCAGATATCAACATTGATATTTATATAGTAAAGTTGTCAGCGGCTTATATTTTATGCAAATGTCATTGTATCTTTTAATTTTACCATTTTAAGCTAAACAAATACTACAGAATTGGCATCTATCAGGTTGGAAAAGCCTTTAAAACAACATTATTATTATGGGAAATTGCATTACATTACATTTATTTGTCTAAAGCAAATTACAATTATTTTTCTCTCTCTGACATATAAAGCACTGTACATCATGAGCATTTAGGGTTCAGTGTCTTGCTCAAGGAAATGTGAACAGGAGGAGTCCTGGATCAAACCACCAACCCTACACTTAATGGCCAGTTCTACCTGAAATACAGATACTGGGATACAAACTCACTAACACTCTCTACTGAAACCACATTGATTCAACTCTTTTATGGTGGACAACCATTTAAAACTGCACCAATCCATATTTTCATATTAACAATGGATCAAATGCCTATATGTGACAACAAAGGTGATGAACCCATTGACAGTTATCACCCGATTCTGCGGTTCCCCTTTGCTCTACAAAGCTTTTCAGCTCATTGTTTGGTTTGGTTTTTTTCGACCCGCAACTTCACTGTTTTGGTTCACTCTCATCAGCATTGTTTCCAGACACGGCAGGCAGCTGTTTTCAGTGAAAACACTAAATAAAATCCATTAAATTGAATAAGAATCAGCTAAAGACACAGATACTTCCCATAAGGGTTGGTGGAGACCAAAAACAGAGCTAAAAGGAGAGTGAATGATGAACTCACATTTGTTGGGTGTCCAGAAACACAACTCCAAATGAATGCTAATGTGTCTGCTGGATGTGTAATTATGTAATTATTTGCTAATGCATGAGCCATATTGACTTTGTACAGTGATATTATGTCAGTATTGTGTATACAGGTTGTTCTGCTGCCCCCAAGTGGCCAATAAAGTCAGTTAATACTGCTTTAAGTTTAGGGAAACTATTTTAGGGGGGTATTGGAAGCTTTTTTTTTCTGCCTTACAAGGGATGACTCTCCGGAGACTGAAAATGTGATCACTGTTATTAGTCTTTGGGGCCGTTTCTAAACAAACTAACATACCCAGACTGTTTGTGGTGAAGGAATATCTCACCCAGTGCAACGGTGTGGCTCATTGGCGTGTTTTTAATAGGTTTTGGACAACAACAGAGGTCTACGGCACAGAGGAGTAAGATATATCAGCCTTCGGATACAATCACATACTTGTAAGTAGATCAATTCACTGTTGGTTTGACTCTGGCACATAAGATTTGTTGACAATAAGAAAAATATAGAAAATCGCCAGCCACATCCTTTAAATCAAGAGCTGCTCAAAGGAACTATTTAAAACTTGATAAATACATTGCCTAAAGAAAATCATATTTTATGGCAAGTCTTCCATTCTTATTTTTCTGTGTTCAGGGAGGAACGTTCATCTTCTCAGATGATGGTGACAGACGTCATTAATATATAATAACAGGGTAATATGTCCTGATACAACTGTCTATGTGTCATCCATGTCTTTAAACTCGTCTCGCAGCTCATTCTCCTACATTCACCGACAGCGTCCATATTGAGTGCAGAAACCCTCTGGGTAATTTTACTGATTTCCTGTCCAGGGGTGAGAGTGGGGGAGGCGGTGGGGGTTGAGAAAGGCCAGAGAAAACAAATCAGGTGTCCACTAATGCCATGTTGTTGGCTGCATGAGACCTGAGAGTTTGACCTTCCTCATCTAATCAGAACAGTAAAGTCCCTCCTCATCCTCTGCTGTCAGTCGGACTGAATCCCCAAGGGGATCATTAAAGGTTCATTTCTCTGAGAAGTACCTCACATCATGCTGCCCCCTCTGAATCATATCTGCTCGGCCATATCTTCCTCCTCCACATGCTCTAATTTTGTTCTTGAAAAAAAAAAAATCTCTCTTTTTCTTTCTCTTTTCCCAGCTTTCTGTTGCTATGTTGTTACATTTTCATCTAGAGCTCACATTGTTGTGAGGATCTCAACCTAAATTCTCAATTTTACCACCGATGATGATCTATTAACTGAGGCTCACTCTGCTGTTGCATTTTCTATAAGAGACACTTATATAGAAAAAAAGACACTTGTTCCTCTCACTTATAACTGAACTCTGTATACTGAATCATTTGTCACTGATTACCTGCTTGAAATGCAGCATTTGCTGGTGGAAATACCTGAAGATGTGACTTGAGTTCCTCCTTTCTCTGCTCTGCTGAAAGATAGAAACCAAAAGCTCTGTGACAAACAAAGAATATAAGACATGTTAATTATATAATAATGGCTACATAGGTAAAATTAAAGCTTCAGCTATTGGATTTAATGGTATTTCTCATACTATAACATGAACAACATTTGAATTTTTGTTTATGATCTATCACCATGATATTTCTAGGATGTCTTTGACAATGTTTTTTCTTTTTCACTAAAATATGTCATTTCTTAATCTTTTATTTCAGACTACTTGTATCTGAGTCATTCAAGACTGAACATCTAATACTTCACTGCTACATGAACTTTCTTTGGGTGTTCTTGTGAAAAATACATTTGCAAGCGAGAACATACTCGCTTTAATATGCAAAGATGGTGATTATGGCAAGTAAATGATAGTTAAAGGCCCTTAAAACTATAACTTATATGCTCCAACATGAACATTTAAAGGTACAAAGGTAGAACACGCTTGATTGTTTCACGAGAGATTTCTGTGTTTTTCTCTGGGATTGTTTTACTGGTTTTTACTGGGTGAGAAAAAGTGACATGTCACATACCTCTGAGCACCAATCGGAACATTTCAATTGGAATCTGATGTCACCTGTGGCGTTGTTTGCTCCTGTTGCCAGGTAACTATCAATCAAATGTGATCAAACCACACCCAAACAGTCCTCATGGAATATATTAACTGAGTTTTTAGTTTTAAGCTCTTAATAAATAATACCCAAGAATGTTTTTTTTTCTCTGAACTTTAACTTGCTTATCTAGTCATTAATATTTAAGATTATAGGGAAATGGGTTAGACAACTAAAACACTTGGTTAGAGAAAGATTGTGGTTACGTAAGAAAAAAAGCTGGATTGTGGCGGGACATGCACTCTGGTCTCAAGCTGCAAATTTTGATGTAATACATGTAAATTGTGCACTGCAGAATTGTCAAATATGGACGTAACTCTTAGGAAACTGGGTTGTATTGGAAATAAGTGTTGAACTTAACTGTGTCATCCATGACATTTTGTTACTGTGTGGGATTTAATGTGTCCCTTCTCGTAATGATGCTGTTTACTCTTGGTTTTAAAATGCATTTCAGTGATCCGAACACAATTGGACAGCTGAGACACATCACCGTTCACACCTGTGTCTATCACGCATCTCCAAGGTGTCCAGCTGACCGCTTCTGCTCATATTTTGTTAGTGCCTACGTCACTTCCGTTAGTAGGTCAAAGAGCCCTGAGCACAGTTGTTACTGTTGCCAGACAAGTGCCAGATTTGTTTTGCACAGTTTAGCTAAGAAAACAAAAGTGTTTCAAGAACTAATATACATGTACGGGCCATTCCAGCTGTTGAGATTGGCAGGACAAAGTCATTTAGCGTTGCCGTGTCACCAACCACCGTATCAATATAAGTATAAGAAGGATAAGAAGCTGTTTTATGATATTCGTATGGAAATGTCCTTTGCTTCCTGAAAACTTTAATAATCATCTTGATAACTTGGTTTTTCATAACAGAAATCATGACTTCACAGCATCTTTGTGACTCAGATGTCGAATTTGTAATTTTAAAAAACGACATCACCAAAGTTTTTTATTATATGTAATCTGAGCACCATTTCTTTTACCATTTAAGGTGAACTAATGGCTTTATGAGTCACCTTTAAGTGACTCATTTCTCCCCATCAGCTGAGATGTTTTACTCCCTCTGGCAGTAAACTGACACATACCACTAATGTTTTGGCATCAGCTAACCTTAAAAGAGCTTTAATGGCTTCTAAGTTTAAGGTTTCCTTTCACACAATGGTCTGGTGACAGGTTTGTTTCAATACAATCAATTAATGAAAAAGGATTCCCTTTTCACCAGTGAATGGCTCATCAGTATTTATGCTGTAAATAATCAATGGTGACCATTGAAAACATCTGTCCTGAGATGTTTTTTAAATGACAGTTTGATACTAAAATCTCCTTATGTGCTTTTAGTAGTAGGTCTATGCTGATCCAGAACACACCCACATATTTAATTGAGTGTGATGCACAAAATTGATCTCCAGCAGTTCATTGATTGCAAGCTTAGTGAAGGTATTGATCAATTGATTGATACTTTAAGCTCTTGTTATGAAAATTCACTACAGACAACCAAACCCTAAATCACTGCAATGTTGTTCTAATTTAGCTGCAGGAACCTTCAGTCATGTCGGACGTTACAGTGACATTAATTCTATTTCTATCTCCTCAGCTGTGTTGTATTTTTTTCTGTGACACGTGTATAATATTGCGAAATATACTGTATATTAAAGGTTTATCAGAGTCGTCTTTGTTGAAGGAACAGCTGGCAAATGTGGTCGGGTAGATTTGTGCCAACTCCTCTGGCTATTTGTGCAGAGACCAACATGTAGTTTCTCCATCTGCGGTTCGACCACAGTGTTTCTGCTCAACTCAGGTCAGCGCAGCTCTTTCCAGTGAAACCTACAGACTTGGAATAAATTATTTATTCGCATGAAAAAAAAGGACAGTAACTTCCATGCAGCTGGCAACTGTAGAGATTCACTAGGAAACAGACCATTTGAAGAGCATGACTTTGTCTAGCAAAAGGATCCGGTGGAAATTTAACCTGTGCAAACTGAGTTCAACCCCTTCTCAGGCTGACGTCAATCTTTTTACAGGCTCCTTTAGTTTGTACATAAGCATTGATCAACATCTTTTCATTTTTTACGCCTAAACATTTCATGTATTGAGAGTCAAAAGCCAAAAAACTGCCCACTGGGGGATGTGGAGGTTTTTGCAACCTGTTACTATATGTAACATTCAATTATAGGTGAAAATTGAAAGGGATCATGAACTACATCAACTGATATAGTAAATGATAAATGGACTGCATTTATATAGCGCCTTTCTAGTCTTATCAACCGCTCAAAGCACTTCACAACACATGCCAACATGCATCCATTCACACACATTCATACACTGATGGCAGCCTATCCAAAGCGCCCCACAGTGTTTCTATGCTCACCCATTCACACACACATAGAGCAATTTGGGGTTCAGTATCTTGCCCAAGGACACTCTGACATGCAGACTGGAGGAGCCGGGGATCGAACCACCAACCTTCTGATTAGTAGATGACCCGCTCTACCTCCTGAGCCACAGCCTCTCCATATATCTTAAAACTTATATCCAGTATGTCATATCATATGGCCTTATAGAGCAATAATAAACTGTAACTGTACCTCACTGTACTGTATGTCACCATCATCTTTGTTTTAAGGGGTCTGCTTTTTTGTGTCCATGCACACATTTTTGTAACATTTACACTGAAAAATAAGACCTTTACTCAGTTTTCTATCTGTCTACACATTTTTGAATAACATAAATATAAGCCTACTGGTTGCTTTTTTTGGATAGTTTGGTTATTTTTCTGACCAAACTATGCAAAAAAATAAAAATAAAAAAAAGCAGCATGTAGGACTCATGACCTAATTCTTCCTAAAATCCTGGCCGTGTCCCTCGTTTTACGCATTCAGCTGTAAGAGAAACTGTGGTGAAACATTAAGCCTTTTTAAATAAAGAATTCATTTGCATAAACATGAATAAATAAAACGCTCAAAGTTAATTCAAATTTCATGTTAGCGAGAGAGGAATCTATTATATGAGAGGAGGACAACATGACTGATTTCTGATATTTACAGTCATAGAGAGTCAGTACTGACTGTTACATGAGTCAATATGTAATACACAGACTCAAGGCTAGTGTAAAGTATATGACCATGATGTGTAAATTCTTAGAAAATTAATTTAAATTGGACGTTTTTAGCCTTGTGATAATAATAAATGTGTGATAACACCTCAGCAAAGAATAGTAAAGAAAAGAATTATGTCTTCCTTTAAAATGCTGTTTTATTTAATGTGTAATTAAAATAAAAATCAGTGCACATGATAAGTAAAGGATGAAGCTTTTTGAGGATCATCCCGTTCACTCCGAGCCCTTAAAACGCAGCTACCACATGGCATTGAAATCACAGCGTTGAAGAGGCGGAAACACTGACAGGCGCCGACATGAAACACTCTGCTTTATTTACTGCCTGCTGACCTGTGAGGTCACTTATTTGATCTGTTATTTTCCGCTGACATGCCAGTGTGCATATTACAAAACCAACATGCCTGCTGCAACTAAAATGTGAATGCTCTGTGTATTTTTTTTTTGTCCAGGATTTTATAACACTCAAAAGCAAACATCTAAAATGATCCTTTGATGGTTTTATGTGCGGATAAAATGTGTACAATGACTCAAAAAAAAAAAATTAATTGTAGCTAACGTTGCTTTTGCAGGTTTTTGCATCAGGATTACCTATTAATTGCTGAGGAATATAAACCAGGGCTTGAGGCAGAGTGCTGTAGAGATTTGCATATTATATTCTCTCTCTCTGGTTGTTGAAGTCAGCAGTGAGTGGCGGAGGCAAAAGGCTTGAGCTACAGAGGCCGGGCCAAGAGCAGGGAACAAGCCTCTGCTAATTTCCTGGCAAAAATTCATAATTAACACGTTGGATGTAAAGGCTGCGGTTGTCAAGGTAACTGATGACACCGCATTATCACTTGGCGCTTCTGCATCCTCCATCCTCCACCCCAACCCCCCCTCCTTCCTTTCATTCATCAAGCAGCAATTGAAGAGCTCCAAGCAGGATGAAAGAGGAGGGCAACCCCACCCAAATCCAGATTACACTCCTATCTTTTCACAGAAGAGGGTTCACACACCTTTTATTAGTGCGCTATTAATCTTGCAAAGTGAATTACCATGAGCGATTATTATAAATAGGGAGTGGTAAACCTGGGGGAATCATAAGGGCATAATATTTTTACGGCTGTATACTTATATTGATATTTGTTTAAAGAGTCAGTTTAAGCAAATTATAAAAAAAAAAAAAAAAACATTTTCTCACTTACTTAATTTATTAATGCAGATAGTTTTGGTTATCTCAGCCTCCAACCTATTACAATGGAGGTGAATGTTATTTCCATAGTGGTGCTCACATAATTGAAAAATGACATTTAACAACTTCTCTCTTCAGAAACGATGTCATCTTTACTCTGACTGATCCTCAGAACACTGTGTGAATAGTTTTTATAGAGACTATTTCTTCAATGGACACTCGTTCCTCTGAAAACCATTCACAGCAAGATATGTGGGTTATTCAGAGTAAGAAAGGACATTGTTTCTGGAAAAAAAAAAAAAAAAAAAAAAAGGATGCTGCTGTTGAGCTTTTTTGAATGCCAGTGAAAATCTATTCATCTCCATAGTACTGAGATGGAGGCGGAAATTTCATCAATGGATTCAATCTCAGGGTAAATAAAACTATCTACATTGCTAGGCAACGCTTACTGTAAGTGAGGAATTTTTAATTTACTATCTATTTTGGGTGAAATGACCCTTTAGGTTGATTTTTTTTTTTAGCAAAAGGCTGGACTGGAGGTCAGGTCACTTAAGCTAGTCTGATAACCTCTGAAATATTACCTCTGAATATCCAGTTATTAAATATGAAGAGAGACTATTTAGTAAAGGTGGTTGTTCAGGCATATTGTCAAAAATCACTGTAATTACAATGTGTTAGCTTGCTTAGCTGATAACCTATTACACCTCCAACACTGAGTACGGGATTAAATTTGTGTCAAAATAATTGAACAAAATCTCTCAAGAATACAAAAAAATTGAGAGTAAAAAAAAATTAACTTAAATCAAAAAAAGTGATATCAGCTGCAAAACTTGAGATAAAACTACACAAGAGAAAAACATTTTATTTACAATATTATCCTCTTTTCTTTCACTGATCAGGATTTCTCTTTTGTTGCTGCTTTTTGCTGCTTAATTTTTCAGTTTCGCTGTTGTAATTTTCAGTTTCAGTTCAGAATGTTTCAGTTTCAACGGTCTGGAAGTGCAACAAGTAGACTTACCGTCGACCTGTCGCTTCAAAAGGAATTGGCGAATGGGGAGGCAGCCCCGTAACACCCGCCCACACGCCCTTTGTGTCAGAACTGAAACTGAAAAATGAATCAGCAAAACAGACAAAAGTGACCATAACGCTGAAACCACACCAAAGAGCGGCTAAGTGCGGCCTGCGGCGGTCGCACTTCGCTTGCAGTGATGTGAACCCCTCAGACACGCCCCCCGGCCGCTCTTTGGTGTGGTTTCAGCGTGAAAATTTTCTTGTAAGTTTTGCCTTTGAGGTATTTTTTTTTTTTTGCTTTCAATTCATTTTTATTCACTTTCAATTGTTTGTTTTTTCTGTTTGATGCTTGGGAGATTTTGTTCAATTATGACGCAAATTGAATCCCATACAAATTATTATGACACAAATTTAATCCCATACATTGAGTCCGTCTAAATCCTTCTTGTGTGCTTGAAGAGGACAAGCTACTTTAAAGTTAGGATAATTTTAGAAAAAGAAAAAAAATATATAGATAAACCCTGATAAAAGTCAAAGGGTTAAAGCAAGGACTGGATTAAGCAAGCAAAGTTAGCATAGTAGCGAGCTAAAACAACCATGAAAACTGCAACGATAGCCGTCATTAAATATAAGGCTATCGTAAAATATATACATTTATTGTGCAAATATACAATAAAAATATGTTAGTCAGATGTTTTTGAAATATATGTTTTAGTCAATTATGACACAGTGTCAGCTTCTGGTAATATAGTTCCTTAACTAAAACAAGGGGATGACTAATCATTTTTAGTCGGCGCATTAATATTTAGCTTGATAAACGGTCAGCGCATTAATATTTACATTAACTGTAAGCAGCGCGTGTTTCGGGAATTTACCAACGGTTTCGAACGCATCTCAGCCAATCAGATCCGACCATCAGAACTATCTGCTCCAGGATTGGTTGATCATTTCCAGTACTTGAGGAATGCAAACGTGGGCAAGTGCCATATTGTCCAATCAATGACTTGGCCGCGGAGCACAGCGGACCTCTGTGGGAGCAGTTAGTGTCAGAGAAGCGGAGAGAGAGAGAGAGAGAGAGAGAGAGAGAGAGAGAGAGAGAGAGAGAGAGAGAGAGAGAGAGAGAGAGAGAGAGAGTCAGCAGCATCAGCGCCGTACGTGGAGCCTTTGAGCATCACAGGAGGGGAGAGAGAAAGCGCTCAGACGTTCACCGCAACGACAAAACTGTAATAACGTGACTAGACTCGAAAGATCATTTTTTTCTAAAAAAGCGTCTACTCACTGATTTTATACGCTTCCTTTGTGTTATTGTTTTTGTACTGGAGGAGAGGTGGTGGTGGTGGTGGTGGGGGGGGGAACAACGAGAGAGGCTTCACTGCGGCTAATCAATTTCCTCTTCCAGACCTGGGAATTACAATGAAAAATGTAGGTGACACATTTTCTTTTACAATCCCGGAATCACAATAGGATCCAAGAGAAGACGGCAAAGAAAGACAACAGGTATGAAAAAAAAAATCTTTCTTAACACTGTTTAAAACTGCATATTGTGACATATCATGCGTTAACCCTGCGTAACTTCAAAGCTAGTCACATTTGGTAAAGAGGAAAATGCGTCTGTGAGTGTCGTAGTTTACATCATAACACCCTCAATCGACCCGATGCTTCTTCTTCCTCTTTTTTTTTATTGTTATTACTGACAGATAATATTAACCGCTAACTTAAAGGCGTCAGTGATGCCACATTTTCACTGCTAGGGTGCATGTGTGGCACTGCGCTTCATTGTTGAGCCTCTGTTTATTTATTGGTGGTGGTGGTGGTGGGAAAAAACTGTTATCTCTACTGTCAATTCATACGAAGCTCTGTTTTCTTCTCTGTCTCTTAAAAAAAAACAAATAAAGGGTGAAAATGGTGACGGGTGCCGCATCCATAGGATCAGCATCCTCTCTCTGGAGCCCCTGCGTAAAAGAAAAAAACAGGTATTTTTTGCTGCCTTCATTTTCTCTCTCTCTCTCTCTCTCGGTGTTGTTGCTGCTGCAGTGTTGCCAAACGAGCTGTTAAGGTTTTGTCATGAGGTTGATCCATCACCGGCTGCCATACATACATACAATACAATACAATACAATACAATACGCCTCGGCATAATGCAACAAAACCCTCCCATTTTGTGTGTCTCACTGTGATGCTCTTAATGCAGCAGCAGCAGCATCATGCAGTCACCTAGCAGCTTAGAAAAAAAAAAAGGAATAATTGTGTGATTTTGCATGCATGTGTGAGTGTGTGTGTGTCTGTTTGTGTGTGTGCTGCATTAGAAGACACACACTCACTCACATACACACACACACACATGAGTGCTATGACTGGCTCCAACGTGAGCATAATTGCCTCATGAATGCTAATGCATAATGCTCATGCAGAAACACTGCAAAGCAACTGCTTTCCATCTGCACTACTGGCTCACAGGTGCTAGGCTTAGCCTTACCTAACTTAACTGTGTGTATTTGTGTGTGTGTGCATGTGTCTGTGTGTGTGTGTGTGTGTGTGTTTTGGGCATGCATGCGTGTAGGTGTCTGTGTAGGAGCGTGTTTGTGGATGATATCACCTTGCATATGGTTGCAGGGCCATGTGTGGTTGAGGATGCGTTTTAACCAGGAGTTTTAGAGCTGCACACCTACACCTGCCTCATCGCTGTTATCAAAGTGAGGGTACATTAGAGAAGCGCTACCCATCCTCTATAACTGACACACTTAGATTTAGCCTGTTTGGCCGCAAAAGAAAAAAAAAAAATACTGCTGTGATACTTCACCTGCAGCAATGTGACTAATTGAAACTTAAAATGCAGCTTTAAACATTTAAAAATTAAAAAAACATGCTTTTGGCGCCGGACTTTGCATATCTAAGCCTTCCTTTTTTTTTTTGCTCAGTGTTATTATTGTAAATAAACACGGATGATGTAACGTGTTCACATCTCACCCAAATATTTCCAGCAGGCTCAGTGGAGTTTGATAGCAGGACGTGTTTAAGCAACAGAAGCAGGACGACAGCTGATGATTATCTTTATTTGTGATTAATATGTTGTTATTTTTTTCTATTAATCTAATTGTTTGGTTTATAATATGTCAGAAAATAGAGACAAATGCCCAAATGTGATGTCTTACATTGCCTATTAACAGTCTAAAACTCAAAGATATTCAATTTCTAGTCATATGAGACAGAGAGAAGCAGCAGATCCTCATATTTTAGAGGCTGGAACCTGCAAATGTTTTACCTTAATAATTGACTAAATGATTAATCGATTAAATGATTTGATAACCAGAATAGATTAATTTTCTCTCTATCAGCTAATTGTTTCATCTACTGATCGTTTCAGTGCAATAAACATGGATGATGTAAAACTTTAATAATGCATCCAGTTATTTCTAGCAGCCTCATTGAAATTTGGTAACAGGAAATGTTTTAGCAGTTGAAGTAGGGATGCAACTATTGATTATTTTCATTATTTTTACAATTAATTCATGAATTGTTTAGTCTTTCAAATGTCAGAAAATAGTGAGAAATGGCCGTCACCATTCCCTAGAGCCCAAACTGATGTCTTATTGCTTGTCCAGAAGTCATAGATATTCAATTTACTTATTTTTAATTAATCAATTCATTGTTTAGTCTACAGCTTGTCATAAAATAGTGAAAAAAAGCACGTTACAAGTTCCCAGAACCCAAGTTTACATCCTCAGTTCACTTGTTTTGTCCAAAACCAGAAGATTTTCCATTTAAAACCATGTAAAACAAAGAAAAGCAGCATTTGAGAAGCAGGAATAAATGATTAGTTGGCACTTTTGCTTGATAAATGACATAATCGATTCTCAGGAGTGTAGTAGATTAATTTTCTGTAGACCAAGTAATTGATTAATCAAATAAAAAAAAAACTATAAATGGAAACCTTCTATGTCAGTTCCTCAAAATCCCAAAACAAAAATCTTTTTCTAAGAGGAGCTTTTTTACACCAACGTTTAACATTACATGAAGGGTGAGAGGGGGGGGGGGCAATGTGAACACCCACAGTAGCCTCAGTAGACCAGACTGCAGTGCTGTGTTTGAGTAAGGGGCATAGCTGCGATCATAGATGCGTATAACCCCCCCTACAGCTGGATGATCGCACTTTTGAAACTGTTTGTGTGCCTATATACGCCTACGTCTGAGTGAAATCAACAAGTTGACGCCCACTCTCTGGGGGCTGCTGAAAGGCATTCTGGAAAAAAAAAAAAAAAAAAATGCAGGGAATCACTGAGTGAAGTAGAAGCAGATGAGAAAGCGGGTACACCGACTTGATGACAAAAGCATTGCACATCACAGATGGATGATATAACAGTGTCAGAGGATCAGAGGGGGGGGGGCTAGTAGTGTATTTCAGGGGATATTTACCTCAGTTGCAGAGCTCTACTGTCCAGTTTTAGGATGTGAACTTCCTGTCCCCCTTGTCGCACGATGGGTGACTTTAGCTGGCTGGCTCGGACCCTCTGTGCTCTTTCCCCTGATGTGGTGGAGGAGGCGGATCGTCTGCAGCTTCGCCATCCATCATGGTTGTATTATTATGAGTCAGCTGTGATTAATGTGATCAGCAGCGGTGGTCAGGCTTTCAGTGTCCCCCCAGAGAACGAGCTGGAAATGGTCTGCGTACATAGAAAAAAAAAAAATGGCCTTGACTGCCCCCCCCCACCCCCCCGGATGTTGGGGGATTTTACCGGCGAGTCTCAGGTGTTTACGTCATCACCGGGGACGTGGGTACAAATGGCTGATGGTATTTTCAGCACACAACAACCTTCAGGAAGGAACACTATTGTATTTGTAGTGTAAAGTGCCTCCTCTTCTTCTTCTTCTTCTTCCTCCACTGCATCACTAATGTGAGTGAGAAACGTAACATGTCTGGTTACAGGTGTGGAAACAGCCTGATCCGACACCTGTAGGTGTTTCTTTTAGATGATGATTTGTAAGAAGTAGATCACATTCACACTTTACTATGTTATCAGATGTTTTATATAAAGGTGAAAAGTCATCCTTTTACAAGTGAGCTGATATAATTGTGCACCAGGAGTTATTTTGCCTTATTAAAGTCCCTTTTTTTAAATGTTAAATGACGTTTTTTTCTTTTTTTTAAGGCCCATTTGTCATGCAGCAGACTTCTTTATTAGAAGTTCCAGTTGAGTGATGACATGTTGCTGACCTGGTTGGGCTCAACGATGTCAGCTGGGAATATAGACACAGTCATACTGCAGCAGATTCAGAGCCTGCGTGGCAGGACTGGAAGCTATTTAGAGTCAATCACATGCCTTATGCAAAGACAAAGTAGAACACAGCCTATTATTCACACTTCGATGGTTTCACTCCTTGAGATTTAGGTGACTGAGTCTACGTCACTACTGGTTTTTTACATGCAAACCTCTCACAGCCTCAAAATATGTGGACTGTATTTTAATTTGGCGCATGTCTGTGGTTACATGCAGGTTATTTCAGAGCGAGAGAACGTTACTATCAACTGGTGGTGGTTTGACAGCAGGGTTGGACAATAAACTTATAAAATAACTGAGATTATGAACCCTCACTGACCTAAATTTAATCATATTGCAATTTTTAATTTAAACTGGGAATAGCCGTTAACAACCAAGGACCAGCATTCTTAATTAGAATAATTTTTAATTTTTTTTATTAGTTTATTTGTCAGAGACGATGCAAAAAAAAAACATTATAACAGGTTAAAGTAACATGAAATAGATGTGTGGCATACAGGATTTCATTCAAGGCTTTTCAACCTAAAAATAGTCATAACATATCATCACCAGAAATACATTAGTTAAATAGAGCTCATAATAAACCATAAATAAACCAGAAATGAGCAGACATGAATAAAGGTAGTGCTGTTTTAAAGCAAAACATGTCATTTTTTATGTTATTGTTACAAATATATTTATTTAAGTAATTGTGACATTTTGTCATGAGGTCATATTGACCAGCCCTAACTGATATTTCCTGAATGAAAAATGTAATAAATCATCCTCAATATTCATAAATTTCTCATTTTCTGTCAGCTCTCTGCTGTCGACTGTGTAAAAAAAATGCTTCAAAAAAGCATCAAGAGGAAAACCATTTTTAGCTCTGACGCTCCCAGTGTTCCCCATACACAGTGCAACCCCACAATTATATTCATATAACCACATTATTTAATATCTTCCCACAACTCCTTTGTCTCTTTTTTCTTTTTTTTCCCTGTGAAGACACTCGGCAGCAGCGTTTCGCCGTCCGCTGACGTGTTTTGTGGATTCCTCTCGCAGGTGTCGCCGTCTGAGCAGAAAAAAAAAGCAGAACGGGCCGCCGAGTGACACTGCTCAAACTAAAGAAATGATGATTTAGCAAGCGGTTAGTCATATAACACTCAGGCCTGGAGTGGTGAGCGACTGGCGCTATGATGAGAAGCCGCTCGCCGGACTGACACCTTCTAGTTTGGCTGTGAGGGAGGTGCGGCTCCCTCTCTCCTTTTTTTTTTTTTTTTTTTCCTCTCTCTTTCTCAGTCGTATCAAACCACCTTCAACAGATGGAGCGGCGCGGCGACGTCCCACTGCTGCACGTACGTGACAGCAAAACATTATGTTTAATTTACGCCTTCTGAAGCTGTCACTTGCAAAAAATGACACCGCTCCTTTTCCACGGCAAAAGGGAATAATTATCGCCTGGATCGGATTGACTAATTATACAGTTGATAATCTTTTCTGAAAGAAATATTCAGAGTGGTTTCTCAGGCCGGCCCGTCGGGAATAACAGCAAATAAATCCGCGTGATATTTGTGTGATGTCTCACAGTATCCCCCCCCCCCCATTCACAGTGACTGTCATTATCTGCTTCACAGTTATGATGAGAGCATGTAGTGTAATACGCCGAGAGCGCATGATGCAATCAATAACAACATTTACATATCGCACAATAACTCTTTGACACGTGTCACCCTCTTAGTTTTGATGAAATCTTTGCTGATTGATGAAACACTTATTCCTCATAGTTGCTCTTTAAAACACATTTCACTGTATTATTTTTGTGTTTATTGTTTATTTAGAGTTTGATTTTATTGCAGTGTAACCTTGTGCTTTATTTATGCTTATGCTTATGTAAATAGTCAGAATTGGTTTGTCAGAGTTCACATTTTTGGAGGAGCGGAGCTGCTACGGGAAGGCTAGTCTCCATTGTTTCCCATCCACATCGACCCTGCTTGGTATTCGTATAGTATTTTTTATAAATTAGTAAACATATCATGGATCCCGGCACTCTTAACTCTTAACTTTTATTCAGCCATAAATCTTCAAACTCACTGGGGCTGACTGCTCAAAAGTCAGGCAACAAATAATTGAGTATCCGAGACTGAAATCCACTTCTGTTATTTTATTCAGCACAAGCAGAGACACTTAAGTTAAGTAACCACAATGAAATATATATATTTTCTCTTTGTCTGGCTTCTCTTAACTTCACATCCCTACTTTCAGCGAGGTAGAAAATGAGTAAATGCCTTCTTCTGTGTTGTGCAGGAGAATAAATGGTTCATCCATCATAATGAATCAGCTTCAACTATTGAACTGACTGTAAATATTAAGATAAATCATAGATACATCTAAAAAAAATCACAGTAATAAATAAACCAGTTCACAAAAGTTCTCTAAATTCACACTAAACCAGCAAAATGTTATTCTTTATATTCTCTGTTACTAACACACCTGCTGGTACTGTTATCACTCCCATTGTGTGTGTGTGTGTGTGTGTGTGTGTGTGTGTGGAGGCGGGCTGAGTAATTCTGCTGGTGTGTTGTTGTGTTATAAGGATAAATTAATCAGTGTAATCCTAATTTTAATATTGACATTAATACATAAGGATATTAGTTCATCAACTTCATAAATTCAGGTCACATTTGTCAAGATCATCAGTTCCTGTGATCAGACAAAGTGATATAAATTAACTGTTTCCTGTCAACTGTCTTTTTTAAAAAAAAAAAAGTTTCTGTTCACACCACCCTAAACACTGCAAGTCCCTGGATGTCAGGAAATGGTATGTCGATGGTCCCTGACTTCAGGAATTGGGGCAGGATGTTTACGCAGGGAGGAACTATTGAGGAGTGGGCCAGTTGGACCACACCAAGATAAAAGCAGTGGTGTTCTTGAACTGTCACAAGTTCAGATCCGTGAAAAATGAACAAACTTTACCACTCATGTTGCTCTGAAAGTCGAGATGATGACTTAAACGCTGCAACACAAGGTCAGAGTGTGTTGTATTTTCTTATATACGTCTACAGTACTGTAACAACTAAATCTCTAGCTTGTTGTTTAGGGAGTCTGACATTAAAGGATATTTTCAGGTCACACTCATCAGAGTATTTGTACAGGTGTTCCCAAACTCAACAACCATCTACGTAGATCGCTGTTAAATGACAGAATACCATCTCTGACCTGACTGTACGACCACATGCTAACAAACCTGGGTATTATATTTGATGGCGATCTAAATTTCAACAGGCAGTTAAACTCTGTTGTCAGGTCCAGCTTCTTCCGACTCAGAACCATCTCCAAAATCAGGCATTTCCTCTCAGCCTTTGACCTAGAAAGAGTCATTCATGTACTAATATCCAGGCTAGACTACCGTATCTCCCTCTATGGAGGCGTCTCTCAGGATACCAGTTCCCATTTACAGCTAACTCAAAACGCTGCTGCAACGTCTAAGAAATGAGACCACATCACCTCTATCCAGGATGCAGAATTAACTTTTTTCGTCCACCAGCCAAATGACAAGTGAATGTTAAAATTTTACCAGCCACTCATTAGATTACCAGTGTTTTTTTGGCTGGTGAAGCAAACTTACCAGCCACTTGCATATTTTAGCTGGTTTCTGGTGCTAATTTTGTGCTCTGCCCTGATCCTCGCATCCTTACTCTGGCTGGATAAACTTCAAAATGCCCCGTTTGTGGAGAAAATAGGCCGGAGACGAGCTTTTTCTGTAGCGGCTCTTCGACCCTGGAACAACCTGCCGGAGGCTGTTAGACAGACTGAGTCTGTTGATGCTTTTAAGATGCAGCTTAAGACCCACTTTTACTCTCTGGCTTTTAATTGTGTTTAACATGTTTTTATTTCTATATGATTTCTTGGGTTTTAAATTGTATTTAAACTTGTTTCTATTTGAATCTTACTTCATTTTCCCAACATCTGTTATTCACATACAGTATATGTCCTGATGCTTGTATGTGTAGACATGTATGTCTGTTTGCTTTTTAAAGTGCGATATAAATAAACTTAAAACTTATATAAGTGGGAAGTGAGAGTTGTACTGCAGGAGGTGAAGTTTCAGGAAGTTTCAGGCTTAAATCTATTATAATACTGAGTGAGATCAGATCAGCTGTTCTTCATCTTTGTGGAGACGCTCTGATTCATCAGACTTTACTCATCGACTGAGGTCACAGGTTTTTCCTTAGTGATGAAAATTCATTACAGATGATCCGTCCTGTCATGTGACCATGTTCTCATTTTAACATCTATGGAGGCCATCTGCAGGTGATAAGATCTCCACTCATCTTACTTTATGAGTGTTTAAACGTCATTAGAAACGTGTTCAGATTGATTGAGATTAATGCAGAATAAGTAGTGAAGGAAGGAAATAGTTCATTCATCATTTGAGCAATGGTTAGGGTTAGGGTTAGGTTGTGACCTATAACCCTAACCTATAACCTTAACCCCTAACCCTAACCCTAACCCTGGCCCTAACCCTAACCCTAACTCTAACCCTGGCCCTAACCCTGGCCCTAACCCTAACCCTGGCCCTAACCCTAACCCTAACCCTAACCCTGGCCCTAACCCTAACCCAATAAACAGAAAATTAATTGACAAGGTTTTTGATAATTGAAATAAAATTATCAAACAAATTGAAATAAATAAAATGACAAACATTTGCTAGTTTTAGTTTCTTAAATGTGAAAATTATCTGCTCTTTTTTGTTTTATATCATCTTAAATTAAGTAGCCTCAAGTTTTGGACTGTTTTTTAGATAAAAACAAGCACTTTTTAGCTTTTATAAATTGTCATCATTCATTTTCTTCCTTATAGACTAAATAACTGATCTGTTATTCAAAAAGGAATCATTCAACAAATTATTATCAGCTGTAGGCCTAGTATCTGTTTTAACAAACAAAGTTGGGCTTCAGTTCCCCTCATAATTAATGTCATATTGTTCATTCTCTCTGTACTCAGACATATGATGCTAGTAGTTTTGGTATTGTTTCTTTATTTTGACCTGTTCCTGGTAGAGTCGAGAAAGTTTTACATGCAAGTTATGAACTGAAGTTTATTTAAGTGTTATGAAGGTCATGTACTTTACATTAACTGGCTGCAAAATGACAAAAACACCCCAAACTCACTAAATAATGGACCTCATGTGCTTTGTTTGTGTCGGTCAAGATGTAATATTTTTTGTCACACTTGGCGGCTCAACCCATCAACCCCCCCCCCCCCCCCGATTACTCAACTGTGGATGAAGTAAATCGTTACGACATAATGTAGTGTCGTTCTGATGAGTGTTAATGGACGCATGGCCCTTCTATAATACTCCTCTCTGCACTATCATTTAAAAACTAGGCTACATTAATGGATTTTTATTTTTAAACCCAGTTTTTATTCCACCGTCGCATCACTGTGTCAGGACCAAGGGCAGTGCATTGACCTTTATGGACAGAGTTCACAGCAGTGACGGCTCTGCCAGCTTCGCCCCAGTCCATATTAGAATACAGAGCCATACTGTTGCTGCTACTGCTGCTACATGCCCTTATGCACTGGCACATTTCCCAGCATGCTTCAGAGTCGGAGGGATGGAGGGAGGGGGTGAATAGAGATGAGAGGAAGGAGAGAAAGCTTGAGAATGGGGTAAAAAAAGAGAGAAAGAGAGGAGAGAAGATGAGGGAAAAGAGGAAGAGAGGGATGAGAAATGAAGCTGAGGAGAAGAGAGTGAAGGTGGAGGAAGATAGTGAATGAGGAAGAGGAGATAGAGAGTGTAGATTCATATCAAAACACACCAGTAAGGCACATGGGACAAACAAACAAACAAACAAACAAACAAAAAATCCGGATAGTAACAACGGGGAGAATGTGTCTTTTTTTTTGTGTGTTTTTTTTTTTTCCTCCCCTTGTTTTCTGCTTTCTCTCTTTTCATTGCTGCAGTGCTATTCTGAGAGAGACGCTTCAGCCCACGCACTGCCAGAGAGGGAGGGAGTGAATGGATGGAGGGATGGAGTGAGGAGAGATAATGTGTGTGTTTGTGTGTGTGTGAGAGTGTTACGGGGGGGTGGTGGTGGTGGGGGGGGGGGGCTCTGCTGCACTAACTCACTGGCTGTCAGGGAGCTTCTGTGTCTTTAAAGCTCATGTGTTCCTGCGAGGGGAAAGTCATGCAAGCAGTGAGACAGATACACAGGCACATATACGCTGTACTGGCATGTGTGAAGGTAATATGGTTGAAATGAGTGTTAAAATATATATTTTCCCAGTATCAACATAGCATAAACAAACAAACAGTGTTCTGCTGTTATGCATTACATCAGACACTCTCTTAGGGCCGCGTCTGACTTGCTGATTACCTTTTTTTTTTTTAGAAATTCATCAATTGTTTGGTCTATAAAATGTTTTTTTTTAATGGTCCCAGAATCCAATTGGATGTCTTCACATTTCTTGTTTTGCTTGACTAACTGCGCAAAACCCAAATATGTTCAATTTAAAAAAGAAAAACAGCAAATATTCACATTTTAGGGGCCGTAAACAGTGAATGTTTTTTGAATGAAAGGCATTTTTACTTGATTAATTAGTTGATTAGTCAATTTATTTTCTCTCAATCAACTAATTGTTTAATGGACTAACGGTTTCCAGTACCACAACTCACTACAAATTAAAAAAAACTCAACTTGAATAGCTCATTTTGTTGGCTTTTAATCACAATTTTGCTTCTAATCATTGATTTAGTAAAACGATAATGTCACATAACATCATCACAACACAACTCCATAAAAGTTTGACACACTGGACGTCATCCAGCTGTAATATGTCATAATCTATTACACAGATACTGGCAGATTTAACTGGTGGGAGAAAAAAAAAAAAAAAATTTAGTGATTAATAAGGTTACTTATTGCTTGAAAATATTTGTGTTTGATCCGCTACCAAGACTCAAACATTTACATAACTTCAATAACTGTGTAATCAAGGGGGGCAAATGTTCCATATGTGCTTTGTGAACTACAGGTTGTCAGGTTCCTTGTGATTGAAGCACAATATGGCAGCGAGTTGACAGACTGGGACCACGTCTCTCAATGTTTGAATCACTCAGGGAAGCATTACTCATACGTTTAGGTTTTGTAACACAACGTGCTCAAAATAACTGCAATTGAAGTTGATTTTCTTTGGATTTATTGCAACTGATATAATTAAGTGTAGATTAGAAAGGGGGCAGCCATTAAAAAAGTTAGCAATAATTTTATAATGTTTGAAAATCAAGATAATTGTTGGATCTACTGAAACATCACATTACATAATGTACAGTCAGGTTTTTGTATGTGTTCACTCAGAGATCAGTATTTTTGGGCAGTGCACAAAGGAAATGAAGGAGCTACTCATAACTGCAAAAAGTTAAAACAAACTGTGGATGCTGGTGAAACACCTCTAGGAAGATCTCCAGAAACAACAACGAACAAAAAAAAAGTATATCTTTTGGAAAACATTTAGCTTCTTTTTTGGTGAAGTTTAATGGGCAACAGCTTTACAAAATCACAGTTTGATTGACATTTGCATGTGTCGGAAGTGTTCCTGTTAGTACAGAACAGCAGGTGATAAATCCTTGGTATATGTAATTTTGATCATATATCAATAATGAGGTGTAGTACATTTCCTGGAAAATCATTTAATACATTTTTAATGGATAAAATAACCACACAGGAAAGGATGTTTTTAGCTAATTCAGAAAATGAGATACTTGACAAATCAAAGCATTTCTCCACATTGATGCTAGAATCACATAAAAGTCCAATATTACCATAAAGCAAGTCTTCCTCATTGAACTGTAACATTGTCCACAAGGGTCTAGTACATCACATTATCAACGGTACGGCAACATCTCTACATAAATTTATAACATCTCATCCTATATATCATCATATCACCCACCTCCACAAAACAGTAATGTACAAGTATAATATAAAACATTCATACTGTTAGTGCTGCAACAATCAGTCCATTAATCGATTAGTCGATTGACTAACTGAACATTTATTTGCAACTATTTTAACCTCTTAATATCCACCGGGTCGCCGGCAACCTGCTGAAGTTAACGGCTTAGCATCACGCAGTAATGAGTAAAAGCAATTGGCACAATTTGACCACTTGGAGATGTTTTGGAGAGGTTTGGGGACACCACAAAGTAAAAATTCGCTCCCCTTAGGTTTGGCCTAGAGGTCTGGAATGATACAGGCCTACAGGTTGACAAGATGTAGAAGGTATGTGATGATTTGCATAGTTCTGGCATAAAGCACGTCCTAGTTATTGTTATTCAAATGTGACTCATTATAGACAAGGACCAAAAACATATTTGAACTGATGTAGTTTTGGTTGCGTTGTAGCAACAAGCTAAACAAGCACATATCCAGAAACTAGAGGATGTTACTTTTCAAATGAAGCCTAATACAAACATTTTGGCCTCACACTTATCTGTTATAAGCTTTTCCATGTGTGTATGCCAAATGGGTGAAAAATTCTCCAAAAAAAAGGGTGGATGTGAAGAGGCTACCAATCAATTAATCATTGTAGTCATTTTTCAAGCAAAAATACCCAAAATTCTTTGGTTTCAGCTTCTTAAATGCAAGGATTTGCTGTTTTTCATTTACTGACTGTCGCTCAGACGCAACAAGCTAATTGAAGGCATCATGGAGGGCTTTAAAAAATGTGAGATTTTCTAACATTTTATAAACCAAAAGATTAATTGATTAATCAAGGAAATAACTGTCAGATTAAATGTAGCCGTTCATACTGTATACTAATTAAATGCAGTATGGAGATATGCCACGGCTATAGTACTACACCCTATAGTACAGCATGTTATTCTAGCAGATTCTGTTGGCAGGGAGACAAATCCATACATGTGTGTGTGTGTGTGTAGTGCACAGCAAGACAAATGGCCAGACTCAGCAGGAAGACAGAGTGAGACCAGCAGCGGTACTGTATATATGCAGTCAGACAGACAGATACCTCGCCAGCCACACAGGCGTGTAAACCAGCAGCACATACAGGCATGTATAGGAAGACAGGACGACAGACGGGTTGTCGGCGGGGCTGGAAGATATAATAAAGGTTAAGTTTTTTCTTTCTGTGTAGTTTTGGCTGTTGTAACAATATGATTTCCTAATTGGTATTGATAAAGCGTTCTATGATGTAATAATGTAAGCAGGTTTTTGATGATACCACATGACTACACACCAGTTTCTCACGTTAGGTTTGACTCTTTAGATTAATGTTGAATAACAAGCCGAGTATCCTTTAATAAACACAGACATAATGAAATGAAAATCCCATTATTCTTACTTCCTGGACGATAGCGTTATCTTAAGCTTTACGTCATTGTGTACCGGTAGGCATAAAAACAAAAATAAAACCAGCCAATAAAACTGTCACAGCGATGTTTGAACAGTCTGACCTTGGCCCCTTTACATCCTGTTTTAACAGGAGATAACATCACACGAAGGAAGAAAAATGCCCCCATAATGCTGTAAATATTGCATAAACTCTTCATTCATAAGAAGGCTTTGTGGTTCATTTTATTAGCCACTTTAATTTGTAATAAATGTAGAATTAATAGTCTGATATTTGATTATGTCAAACTAATAAACTGCCAGTCCATCTTTAATAAACATGAATGGAAACTGTACATCTTTATGCACACACGTTTGAAATCAGACTCTTTTTATTTATTATTCTTTTATCTTATTGCCTGAAAAGCCAGTAGAAGTTCAGCTGTTAGTCAGCGGGGGCTTCTTAATTACGACATCTGAGGAAGCGGGTTGGAAAAGCCCCCGGAGGGTCGAGACACGCTGATGTGAAGCCAGACTGTCAGAGCAGCAGAGCGCCCAGAACTTTCCAGCAGAGAGGACCCGGCTATTTAGGTTACTGTGATTCAGGAAATAGTTCCTGTCGACTCCTCAACCTTGGAATCAGAACATCCTGTTCTCAAATATTTTTTCTCTTCCGCTTATGTTGGTCATGTCCCTGTTTGGGAGCAAAAAGGTCCTTTTTTATTATTTTCAGCTTCATCATTATTCTTAACCTTGCAGTTTAAAATTTTCCTGAGACCAGCTTTTTAGGTTTTGTCTTAGAAATGGCAGCTCTGATGCTTCTTAACATTGTCAGCTGTAGTAATGTTGTTGCTCCAGGGACTGAATCTTGTCCTACTGGTGAACTAGAACCAGCAGCTAGAAGTAGGATATGAAATATAAATATAAATTTCCACCGTAGAGGTGAGACAAAACACCAGGAGGACCTGCAGAGATCTGATCACTGCTGGTTGAAATTAGTGTTAGACTGATGTGTCGGTATCTGATCAACTGTCAAACCACAAAATAGCATTACATAGTGTGTTTTTTGAAATTCCAGTTGCTAAAAGTTTGCCACTCATAAGATCTAACACCAGTTTTCTAAACCATTTCCTAAGTAGAGCTTTGTAAACGTATAATAAAATCGCTAATGTGCTAAATCGCTAATGTTCCCTTTGAAAAAAGCAGAAAATGTTGTTTAGCTAACCGCAAGTAGCATTATCAACACTTCTGGTCACGGTAAAGATCTACAACTGTCCTCACATTAAAATGAATTTATTGTGAAGCAACAAATCAAGAGAGGTGAACAGAAAAATGTATCATATTAATGTAATGTCTGACTGATGCCTGATCTGCTTAATAATTTCAGTATCAGAGCCAGTATCAATATGATGGATCGGTCGGGTGTTTCCCTAAACTTGACGTACAAAGTTGGTCCTGTTTCAACACTTTCCATTTACTGTAAGTAATGAATTGTCCAGTAACACTGATTATAAATCAATTCTTCATCTGATAACAGATATTTTCCCAAAGTTTACCTCACAGAACAGATTTATAGACGTTGGTGTAATGGATGTAGGGCTGTAAGAAATGGTTGTTTCCATTATTAATTAATCCCAGAGTCCGACACAAGCCCTGGCTCGGGGCCTGTAGGAGTTTATGCAGAGCAAGTTCAATCAGAGTCATTTAAACACGGTTTTTCTAGCATCATTCATCCATCATATTCATTGTCACACTTATCGGTACTTCACAAAAATGTCTGCAAAAGAAATATACAAGGCTATGAAAAGAAAGAGGGGTTTTCTACTGTTCTACTGTTAACTGGTTGGGAGAGAACAGGAGTTTTGCTTCTCCGTCTGTGCCTGTTTGCATGAAGGTGGAGCTGAGCTACACACTCACACACACACACACACTGGTAGTGTAGGCAGATATCACAGTGTGGGTGGGCACAGAGAAAATCAGGTGAGCCTAGCACGTCCAAGACCAATCATACTTAATAGGTTCTGAAATGCATATGTTAATGAAAGTAGGCCATTAGAAATATACTTGCCTGACTGCATCACAGTTTAGTCATGCAAGCCTTATACATCAGCAGAGGTAATGTTATAACACACACACACACACACAGCTGACAATCGCGACAGCATCATTAATGAAGTGTATGGATAGATAGTGTTACACCGTATTCTGTGACCCATCAGATTCTGTGACCTAAACAGGAATTTCAGCCATATTTCCACTGCTAATGTAGTTATTATACTACATATTATTGCATGATTCAGTTTGATAACTGTTACTAAACATTGTATTTAAATAGTGTGACACATTTTCGACAGTTAACCAAAACCTGTGAGCCCATGCATTCAGATAATACAGGTATGTGTAGAGCGCTTACAGCTCACCTACGAAATCTTGGTCGACATGTGTCAAACAGCCTGAACCGAAACCACAGCCGTCAAATTCTCTGACGCTATCGAATAAAGCGTCCCAATAAAGTTTAAAAGACATACTCCAGAAGCGGCAGAAACAGAATACGCTGTAACACCGGCATCAACATTCTCAGTATCGATAATAAAAATGACACGTGAACATAGCCTGGCACAGCAGCCACATACACACACACACAGATGGCAGACACAGCAACATCAGCATAAAATCCAATTGTACACTCAACAGAAACTATACCCAATAAACAATAATATTGCAATAAGCTACTACAGTAATACTTATTTACTCTACTAATTGACGAAATTGTATATTAGGTTTTGATGATTCCAGCAGGAGACGGCGAGGCTTTGTGTTGAACACTGAAATTATTTCATTATAGTCCAACGATTCAGTCAGTTCTGAAGGAGAGCAGGGACGAAGTGCTAAGTCACATGCTGCTGAATTAGCAGTAGAGTCGTTACTACTCGGCACTTGTTGAGGAGAAACTGGCGAAGGAGAAGGTGGGTTGAGAACGGTGGCTGAACTTGAGCTGGATTATCTTCCTCATGACGGCTTTTTGTGACGCCATGTTTTTTTTATCTCAACCTACATTAAAATGTGCAATGCACAGGCTGTACACTGAGTGGAAGAGGAGAGGCTGCTCCCAATCTGGCATTTGTGAAATGCCACTCAAATAAAATCTCACCTGTCATCATCGTTTACTGCGGTAACGTGAGCCGCCAAGAGCGAAACCGTGCCCAGATAACAAAATTGCTGCAGCCCAGATCACCCGACACTTTCGGCACTTTCATCCGGCCCACATACCGCGTGGAATGATGGTACTTGGGCGGTCCGCTTCTGTTTCCCAGATCTAGATCACAAGCAAGCCAGATAAACCAGAACTGGCCCACATCCATAAAACACATACCTGAGAGCACCACATCTTTACCAGAAAACGCCTACATTTCATTGGGGATATTTGCTATTTTACATGTGGGCCATTTCAGGCTCACATCCATTCTGTCCAGGCCAGAAAAAGACCGCCTGAAGTGGCCCAATTCCATACGCTATCTGGGTGGTGAAGCCGGCCGCCATCTGAACTTTGTTGCGCCTAAAGTAGTGTAATAAGGACGGCCTCTGAGCGAGTTGAAGGTCCTGGAAAAGGACTCCAAAAGGACTTTAACCTTTTCTTATACAGTAGCAGTAGTTGCTTGGTATCATCACAGAGGTCAAGAAAGTCGCTCAGTATATGTAGTTTATGGTCACATAGTTTAAATACGGTCGATGTTGGAGGAGATTTTTTCCCTGACAGTAGTACTGAGCCCCTCCCATTCCTGGAGCTGCAGGCCTCATTCTGTAAACAGAAAAAACACACACACACACACACACACACACACACACACACACATCTGTGGTCTCTCTTGCCTCTGTCCTTCTGTCAGAAGAGTCCATATGGCAGCTGTCATGTCGCCTGCTCTCTTTTTATCAAAGTCAGATCACGGCTGCTCCCATCTCCTCTGTCAGCTGATGTTTCATATATATACACACACACATATTTATGAGTGTGTGTGTGTGTGAACTAGTATATGTGCTATAGGTCCCGCAGTAAAGCATAATTTCAAGTTTAATCAAGCATTGGAGACGCTGTAGTGAAAACTGCTCAAGGCAACAGTAGTATATACATGTACTCCTAACCTCCCGGTGTCACTAATAACCGACTTCCTGTAGACTTTGCCCCATATCCCCATAATAGAATCTGGTGTCGTGTGTTTGTGTGTGTGCACTTCTTCACACAGGAAGCCAAATGTCTGAAAAAAAAACCCTGAACTGTCTGTTTATGATAAATAGCAGAGAAATCTGGACTCATTATAGACTGTCTGTACTAGTAAACAGAAATGAGTTGCCGTTTACTGACAACAGATTGCAGGATTTTGAGAACTTAAATTAAAACTTTCCAAATATTTATGTTCTGTTGTAATTAGGAAGACCAGTATACTGAATTAGAGATGTACCAGTATACTGTTTTTACTATCCTATATACTGTAATGAAACATTCTGATGGTAACAATACCGCCAATCATCTCCATTACCGTCATTGAACACAGCACAGCTCTCCTGTCTTTATTACCAGTTTTATTTAAATAAACCACAAGAAAACACCTTTTTACCAGTCAAACTGATACACAGCAGGACCAGTGAACCAGGCTCCTTGTTTATTCAGGTCTAGCTACTGTAACCATGACTTGCTATGCTAACAATAGCTAACTGACCTAATGATACATGGCTAGTAGGGATGCCCGATATTATCGGCACGTCATCGGTATCGGCCGATATAATGATGATGATTAAGAGAGGCTGATTTGTTGCCTTCTCCTCCGCTGCATAACTGTGCTTCCCTCCACGGACTGTTTCACCCTGACGGTCCCGGTGCTTACTCCGCAGGCTGCACTTCACTCAGCTGCCCGTCAGACCAGCTGCTTCTTCTGGCTGTGCTTCCCTCCGGCCGTGCTGCCGCTAACGCTCCGCTAGCCTCTCAGCTAATGTTAGCCCCCGCGCTCTCCGTGTGGATCCAACCGGAGGAAGCACCGGGACCGTCAGGGTAAAATAGTCCGCGGAAGAGCTGCTATGTTCGGCTGCACAGATAGGTAACACCTCGGCTGACAGGATGTACCACTCTGTTTGGAAAAAAAAATCTTCTTTTTGGTTTGTAACGGCGGTTGGCAACCAGCGTATTAGGTGTATTACCGCCACCTTCTGCTCTGGAGTGTGGACCAAAGATTAAATCCTACACATTAATCCTGTCTGTCTAATAAACTCAAAGAAAACTCTACTGCTCCACCTGCTTGGCAGGTTCATTAAAGTTTAACGCTGAGCTCCTGAACTCCAGTCTTCCTTCATATATTGTCTTTCTTAATCATACTTGTCAAAATCAATGATTGCATGTGTAATAGTCTCCTCAGCCGGCTGGAAAAAAATATGTGCATATATCAGTATCGGCATCGGCAATCGGCCACAATGAGATGGAAATATCGGCATATCGGATATCGACAAAAAATCCAATATTGTGCATCCCTAATGGCTAATTTATGGTTAAGAAAGTTCAAGTGATGGATTTTGTGCAGGATTTTTTGGTTCTTTCATAACTATTAACAGCCAGAATATGCACATAATCTAAGAGAAAGAGACAATGAGCTGCATTTAAAGTCATTTCCAGTCAACTTTCTTAAACCGACCAGCTTTTGTTTGTGGTGTTTTTAGTATTTTTTGATGTTTGTCCATTTGAAGGGCTCAACAAAATACAGTTTGTTCAGTTTAGTTAAATCCTAAGCAATCATGGTGTGAAGTATTTTTACTATGTAGCAGTGTTACATAAAAGTTTGATGATTATCGTGGTAATATCCCTGTACTAGAAGGATTTTACTCTGTTACCTCAGTGAACGTTGCTGCTATTTTGCTGACATTTTTCTTCTGAATATATACTTACACTCTGCATGTTGTGCTCTTTTCTTGCAGTGTGAAAACCGGTGAACAAGTGGACGTGGATCTGTAAGAGAAAGAAGAAACAAGAGAGAGAATTTGGAGCCTACTTGTCCTCCGTATCACGTGGAGGCATTCTGGGGTATTTTCTCAGCTGCTTTCAAAGCAGAGGCTCCCCGCTCCTGCTCCTTTGCCTCTATATTTATTGAGATTTCAATCCTCGTCCCTCTCTTGTCTGCTGTTTTGTTCCAAGCAAAACCAAAACCAGGTGCCAAACTGACTGTGTCAAGAGAAGAAGCAAAAAACATCTACAAAAGTAACCACCTACAGAATCATCATATACAGAGTTTATTTAGTCATATAGCTTTGAATACCAGATTTAGTAACTGTTAAAGTACAGGATCCAGCTTTATTTATACCCCCTTCAACCTACAGACATTTTTAACAACCCTACATCCCATTGAATCATATTTAATCTCAACACATTCATCACAGAGATATTTAAAACTTTATATCCGTTGTCTTCAGTCGGTGTTTGCGTAGTTGCTGCTCTTAATGCTGAAACTGAGATTTCTTTCATACTGGGACGATGATCAGTGCATTATTGGTTCAAAGTGCTTTATAAACAGATCCTCCGGTCGATGGTTTTGTCTGCGGTCGTGTAGTCGCTACACCACAGGAGGCATGTGGTAAGCAGTGATAACACGCCGCCGCGCTCCGAACGCCGTCTGAAAAACATTTGAAGGCTTCAGCGGGACGGCGTTTGACTGACAGGCGACAGAAGCCACGTCTAACCTGATAAATAGGCAGCAGTGCTGTACCGCCGCCGCCGCCGCCGCCGCTGCTGCTGCTATCTCAAAGGCTTGGAGATATACCATCGTCTCAGTCCGCGCTGTGAAACACTGTTGACACTTTGCCTATCTCTTTCTTCCAGTCGCTTAAGCGAGAGAGCCCTCTCGCTCTTTTTGTCGTCTTCTGTTTCTTCCATACGTGGCGTTCGATTACGCCGCTCCGAACAACCTGAAAAGGCCCCTTTATCTATTCCGGTGACCTCTTCGAACCTTTTTTTTTTTTTTTGCATTCTTCCTTTTATTCTACTAAAAACATGCAATTTAAAACCTTTCACTGTATTTACATTTTTTTTCGTGGAAGGAGATCAAGTTTTTAAAAAAGAAAAAGGAACATATAACCTAAAGCCATACTGAACACCAGCCATACAAATACCTTTCACATTTAAAAAAAAAAAAAACACACCTCACTTATGTTTCCTTCAAACAAAGTGATCTTGAAACACATCGGTGCACACGTACGCATTCAGGGAGTCAACGAAGAAACTGTTAGTGAGAAGAAACCCTAAATTTAATACGTTTAGATGAAAGAACAGAAGCTTTGTAAGCTCCGACTTTTCTACCCGCGTCTCTCCGGATCGCGCTGAATCCGCGGTGTCGAGCGTCAGCGTGGCAGCGTGAACGGTTTTTTGGAGTTCCGGTCGTCGTTTTTCCGTGTTCCTCTGTGTTTGACGGATGAATCCGGATATTTTCATGTCTGTTCTGTGGGCAGAACCTCGCTGCCCTGCTAGAACCGGGCCCAAGCCCTCCTTCGTTCTCTTCTGTTGGGCCAAGCTAAATTCAGAGCAAAGACACTCACGCGAGGGTATCGAGCGCACATAGATCCTCCCCCGTTTTCTATCGCTTCTTTTCTTTCTGTAACTCTGTCACCGTTTCCTCGCTGTTTCTCACTCTTTTGTGAATGCCTTGACATGCTCATTTATTGAACTGTTTTCTTAACGTTTTTACGCTGCTTAACGCTGTCATTTAGCAGCACGTTTATTACTCTAAATTCCCTGTTTTACTCCGATTTAAACCAAAATCTCAAGCATATTGACCTTTATCGACTCTGCTGAAATGTTCCGTTCCCTCTTTTCAGAGAGGAGGACTTATTCGTCGGGCGAATTTGTGAGCGTGATGCAAAAGAAACAACATTTTAAGTCACAGCTTGTGCCAAATTTAGACTGACTTCCCATCAGCTTGTTCACCAAAAAAAAAAAAAAAAAAAAAAAAGCTGAAATCTTTAAAAGCTGCCAGCACTGTTGTTTACAGACACGAGACACACAGAGCTTGAATATTTGATTTTTAAACTTTTTTTTTCTTTTTCTTCTTCCATGTATGATTTTACACATCAGTTATCCACACAGGACAACAGAAGTGCCAAACGAGAATACATCCAGCATCCGTTAAAAGCTCATCAAGCGTGAAGAATAAAGTTTACATACAGCGCTAAATGTTTACAGACTACATTTTCCATTCTAGTTTCTTACGTGAATTGTAAAATTTCGTGCCCTGAACAACTCCCAGAAAACTCTTCGGTAGGAGATATAAGACCCCTTTTTTTTGTGCCGGGGGGGTCGTTATATTAAGAGTTTACAGTTTTTTTGTTTACAGAAAATGTAAAAAAAATAAATAAATTACTGCCTATTTAAAAAGATTTTCAATTTTGGCCAACAGACTGTAAAATGTCACTTTGTCGACTGACAGACCAAAATTAAATACCCGACGCCTGCTGCCATAAAACAAACCCCTGTTATTCTATTTATAACTAATAAAAGTTTTCATTCAAATTGATTATTTCAGAACTACAGCCATCTCACAGGCAGATCGCACAGGGCCTAAAAACTCTGAAAGACCTCAATGTTTACAAAAGCTGCTCAACAGAAGGATTTGAATAAAGAAAGAAATGTTTACATTCAAATGAAAGGAGTGAAATGCCAAACACATTCATGAAACATTGCTTGAATTAAGTCAATCTGCTGAACATTGCATCCGTGCAGTGTGCGTGTGTGTGTGTGTGTGTGTGTGTATAAAACAAGAAGGGGACTAGTTCATCAAACTGGAGTGAAAACTTTTCATACTGAAGGTTTTTATAAGTCAAATCTTTGAAAGAGGACGCTGACGCTTCACAGCGGATTCGGAGCTGTTCCTGTGATTTTTTTTTTTTTTATTTAAAAAAAAAAGAAAACGGCTCAAGAACTTTGTGATAAAACAATGAAACCTGTAATTTCAAGAGGGATGTTTTGCTCGTCCCTCGTCCTCCTGCTTTTCTCCTGCCTTGCTGTTTCCACGGTAACCATCACCACGGAGAGACGCGCTGTGGATAGTGATGTAAGGACTCTGACCAGCAGCAGCAGCAGCAGCAGTGGCTCCGCTGCGGCTGGTGCCAAAACGAGCACCTTGTTCCTCCTGACCGGCTACAAGCCGCGCCTGCCGCCGCTGCCCGCCGGGCCCAAAGTGGCGCCGAAAGCGGCCGAGGTGGAGGACGGAGATGATCCACCGGTTATGGCCGAGCTCCCTCCAAAGCCCCTCCCTCAGACCATGTTGCCAAGGAACATGACGGCTGAAGCCCTGAAGCCTCCCCTCGGTGCGGCCCAGGTGGCTCCACCTCCCAGACAACTGGTGGATGTGGACGTGTGCAGGTACAAGCAAAGAAAACATGATGTGTGGAGCATGTTGGGGCTCATTATTTTCAGTTTTTATCTTCTAAAAGCTGAATTTGTCAGTATATATTTCAAATATTAAACTACAAGTGGAAATCTGATCAAAACAAATAAAACAACAACAACAATCTCTGTGAAAACCACTTCCAACTGCTTCTCCTTTAAAGACAACCTGGTAATAAACTGAAAACGATGAGCCTGAACTGTTCCTGCAGTTTTTGTTTTCGTTTGTGTAGGATGACAGTCACACTGGATGCCATAAAAGTGAGGCGCATCATGCTTCTTCTTCCTCCTGCAGCTCTGATCTGGATCTCACTGAAGCTCACATTTTGCACTGAGAGGCGTCTTGCTGTTGCTAGGCGACGTCTAATCAGCTCTAAATCAGTTGTGTGTTGGCGAGCTACACGCTGTACAGCTATCAACAGCCGCTATGTTTAGGCAATCAAAAACACAGTGATGACAGACAAACACATTCAACTTTTTAACGTAAAACTCCAAATGAAATGTTGATTAATGTTCATTCAGACTTGATTGAACGATTTATTAAATGTTGATGTCATATTTGTCATAAGATTAAACAGCCCAAGCAACAAAATTAGCAGCATTTCCTCTATTTTTGCTCATATGACACCCTGAACTCTTCAGATTAGACAGAGGAGAAAATGCTTCAGTGACCCAAAATATTCATCTGCTCAGAGTTGTTCACCCTCCAGATCACCCAGATCAGGTTTTAGGGGCATAGAGGACTCTTAACTGGGACACTGTGTAGTTTTGTGACACATTTCTTTGGTTAAATTCGTCCTGCAGGGGTTACTTCGACGTTATGGGGCACTTTGACAGCACGTTCAACTGCTCCAAGGGCAGCTACATCTACTGCTGCGGCACCTGCCACTACCGGTTCTGCTGCGAGCACCAGAGGAACCGGTTAGACCAGGAGTCCTGCAACAACTACATCTCCCCTGTCTGGGCAGACCCGCAGGTCCCTGTCACCGTGCCTACAGGGAAGCCTGACCCGGATTTTGAGACGCTCCAGCAGCAGAACAGCAGGTCAGAGTCTAGACCGGTTTTTAAACAAGAAGCAGGATTTGAGGCCGTTAAAGGGGAAGTACAAGGTTATGTCATTATTTTGTCAGAGTAAACATCCGTCCTAGTCACACCTGCTATCTTACACCTTTACTTCTACCTGATCTTGCTTGATCTGTTTTATTTGAAAGATGAGGGGAAAAAACTTTATTTTCCTTGCTGCATTTAGCCATCTCCCTAAATTTACAGTGGAATTTCCAGCTTGTATTTTCCAATTTTTAATGTTGATAAAACCCAATTGTAGCAGTAGCAAGAGAAGTAGCCTAGTAGTAATACAAGTAGCAATCATGAAGTTATAGTATATGTTGTTGTTGTTCTCTCACCACAGTGATATATCATAATAACACTGTACATGACTGGCCAAGTTAGACTTGATTACCTGGTCCAACTTCTAAAAGTATTTGTACTTTTTTTTTTTACCACACTCTTATTTGTCTCGTTACATTTATTTGTCATGTTTTGTGATACTGCATTGATTTTTTTCTGTTGTGCTAAAAGGTTTGAATACATCAGTCATAAGTAATACAGTACATGATGATCAGGGGCGGATTTTACCACTAAACTAAAAGGTAGGCGACACCTGGGACCCCCAACTGATAGGAACCCCAAACAGCTACAGATTTATTATGATGTTCAGATATGAAACATATAAAATTATGTGTCTATTCTAACTCATTATACCCTGAAATTACGTACAAAAGGGCCCCTAAGCACTTTTAAAAAAAATCATTGCAATGTTTGCAATTATGAGGTACATGTACTTTAATATTTCCATTTTATTTCTTCTCCACTTCTACTGGGAGGGATTTGGTTCCTTCTGTTTCAGAAGGAAACACTGTACTGTACTGTACATCTTGTTACTGACAGCTTCTTACTTTACAGAAGACTTTACACACAAACTATATTATCAACAAATAAAATATGATGTGTCATTATAGATTAAACTATCAGGCGGTATATAGAACAGCTAAAATGAGCTCCACCTTGAACAGATGTTAAGTAAATGTACGTACATTGTGCTAATAACTTAAAATCAGGAATGCAGGACTTCATTGAATCTGCCCCCAAATCACTAAATCCGCCCCTGATGATGATGATGCAGTAAAAGTAAAAAAAACAACATTTTCCTTTTCGCTGCTGTGCTCAGTGAGCCGATGTGCTTTTCTTCTAAACGCAGTACGGCCTATGTGATCGGAGGGGTGATCTCCTTCACGTTGGTGGTGGCTGTCGGTGTCAGGATCGCCTTCAGCAAGGTGGCGCGTCGACCCCGAAACAGGGACATCAACATGCCCAGGTGAGACCGGAGGACAGGAGTCTGTCGGGTTGAATAACCGTTTCTCTCTGTTGTTTTTACACAGTAATACCAAAGTGAACCTGGACGTCCTAACCCCCCTTTCAGACATGGAAACATGTAATATTGCTGGATTCATCAGTTTATCATGTAATGACAGATACAACATTTGGTATCTGTGGGAGTCGTGCTGTCTTGTTGTTCATGTGACTGCATTTGTGTTGTGACTCAGAGTCTTATTCAAACATGAGACTGACATGTATTCTTCATGAAGTGCACGTCTGAAAAGAGATTTGCATCAAAGATGTTTTACTTGTTCCAAACCTAAATGCAAAGTTTACTTATTTTTGCATTTGGTTCATTTACATCCACACATCCTGCAAACTATTGTTCCAACAAGACTCACATGGATCTTGTGACCAAATAAACGCCAAGTTACAGATTCTGGCTTCCAGTTTCTCTACCTCTGAGTTACGTCTGGTTTTGCTGTAACGTATCATGTCTTGTCTTAAACCCAGACATCAACATGCAACATCAAAACTAAAGGCAGCCTTTAGACAGAGATCATAATAACAATAATGATACATTTTGGCACGTTTCACTATGTATATCAAGAGCACCTATATTTCTGTACTTATTAAATAAACATACATTCATTTCCTATTTGAAAAGTGTACATAGAAGCCTATAAATTTGGGTGAATTCATGAAAAAGACAAAATTTTACAGTTTAATATACTTTGAAAGTTGTCCAGAATCAATACTGGTGATGATAAGATCAGTTTTCTGGGTTTTGTAGTTGTCTGATTATCTTGTTTCCCTTCTCGTCTCCGTTTCCTCCGTTTCTTCGTGCCTCTCGTCCGTCCTGACCTTTTGTCTCTCTCTCTCTCTCCCGCCCTCGTCCTTCTGTCCGTCCTCTGCTGTGTCAGGTCGCTGGTGGATATCTTGCGTCACCAGTCGAGCCCCGTGCAGCAGGGGGAGAGGAACAACACCGCAGTGATGACCACCACCACCTCAGACGGACGGACATCCAAAAACCTCTACACCCCCATCCTGCAGAGCAAAGACAACCGCAGTAAGTGACCAGAGATCTCCTGCTAAAACGGTCTGAACTTGCGTCCCCAGTGACACGGATGGTAAAATCAGATCTCAATACCAGTAACACACATCACACTTCAGGTGGAATACATTTATTGTGGCTGAAACGTTGCCAGACGCTGCTGTTTAGGAGTGACAGGATCATCTTAGTGGTTTAAATGAAGCAGAAATATATAATAATCCTAGTTTTAGTTCTTGTAGTACTCTGTGTCTCACATAAAGGAGATTATCTCTAAATTTAACCACATATGTGATGAGGACCATGAAAATCCATCCATGTGCAGTAAAAATGAACGTAAACGCAACAAAAAGATATAAATTAATTTACTTTTTTTAGTCTCTATCTCAACCTTTCAAAACATTTATTGAAACTGATATTATTTCTGAAACAGGAAGTGTTCTTCTTCTGTGGTTAATTCTCTCTCCTGTTGCAGATTTATATGAAAACTTGTCATTTATAGACAGCAAAGTTAACTAGATGTTATACTTTGATGTTAAAAACTTATTAATCAGCTAAATGCTCATTATGTCACTGGGGACCAATAACTTACTCTAACTCCTGATGTTTTTAATATTATTCAAGGATTTATCTCAGTTTTTATTGGAGATAGAATATCTGTGACAAATCAAACTACCAGTTAGTTTAAGGATAATATATTTACATTTTAATGCAGTGGCTTTTTTAATGTTCATTTATAACTATTAATATATCTTTGATGAATCTTCTTGACAGTATTTGTTTCACATTTCTGTATAAAAAGCTGCTCAGCCGATAAAAAGATGCATTATTTTAAAGTTTTGGCACTTGTTGTTTGCAGTAAATAGGCTGATAATGACAACAAGACAAATTCAACATGTTGGTTGTTTTATTCATGTACATCAAGCAGCTTTGTTTTGTTTCTGATGAGATAAAAATGTCACTCACACATTCACATTATAGCTAAATGCAGAATTTCTTGTTTCCAGCAAATGTTTTTGCAGAAATTTGACAAACTTTTTTTCCCCTCTGAGCGACGGATTTGAGAGTGGTGGATGTATTTGCTTTATTTTACTGTAACAGGTCACAGATATATATATTTATATATATATATATATATATATAGTCTAAACACGCACATTTCATTTCTCTCTTTACTTCTGTTCTGTCTCTCTGTCGCTCTGCTTCTGTCTCTTGTGTGAATCTCTCCAGGATTTTGCTGACTTTTATCATTTTTGCAGAACTTTAAGTAGTTTTTAACAAATGAAAATATCCTCAAATCTGTTTGTTATTGTCTGTGACAACAATAGTAGCACTTTATATCACAGGAGCTGCACCATTGATTACTTGAGTGCTTTTTATTTTTTGGACCGGGCTCGTTCAAAACAATCTGTTTCACATTATACAAACAACAATAAACAGGTTGAATGAATCACTTCACAGTAAACTGAACCTCTTACACTCAAACTACATCTCATTATCCTTCATCTGCCGCCCAGAAAGACATGAAAAGTCATTTTATCTCGACTTGTAGTCGGAGATATTTATTGTGGAAAAATATGAAACAACTGCAGAAAAAAAAAGCTGATTCCTGGAGGGGCTTTCTCTCTCTCTCCCCTGTCTCTCTCTGTCCTCTCTCTCTCTCTGTCTGTCTCTTTATTGACACAAATGCTTACTCGACACACGCCTCTCTTGTCTCTCGAGTGGTTGTCCATCAGTTTGTTGGCTCTGCTCTCTTCGCAGCTGGGAACTTGCACCACCATTTTAACCAGCAGGGGTCTGCTTCCAGCCCCAAACACTCTGCTACCATCGGTAAGCCTCCTGGTTAGCAGCGCAGGCGGCGGCTGCGGCTGCGGCTGCGGCGGCGGCGCAGCGCGCTACCGGCCGGACGTTACGGCCTCATGACCCACACTGTCTGTCTGTCTTGTTGTTGGTATGACGGCCTCTTGTCCTTGAGCTCTTAAAACAGCTGTGCCATTGTCAACACTACTGGTTTTGCTTTAACACACATATATATATGTATGTTTATAATGACGCTGTTCACTTCACGTCACACGGTCGTGTTGAGAGTGACACATCTTTTCGTAAGAGCTAGAAGTTGTCTGGCCTCCTCCTCCTCTGCTTAATGCAAGCCTGTCTGCCCCCCCCCCCACCTCACCAACCACCACCACCACCACAAGCCTGCTTCCAAATGTGCTTCTTCTTCTTCTTCTTCTCCTTCTTTCTGTGTAGTAGTGATGTGCTTACAGCTGACACGACACATTAACGGAGGTCTTGGCTTAAGTGAGGTCACTGCCCTTACCTGAGTCTGTTTCCCCAGGCTTTGCAACAAGAAAAAAAAAAAAAAAATCAATGCTAGCACAAGCTTCTTAAATTACACTGGTTAAAAAAAATGTTAAATTTTATTCTTATCAGTGTTGTTGAAGGTTAATTCGGTGCACCTGGAACGGCTGCAACAGCGGAAATACGACGCTGCCGATTAATTCTGAGGACGCTGAATTACACAAGAAAGCAGACAAAACATCCCAGTTAGAGTACATATTAGAATAAATAATTAAACTAATGAACTTTTAGCAAAAAATGCTGCTTTTATATGTGCTGTTAGAAAAGATTGTCAGTGTTATGTAGCAGCTGCTGTAAGTTGTTAACCAGCAGGTAAAGTTGTATTTATTAACTTTGGAGCGAGACGTGAGACGGAGATGAACTTCCTCTTATTATGTAAAACATTTAATAAAATAAGGAACATACACTTTAACAATTAAATTTCATATTTCAAAGAGCTTAATGACCTCTCACAGTTAAAAATACACACACACACACTAATACATGCATAGGATATAGTGTATAAATAATTAATAGATAGATAAATAGATAGATAAATGTTTTAAGCAAACTTATGAGTGTGTTCATTATTGCAGGAAATTAAATTACTACAAAATATTTGAGAATCATCTTTCTAAATTGAAAATATAAAAAGCTTTACTTATTCTGTAGTTCTGTTGTAGTTCTGAAGGTTTTGCTTTTAATATCGGGTGATGAATTAAACTAAATATAAAGGAGGTTGTTAAATAATCTCAGTGAAGTTATTTGAATTCATTCTTTAATGTATTTGCACAATCTGAGTCATGAATCATGAAGACTTTGGTTCATTCAGGACAATTCATCCTTGAAAGTTTTAAGATCTGAGACTTTTATCTGGACGTTCGACCTGTGTTTTCTTTGGTTTGGTCCTCACTCTCCTCGTGTTAGATAACGTTAACGGGCCTCCCGGGAGGACGCGAGAGAGAACAGAACACTTCAACTCTCTGACTCAGATACTCCGCACACGTTGAACTAAGTTCATTTTTCCACGACAAACGTTATCAAACCTCTCCGTCAGCCGTCGTAGGTGTTTCCACAAAAATCGATTTCCTTGTACTGTTGGAAATTACCAGGATGATTCTGCAACATTTAATCCAACATTTGATGCTTTCTACTTGTGTTTCCTACAACCTTCAACATGTTCATGCTTTAAAAAAAAATCATATGAGCTCAGAGCTAGCATTGCTTTTTTTTTTTTTTTTTCCTACCGTGTGTGTAACATGCACGGTACAGACGTCGATGTGGTGTGTGTTCCCCGGGTGACGCTTAACACAGACATTATTGGCCATTATTGCCCATTACTGTCAATGGTCAATGACCAGTATATGTCCAGCAGTAATCTTAACAAGATCGCAGCCCATAACCATTACCACCCTGGAACCCCCTGAATAGACTCGACATCGATTGTGTCTGTCTGCAAGACAGGAAACAACAGCAAATGGCCAATTTACCAGAGTTACGTAACCTTTTATTGCTGCTTTATATTTCTGTATTCTCACATTTTTTATCTTTTTTTTGTCTTTTACATCAGCTGCTGACAACCAGCAGTTAATAAAGTTTTTTTTTTTTATAAATCTGACATCTCAAACTGCTCTTCAGTGATGATCCAGCAATGGGCAACGTGCGTTAGATGTGAGGTCATCGTCCCCCCGTTTTAAATGTACACAACCTACACATGTCAGGTCACCGACAGTGCGCCTACATGTTGGGGTCATTATAAGTGCCGTCTGTTTGCCGTATGGAAAAATATGAATGTACTCGTATGATGTAAGTGAAATGAGTATACATGTTGCAAAACAGACCCATGCACCCCCACCCCCCCCCCCCCCCTGCCCCCCCCCCCCCCCCCCCCCCCCCCCCCACGCTGCTAATCTTACATAAGATAAATCATTTTTATGTGTATCGATCGATGTGCTGCTTTTGCACTTTGCATAAATGTGAATGTGTATGTATATAGATTTCCCCCCCAGATATGCTATCTGTGTATTTTTTAATGTATGTACATGTGTTTGATATGAGTTGTGTTAGAGCCTCGGATGAAAAGTGTATTTATAGATGGTCACCATGGAGCTTGGAGGCACTTCCTGTGTTTACTGATTATTAACCAACTTGTATCTTCTTCTCTTCTCTCGTTCTGTCTCTCCTTTTTCTTCTGCTTCTTCTCCCTTTTTTCTTCATTTTTTTTTCATCCATTTCTATATCTATCTTTTTATTTGTCTTATTAAACCCTTTTCCTTTCCCCCCTTTCTTTCTTTTTCTCTAATTTTTCTGCCTCTCAATGTGCTGTTCCTCTATCTATCTTCTTTCTTCCTCTTCTTTTTTATTTCCCTCCTATCTTCTCTCCCTCTCTTCCTCACTTGCTCTCCCTTGTCCTCCTTCCTTCACCCCGTTTTCCTCTCCCTCTCCTTTCCTCTATCGCTCTCCAGAGCGTGGACCCCGTATGAACAACACCCCCCAGCTCTCCTCTGGGGCCTCGCTGCTTTCAGGTAGCGGTAAAGGCCCCGGCGTTGTCGGCGTCCCCGGTGGCAGCATCATCGGCGGAGGCATGAGACACAACAGCAGCCACGCTTCCTTCTCCCACTCCTTCCACAACCTGGCCCAGCTGCCGCCGTCTTATGAGACAGCCATGAAACCCGAGATCAACCGCTACAGCTCCCTGAAGAGGCTGGGTGAGCCGGGAGAGGGGGGGCGAGATAAAGGGATGTGGGGGGCAGGGTGGAGTGAGAGTGGAAAGGCAGGAAAGGGAGAACAAGGGAGGCAAAGACGAAAACCTGTGGGAGAGATGGAGGGAAAGAGCAAGTGGGAGTTATTGATTATTAGGGAACGCAGAGGGGTTTAAGGTGATGCAACACAACAGCCGGCAGCCATATTGCCAAGTCCGTGTGCTGCGGTGGCTAAATACAGTTGTATTAAATCTAACATTCTGCGTTTTTAAAGAAACAAAAAAATCATAATTTAGGCTTGAAAGGTGGCGCTGGAGAGTTTGTATCTCGCTCCTTCACAGATGACGACGAGTACAGTCGGCTCGGACTCACAACGGTTATAATGGATTCGAGTGGAAACCCAGAGACTCAGCAAAAATGGGTCAAAATGTGTCAAAACAACTCCTACAGTATAATCCACTTCTCTGCTGTTGATCCTTATGTTCAGTATGTTTCAAACACTCAACAATAGAGCTAAATACACCACTTTACCACCACCGTGTTGTGCTTTAACCTCATCTTAGCTCCAAAGCTCAGTGGTAAGCCACATATTTAGTGGTTTATTGGCGAAATTATGACTATTTGGGACTTACCTAACAAACGGATCAACATCGGAGGGTGTATTTTGCAGCAGGATCGGTTCAAAAAACGTTATGTCACTTTCCTGTCGGGACTCTCGGTCGCCACAGGAATCCATTGTAACCTCTGAGAATCCAAGACGAATACAGCCGTCGTCACACACTTTTCAGACTCACAGTTGAAGCCGACAGAAGGTGAGTATTTGATACTCAAAAGTTTTGTGGATTATTCCCACAACGTCAGCTTGTTAGTTGCCTACTGTGTCTGGTCAGTTAACCACTGTAGTGATATTGTTAATGCCAGTTGCATAGTGGCTATAAGTGGTTTGTAGTCAGATATTAGCATAAATATTACACCGTTTTCCACCCATATGGACATGAAAGGATGACATATGATGGGAAGTGAACCTTGACAAACATGCTAGCAAGACTTTGTCCAAGAACAAGACCTGGAAAGCTTGGAAAGGTCCATTTTCTATTCCAACTTCAAACAAAAAACCTTAAATGATTGACACTTAAATAAGACAATGTATGGAAACACGTCACTTTTAAGAGGCTTTGCAGTTCATTGGCAACAAGAGAGAATAACTGCTGAGTGTTAAAAACACCCTCAAGCTTCAGGATCATGAGAGTCGAGAGAGAACGCCACTATGAGTCCATGTGTGTAATCAGCAGGTTACACAGGTAGAATGATGAACTTGTCCCTGTGTTACGTTGGCAGTAAACTAGGCCGACATAATTTTGTCAGCTGGGGAAATTTCACCATTAATACAGAAATACTTGGTGCACCAGAAGGGGTTTTGGTTTTGGGACACCTGCTCCTGACTCCTCTACCAATCAAACAATAAACCAGTTTTTCTCAGGTAAACAATCCTACCCCCCTCCGACACCGCCATCACTTTCTTTCCAGGTAACCCGCTCTTTTTCTGACCTGGTTGACACTTTATTATTTATCCACAGAGCCGATTCCTCAGCGAACCTCCATCACGGCAGCAGGCAGACATGGCTGCCAGGAGATTTATGACTCATCCGCAGAGCTAAATAACCATGTCACTATAGTCTGAATGTGTAAACCGTTTCAGCTAAACAGTCATAACAGTAAAGTAAACAAAGTGAAACATAATAGAAGGATCGTGAATGAGGGATGAGGGGACTGTGGTGGGGGGGGGTGGGGGGACTGACAAATAAGAGGAGGAAGAGGAAGGAGAAAATGTGTGAGATGGATGACGAGAAGAAGGGAAATGTTGGGAACGAAGGAAAAGAAAGGGAGTGACAGAAAGATGGAGGAGGAAATCAAGTAATTAGAGACATATACAGCAAAGAAGAGGGAGGGAGAGGAAGAGGGGCTTGAAAGAAAGGAAAGGAAAGGGTTAAAAAGCAAAAAAAGGAGAGAAAAGATGTAGAGAAAGAGGCTGGTTGACCAGAGGAGAGCTGATTGGGCAAATAAGGATAGAGAAGAAAAAAGAAAAGACAAGAGATTGTCCGAGCAGACGGTGAAGAATGGAGAGACAGACGGTGGAAGAGAGGATCGTGGGGAAAGTGTAGATGTGTAGATAGGGGGGGAGGGGTGTCGGCTGGCCGGGTCTGCAGGGGCTCGGCTGCCTTCGACGGGGAAGAGACGGCGTTTGAGAGGCTGGCAACCTCTCTCTCTCTCTCTCTCTCTCTTTGTCTGTCTACCTCTCTCGCCCTCTGATTGCTGAAGACTGCAGGGGGGGGAGGGGAGTCGCCTCTGCAGGCTGAGTGATGGATGGTTACTACACGGGGGGAATCGTACGAGCGTGTAAATGTGTGTGTGTGTGTGTGTGAAGGCAATAATGAGGTGAAAGAGGAATCCAGATGAGACTCTTTTTATTATTTCAGTTCGATCAAAAGGAAGAAAAACACCTCGGCAGACAATGCAGAGCGGTGTTTGGAAAAGGAAAAAGGCTTCAACGCGTTACACGTCAGACACATTCAGAGGTCATCCCGCTTCCCTTCGTCTTCTCATTTATGCAACGGTGGCGTTAATCGCAGCCGTCCGGCAGCTCATCACGGTTCACATCATCAGAACTGACTTGTGTGTTTGGCAAAAAAGATGCAGATAGATGTTTAATCAGCCCCCCTTTCACCACATTTTTTCTTTCATTGTCCTTTTCTCGCCGTTTCTTTATCACTTAATTAGCCTCAGACGACAGAATTTATACACACGTTTTTATAGGCGCAGCATAGAAACCAGTTCTAGAAATTCAAGTAAACTTTTTGGGGAACCGCAGAATATCAACAGGATCTTCCACCTGTGATTCAAAGAGCGTCGACCGAACCGTGACGGCTTCATTTTGTATTTTCTCTTTGAGAGTTTTTGCAGGTGGTGCAATTTTCTCCACCTGCTCTGCCACTTCTCACCCTCGACTGAAAGAGTGTAGAGCTTATCTAACAATGTATATATCTAAAGGTATATAGATGGATATATTGCACAAATATTTGTCTATTAGATGTAAGTTTATCAATGTGATGAGGCTGATATTTCACACATAGTCATTGTAAAAAAAAAAAAAAACCCCAGAGAAACAGATTTAGAGCCTTTAGTGCATGTGATCAAAGTTTGGAGGGTGGAGATTTGGTTTCAACCTGATTTAGCCAGTTCTTCTTTTTCTTTGATACATGAAACATCACTTACTTTGCACCATCTGATTTTATTTCCCAGAGCGGAGCTACCAGACACCGATCACTTCAAAAGAAACGTGTAGAATCTGCTGTGAACCAGGTTTAATCAGTCAGTGACTTGAAAAAGCAAAACAGACATTTTTTATGGAGGTTAAATATCTTCTTTTGCAGGAAAACAAACCCCATCTTGAATGTCAGTTTTGGTGGAACACCCCTCGAAAAAGAAACTAAAATGTTGTCACTGCGACACAAAGAGAAGGAATACGGCCTCTCGCTAACCATTGTATGAAACCTGCTCCTTTTGATGTTAGTTCCCCATACGGCGCTGCAAGAAAAGGACACTGATAAAGGCTTCTTTGTCTGCGGTCGGCGGCCAGGGAGAAACCTCCAGATAATTTGGCCTTACGGGAAGGGAGTAAACAGAGAGGGAGCGAAAGAAAGGGAGAGGGTGAGGACATCAGAGGAGAGAAAGATAAGTCGGTAAAACCTTGAGAGCAGGAGGGAGGAAGGTAAAGAAAACTGAAAGTTGAAAATAAAAGAAAGCGCAAAGAGTAGAGAGGAGGACGAGGAAGACGGAGAAGAACAAACACAAGAGGAGGAGAGGAAAGGAGGGGAAAGGGAGACAAAGAGAGAAAAGAAAAGGCGAGAGAGAGAGAGAGAGAGAGAGAGGAGGAAGAGGTAGAGAGGTGGCTGGTTAAAGGTCAGGTTTAAATTGGCTCTTGGGGAGCTGCTTCCATGGAAATGCTTTGAAGATTAAAGCGGTCTCAGGCTATGGAGCAGAAAGCACAGAAACACTGTATTTCACTATTTAATGAACCCTCACTAACCGTTCCCTCAATGTCTCCTTCCTTCTTTCTTTCATTCTTTATTTTCTTTATGTTCGTGTCGTTTATGTCGTCACGTCTCGTTCTGCTCTCATCATCTTGTTTTTAACTTAACTTATCTTTTGCTCTTTTCTCTCTTTAACCTTGTTACCTTTATTCTTTTACGCCTCATACAATATGCATGTTTATCTCTCTTTCACTCCCTTTTCACCATTTCTCTCCTCTCCTCTGTCCGTCCTCCTCTGACTCTGTTTTATTGTCTATCTCTCTCTGACATCTCCGCCTCTTTAAACCTCAGCTCTTCCCCCTTTTTACGCTCGTCTCTTCTCTTTAAAGGTGTTTTCTACCACACATCTGTCACGGCTTCTTTCATTTGTCCTTTTTGACATTGTCCTTCTGTTTTGCGTTACTTTACTCATTTTCACCGCTCTCTCGCCTCACGTCTGTCATCTTTTGTTATTTCTTCTTCTTCCTGCTTAATTTCTTCGCTTTACTATCCTGTCTCCCTCTACTTCAATCATTTCTTTTGAGGTTCAAAGTTCTGTCTTGACCTTGAGGAAAAGCAGTTGAGAAAACAATCAAACAATGAGGTCCATTTAGGAGCTTTTGGACATATTGTATTATCTTCATCAATGGATTGGAGTTTGTCCAGTTGTGAAAGGATTTATAGATGTTAAGATGTTCATTTAATGAGCAGTATCACTGATTTTTTTTACAAATTTTATCAACATGAATGAGAAGACCTAAAAGTTCTCATAAAAACAGAAATTTGAACATTTACAAATCAATGACAAAAAACCTTTTTACAGCTTTTTCCCTTTTTTCTATCATAACTTGAATATCTTTGGAATTTGGATTGTTGGTTAGAAATAAAAAAGTATTTGAAGATATCACTTTTGCAAACTGTGATTTTTCAAAAATGTAAAAACCAAACGATTCGTTAATAAATTGAAAAAATTCTCTCTGTGTCTCCTGCCGAACCAGAGAAAGAACTGGACGAGTACTCCAGCTACTACTCCTCCAAACGTCGCTCCAACAACGCTCCGCCGTCCTTCCACTCCTCTCAGCACCACCTGCCCTGGGGAGGCGACTACACGCTGGGATCCAGGGGAACGCTTCCCCTCCACGGCTCCCGGCCCCGGCTCCACATCCCCGCCTCCACACCGAACCCGTACCCGCTCCCCGCCCAGACGCAGTACACCAGCTCCACCTTCGACAGGCCGCCGCGACGCGTACGCTCCCAGGACCAGCTGCTGGCTCTCGGAGAGGGCAACACCTTGTCCCGCCTGTCCAAGAACCAGCAACACCAGTACTACAAAGCCATGATGAGCACCAGCAGGAGCTCCACCTCTCAGACGCTCCGCAGGTGAGAAAAGAGATGAGAGAAAAGAGATGAAAGATCATAAAAATATGAGAAGATGAGACAAATTTCATAAAGAAAAACATCAAATTAAATAGTTAAGAGTAGAATAAGTGACTGTAATTAAAAATTTAAGCACCTGACAAGATGAAGGTACATTCAATTAAAGTTGCATAAGACAGAAATTCTGTTCCAGTTCAACCTTTTACCTCATTTGACTCTTTTTTTAGCTACACTCGCTGGTTCCTAGTGTAGCTTTAGAAACGGTGAGGCGTCAGTCGGTCTGTTGGTCCTCGTGCACGACAGATTTGTTTTGCTTGTGTTGCCTGGGCGATGTCTCTATCAATCAGATCTAATCAATCACAGATAACCAACTCACCCTCAGGTTATGAGTGTAAAACTCTTATTAATTTATAGCTGAGGATGTTTTAATTTTAACTTTAACTTTATTTATTCACAAATATTTAATGTGATCAAGAAATACTTAGAAAGGACTTGAAACTCATTTAAAATTGGGAATCACTGATGTCATTTGTACTTTGGTCTCCTTCATTGGAGCGACTACATCAAGTACAAATACTATAAAATGCTCTTTAAACAAAGTCAACGCCCTACAGCTTGATCCGACCGGGCGAGGCTGCGTCATGTTCCGGCTGTGACGCGGCAGCTAGTCATGTTTGTGATCTCTGGAGCAAAATACTCTGCTTCTGAAATGCTCCCGGTGGAGTATGATACCGTACGGACATAAGACCAATCCCAAATCCCTCGACTGAGCACTGTCATCTGAACCTAGAAAAAGCTAAATTTTTCAGGATTTATCTGGGATTTAGATACCACATGAGTGCAGACAATCATTTTCTGATCACTTAAAGCAATGTCCAAGACACCTGACTGGCCAATAACATCAAAAATACAGTAAACTGGCTACTAACAGACATTTTAGTTGGTTCAGATGCTTGCAAATTATTTAATTTTGGAAGTCTTACGAGGAGGCAACAACTAATTTGTATTAAAATTGCCAATATAATTTCTCTCCATGCATGCATGTTCATTGCTGTCTGTTGTCAGTTGCTTTACTAGCAGAAAAGATAAACAAGTCTGTGGTTCCAGGTCCCACGAGAGGCTCCTGGTTTCACCGGATCGTCTGGAGGACCGGCTGATGACGGTGGGCCTGATGGTTGGAGGAGGCGACAGAGGTCCAGGAGGTGGGATGGTGCCTACGATGGGCCGGCTCAGCCACCACCAGAAGGCCCAGTCGCAACAGAACATCTGCGTCACGCCGTCCATGGATCGCCATCACATGATTAAGATGAACTCCCACCCGACGCCAGGCCACGACCACGAACGCAGCTCCGCCCCCATGTCCGGGATGGGCATGCACGGCGGCTGGGAACCCCACGGGGGCCACGGAGGAGGCGGAGGTGGTGGAGGAGCGGTCGGAGGCCACCCAAACGCCCGACGGATGGCTTTCGCCAGCAAGAGGCAGAACACCATCGAACAGCTCCACTTCATCCCCGGAGGAGGGGGAGGGCAGGGACTGCGGACTGGGAGTAAGAACGAAGTGACAGTGTGAGAAGACGGAAGACGGAGCGAGGAAGAGCGAGATCCGAAGGCTGAAGTTGTAAAGAAGCCGAAGAGGCAGACGGGAACGAGAGAAGGGAAGTGGTGAGGCATTTAGCGGGAAGATGAAGTGGAGAGATGAGCAGAAACAGGACGGTAACTGGAAAAAGGAAACGAGGAGGTTTGATCTCTGCTGGCTGCTTCACAGGGCTGCACTCTGTCCTGAGAACAAGCAGCAATCAGGCCCCCCCCACCCACCCCTCTCCCACCACACCCTTCCTAAAACAAAAGTGGTGGATGACGACATAAATCTCAAAGCGAGTATAGCCAATTGATTTTCTCCTTGTCACTTTGTGGTTCGGAGAAGAGAATAATCAGCCATTCTCTGTAAAGGGAAGACAGAAATGTCCATTTAAAAAGAGCAAAAAAAAAACCATGTTGTGAGCGCAGTTTAAAGGCTGCTGGGTATCTGCCGTGACTTCTATTGATGGATACCCCTCTGAGTCAAAATTGTTGAATTGTCCTTGAGTTTTATTGCACTGTCCTCTGAGTCCTCGAACGCTCCGACAGTCTTTGAATCCACTGTGGTTGGATAGAGAGCACTGAGGCAGAGACAGACAGGTTTGCTTGTCTTTGTATTTATAGAGGTATTTAAAAACCAAACGGTTGCTTTTGTATGAACTTAACCTATGAATAATAATAGTATTAACATTACTGAGCCCTGTAGGACTTTGTGTATACTTGGTTGAAAACATTTATCTTTTAGCCAGCCGGTTTGTAACTCGATGGCTGGACATGTGAGCCGCCTGTCATTTATTTCTCTAGTTGTGATTGGACTATCATGAAAGTAAAACATGCTCTGCAAAAATTATCTCGCCAAGTACAGTAAAGCAGTCACTTGATTGCCTTTATGGCTTGATTTGCTCTAGATAGAAATAAAATAAATACCATTTTGGGGGGGGGAAATAAAAACAATACTTAACGTTGATACAAACTGCCATAAAGGCCCATTCACACCAGCATTTAAATGGCAAAATTTCACTGTGAAATCAATGAGATTCCAATGAAATTAATGCAAATTTTTGGCGCAAAATTCAAGTTTGGTGGACTTTGACACCAGAATTTGCGCCGTTGACCAACAGCAAGCCGTATTTCAATGTGGACCTTTTGTTTAAAATGGAGAAGGCTACTTGCTTATTAGCTGTTGCACCATTTACTTGTATTTAAGCTCCTTTTTCGTCGTATAACCTGCTCCACAAAACGTGGATGGTTTGCAGACACTGGAGTCAGTGGTACAAATACGTCTTTTGAAGAAATTGTGTGAACTTGTTGTCTTGTTAGCGACCGAGCTAGCAAGCTAATTGTTAGTGAACTTGTTAGCTCTGGAAATTGTTGTTTTTCCTTCTTTGGTAACTCTTTATTGAATTAAATGATGTACAATCCTGTGAATAAAATGCCAGTGGTGATTAAACAGCCCAGTACAGAGAAAATAGAAAAGCCGGGGAGCTATTGTGACTAAATATTGCTAGCCTGTTAGCGGTTAGCAGCTACAGTAGTTTACCAATAAGCCCTGAGCTATTGTGACTATATATGGCTAGCCTATTAGCGGTTAGCAACTACAGTAGTTTACCAATAAGCCCTGTGATTAATCCCTTCATCACCAAACACTTAGAAACCCGCAGTTTCGCAAAGACATGCCACTTTCTGGTGTGACTGGGCCTTAAAAAGTAAAATCCACTTTGGAGTATGAATTTTAGCTAGCTTAAAGCCTGTACTGTGAAATCTAGTGGGTGTGCCATCTATGAAACATTGTGCTGTGACCCTTTGCGTAATAATTAATCAAATATTTTGGAATTAGACCCTTGACTTCATTAAAGAAGAACCCATCAGCTCTGTATGGGTCAAACATTAGCACACACACCCCCTCAAAAGTTTTCATTGCGAGTTTGTAGAGAGAGTCGAGGGGGGGGGGGTTTCTTTTTGCCGCCGACCGGTATTCAATAAACACTTCTGTACTTCTACGATGCCACATGTTAACAGTTCAGCTGCTCACCTCATATGAAGGAAAAAAGGGGGCAGACGGGTTTGAGGCGGCGGGGGGCGTGGGGGGGGGGGCAACGGACACTTCACACCAAGGGCTATACCGAATTATCTATGTGTGTCTGTGCTCTGTACAGTGTCTGCTTCTCTTTCGTTTGTATTCATTTCTTCTGCGTGTCGGTGTCAGGAGGCATGCTGTTGTGCATACTGTACGTTCACTCATTCTTTCTTCTTCTTCTTCTTCTTCTTGTTGTAGAAGTGTGGAGAGAGAAAATAGAAACATGCAAGGAAATTCTTCAACATCTTTGTACCCCCCTTTTGTGAGATTTGAGGGACTTCTGTGTAACATTAAAAAAAAAAAAACACCACCACGACCATGCTTGTTTGTTTGTTTTTTTCGAAACAGTATCGGAGAAAAGGTGGTCACGTTGATGTCATATTTTGTATAATTCTCTGTTTTCCTGGCTGTGAGATGGACCTTCTAGTCTTTCGGGCTGGATTTCCCCTTTTTTTAAAGGGGTTTAAGGGACTCATAAGGCCTTGTTTGAGGTTTTCCTCCTCTGAGTTGCATTTCGATAAAGACAGACATGATTGATAACCGAGCAAAGCTTCCTGCCAGTCTTTTTTTTTTTTTTATTACATTTCCTATGTTTCATGTGCTCATGTGTTAATGTTTTACGATCACACGTGTTACGATTCCCCTCCTCGATCAGACTACGGACACTCTTATCATGATCGACTATCTTTTTTTTTTGTTTGTTTGTTTCTGTCTTTTACTTAAACATGTATTTATTTTTTTAAATCTCTGTGAATTTTAATGTATAATCCTCGATTTTCAATATTCAAACTTTCTAGTGGAATTTAAATGGAGAAAAAAACAAAAAACAACAAAGAAAAGTTTAAAAAAAAACCAACAACAAACGTTTGTATTCAAAAAGAGAAGAAAAAGAGCTGATGCAATCAAAGAGAAAAGACGAACCGCATGACGATGTCAGAGGCCAGTGTTGATGATGTCATAGTGCTGACTGATGATGTCACGGCGCGTATGTTTGTGTGTGTAAATGTACATGCGTCTCTGTTTTAATTTGTGTGCCCCATGTGTGTAACTCTCAGTGTCTTCTTCTTCTTCTTCTTCTTCTTCTTCTTCTTAGGAATGCTGAACCTCATTTTTGACCAAACTTTTTTTTTTTGGCGTCTTCAGCGAATGCACATGAAGCCGATTTTAAGACCCGAGACGTGATCCGTTACGTGTTCATATCAACTTGTAATGAATTTTAAAAAGGCCTGTAGTGTTAAATTGTGGGAGGGAGGGGGGCATTGATCAATCACGGCTTTTCTTGTCGAGCTACGTTCACCAAAGCGAGGACTTTTCAAACAAACGTTTGAAAAATGTAAATTTATCAAGTTTCGGTATTTGAGCAGAACAGCTGAGTGAGTTCATTTATGACGTCACGACGCCTGTGATGTCACTCGGCTGATGAGTTTGCGACGCTGCCGTCTGCAAAAAGCGATTAGTTTTCTCTCGTTCGTGCTCTTCTTAGCAGGATTTTAAGGGCACAAAAGTTTTGAAACTCAACATACAGTATTTACAGCTTTTTAAAGTTGCAATACAAGCAAAAGAGGGAAAAAAAATGGCGTTGTTGCTTAAGTGGGTTGCGGAGGAGAATGTATTGTGACAGGGGAAAAAAGGCTCTGGTGGTTTTTACGATGAAAACATCTCGTTGAATTTTAAAAAGAGAAAGAGGCAAACAAAAAAAAAAGGAGGAAATGTAAATTAAACATGAAAATTCAGTTGTATTTTTAACGTCTCTCTCATCATTTCTCCTCATCCCTCCGAAGGTCTGATACAGATGTCGTAATCCATGTTCAGTTTAAACGCTCCCCTGATTAATCTGTGTGCCTGTATGTATGTATGTGAGTGTATGTGTGGCTGTGTGTGTGTGTGTGTGTTAACCATAACCACCAGGGGAGGGGGGGGGCGGGCGGGCGGTGGGGGGTTCATGGGCACATTTGTATTCTCAAAGCTACTCTGCATACCTCAAATTGTATGATACATTTATTACATCCCCTTATATGTCTATTTCCAAGAATATCCAATCAAAGGTCTCACAAATGTGCAACCCTTTTGTTATTGGTGATCAATTCTTGCATTTGTAGAAACCATACTGTTTAATTGATAATAACAATAAAAAAAAAATCCCTCTAAACCTTGTTTGTGTCTTGTTTGATGAAATTTGACTCTTTCTGTTGTGTTTTCTTTTAGACCACAGGCTCATATTGACTGTAATTAATCTTTAGGTGTTTGTGAAGCAAAAATGTTAAATGTTTGCTAGTTTCCAGCTTCACACGTGTTCTTTTTACTGTTTTATATGAATATTAATTGAGTATCTTTAAGTTTTGAACTGTTGGTCAAACATAAAACACTATTTGAAGACATTACATTGAATTGTGATGGACATTTTCACTATTTTTTGGCATTTTTTTTAGACAAAAGTCTACAAATCTTATCAAAGAAATAATAACTAGATGAATCAATAGTGAAAAAAAGTTTAAAGAGACCAAATTGCTGATTTCTCTTAACAACAGTTCAGAAACTCCAAAGATATTCACTTTACTGTGATAAAAAAACAAAGAAAATCAGCAAATTTTAAGATTTTGGAGGCTGGAATTAGTGAATATTTAGCATTTTTGCACGTTAAATGACAAAACATAAAATATGTTGGCTGATAATCGACTAATTGAATAATTGACTGATCATTTCAGCTTTAACAGCTTTATTTTCTCCTCATTCATCCATATAAGCTGCACAAAAACCAAAGTATACAGTTAATAGATCTGATTTGGTTTTTTGATACTGGTACCTAAATGAAGTCAAAAATTACTGTTTTTTTAAAATTAAACCAGGAAGTATCTGATCACAGAATAGGTAAATTAAGTAACTTGAGCATCAAAAAGAATATTGTGGTTTGTATCTAACTGTAAATATTCAGTAAAACCTCGTTACAGTGCGAGTGGGAGGAAAAGTGCATGTTTGCGTCCACCTATTGTGTTTCTCAACTCAGCTCCGCCTACCTGTGTTTCCACACCTGAGGGAGCAATTTGAGGCTCAACACTGGGGAGCAACACCCCCCCCCCCCCCACGCCCCCCCCCATCCTCCATCCCACCACTCCCCCTACTTAAGCACAAATTACTGAATTCATTACAGTCATTAAAGTAAGAAAATGAGCAAATTACAGGAGGGAATAAAGACCAGCCGGCGGTGTTAAGCTGGACTCAGATTCACAGCTTTCTGTTCACCTCTTCTGACCCTCGTGGAGAAGTTCAATCTGGACTTGTGATAAGCAGAGAGCAGGAGTGATGTAGGAAGCAATGACAGGAGAATTATTGATTGACTGATTGATTTATTTTTGTATTTACGCCTGATGCAAAACTTTCAGAATGAATTGTGTAACAGGGCTGCAACTAACGATTATTTCCATTATCTGTCCTTTGTTTTCCATTTGGTCCATAAAATATCAGAAAATGGTAAAAAATGTTGATCACAGTTTCCAAACTCAAGATGCAACCACCTAAAATGTCTTGTTTTATCCCGACCAGCATCCACAACCCAAAAATGCTGTTTATTATTAGTTTGAAGCCTTATTTTGGGTGAACTGACCCTTTAATAGTGTTTATCCACCACTAGATAAGACTTTATTATACAGACCTTGTTAGACAAAATGTGATCCAGTGTTTAACATTCACAACAACAGGGAATAGAAAAGTCTAACAGGTTTATTACTCAGTACACACACACACACACACACACACACACACACACAGTAAACAGAGAGATGCATATTAAACTCAACACATTAAAACACACACACACGATGGCGACAGGCAGAAATATTGTACAGTAATGTAACTTTAATTGAATGCAAATGAGGCACCAGCAGCACATGCATCACACACACACACACACACACACACACACACACACACACACACACACACACACACACACACACAAGCTGTAATGTTGCAGCATGCTGTAATGATATCTTTAATTGACTAATTAACATTTCACACACTTAGTGTGAAAACACACACACTCACACACACACACACATAGGGGGGCTTAATGACATACAGTGATATCTTTTTTAATGGAGTGCAAACATGCATGCACGCGCACGTATATGCACGCACGCACACAAACACGCGGTTTATTTATTCATGAGCATCATGCTGGATAGGATCCATATTTTGCAAACGGAGGGGCAGAGGTGGATGTGAGCGGAGCGGCGGCGGTGTGGTCGCGACCGGACAGCCCAACCTGTGCCCGGCTCCACCCGGAACCATTATGCAGACAGGAAACTACCATTTTAACGCCAGCAGCAGAAGCAGCAGCAGCGGAGGAGCCGTCGTCTACAGAGGGGGACACATCACACTGACACGGGGCGGAAAACAGCCAGCCGAGGGAAAAAAGAAGGAGAAACACGAAGGAAACAAAACAAAGGCGCCGTTTGGTTGAAGACGAGCAGTGAGTCGGCGGAGCAGCGGGACGGCGGCTTCAGATAATGGACACATCGGACCAGCGGAAATAGTTTTTGTTAGCGAGAGAAAAGCAGCCCTCCCGGGCCGATGGAGAGCCGGGCCTTTCACGGTGTTTTTCCAAGGATGAAGAAAAAGGCCCCGCTGACTGGCAGCAGGGAAACGGCTCTCACAACGGCGCACTCCCCGCTCGATGCTTTTACACTTTTACTCCCATATTTCTGAGCTTTTTTCGCGCCCAGACATCGCATGCTACAAGGTAAAAAAAAAAAAAAAAATCAAAAACAAAAGCTGCCTTTCCAGGAGGAGTATGTTAGCTCGTATGCTAGCAACAAGCTAAAGCGGAGCTAACGGGTCGGCTAAGCTGCTAGCAATGCACCCGGGATGCCTCCTTTATGTAGGTGTAGCTATTATTATCTCTCTATATCACGATTTACGAGACACATTTTAGTTTAATTTAAAACACACGGCACCTGTGAGTGTTTGTAATGTGGCACAATAACTTGACCTCACGACGTTCAAACAACATTTTGGCAGTTTAGGGGGGAGCTAGCTGGATGAGGGATGGATGCTAGCAGACTCCGGTGAGTGAGTGGTAACGGTATTTTGCATCCGTCTAACCTGCTCCGGTCACCGGTACATCTGTTTCAGATTGGCGAGCCGAAGTCACCGGTTGTCAGCGGAGAAAGAAGCTGGACTGTGGTGTCCCCCTCCTCCTCCTCCTTCTCCTCTTCTTCCTCCCCTCCTTCCCTTCCCTTCCCTCTGTCTCAGCTGCGGGTCCAGCAGGGAGCTTCAGACCTGTGGATCAGCCGGTAAGATGCAAAAAAAACCCAAAAACAACAACATGCAGTCACACTCCTGCACATTGTCAAACTAACTTCACTGTTTTGGGGTCAGATCAGCTTCAGTTTGTCACTCAGTGTTTGCTCATAAAAGTGTTTTTTATTGTGGCATAAAGGAGATGTCACTGTAGCACATGTGATTTTTTTTTTTTTTTTTTTTTAACTCTGCACATATTTGAGTTGTCACTGCATGCAAAAAAAACTCTGAATGCTGAATCTGCAGGTCTGACTAATCCAAGTTTAGTCATTCATTCTGAAAATGCAAATCCGTTATGTCGGTTATACCCACCGATACTGCTGGGCACCATTTTTAAAAGATTGTGAAACCAGTACTTATACCAGTACCCTTAGAGTGATACTGAAACCAGTAGAGTACTTCATTCCATACCCACCATGTGAACGGAAGGAGTCAGTTGCGTTAAATGCCACCACTCCTCCTCATACACATGATTTTTATACATCTTGAAAGTCTTCGAATTATTGAAATATTTATTAAAAAACTGTACAAAACTGTCATGTAGCTGCAGCAAATCACACGTTGCATTAAATCGAAGAACGCTTGCGGTGATCGGCTGCGAACAAAACTGTACAAGAGTCATTTTTTTCTGGGTACAAAAATGATCAAATGCAGGTATCATTTGACTGGAGAAGTTTCGATACTGCTTTGTACTGGGTCGTTTGGGTAATACCGATACTCAGCCCTAGATACTGTAGAGTTTCTTAAAACTCTGAAATTCAGTCAGAGTTTCAGGAGATTCACATTAGTGATAGGTATTTAACATATCTGAAATAAATAATACATTTAACTGATTAGAAATATACACATTATCGTGGATATACGCTCCGTTTTGAGCGCTTGAAACTAGAAAACAACTGTGTCTCACTCAGTTTCACATGAGAAGTTGACGGCTCTTGATTGTTTTGTTCAGTTCTGTGACATGAGAACGAGGTCAAAGGCTAGAAAAGGTTGAGAAACGCTATAAGAATATTCAAAACAAAACTCAATAAAGGAACTGCACGTTTTTTATTTTTTCATTGAAGCTGCTGGTGCAAAGTGTGGGTCGTAGTAGCTGTTGTAGAGGTGCACGGCTCCCTCTTCTTCAACTTTTTATGTCACTTTTTGCGGATACAAACGCCACAAAAAGCCTTCAAGGAAAGACTAGTCTGTCATCGTTTCTCGCTCCTCTCTGTCACGGCCGCCTTTTCATTCATTCATTCATTCGTCCTTCGAGCGCGGCCGGCCGTTCGGAACGACTATAAACACTTTAACCTTCAGACGTCACATCTCGAGAACTAGTTCGTCTCCAGCGCCTTCAGGCCTCGAGTTCAATCTCTGCTTCGCTGCCCCTGTTTCCAAGTGGTTCTCAGTCCTGCTGCTTCGGGTTCAGGGTTGTGGTGGGTTTTTTTTTTCTATTTTACCATCTAGTAACTTCCGTTCCTCTGATGTAACAGGTGTCATTTATGTCTCTGTTAAATGATTCAAAGAAAAACGGCATCATTATCTGTTTAGAGCGCCGGGTTTCACAGCCTGACAGAAACTGTGGATCTGGTCTTCAGGCCGTTAATATTATGTTTGTATCTATTTCTTTTGTGCTGCAGTGCAGGTTATGAATGTGTCGAATCAGTTCAGCTCATTATAGACCCGGTCGGCTAATAATGTTTCTTCTAATACGGTCGGGTTTCGACAGATCTCTAACTCAGCCGGGTGGCGTTTATTTCAGGCTGTCCCCGGTTAAACAAACTGAGCAGAATTTAGATGAATTGGACTGTTGTGCCGACAGGTCGTTCAACAGATCGACTTCTGTGTAAATTTGTGGTTTCAGTTTTGAGAGTGTGGTTGTTGGGAAAAAAAAAAAGCTTTAGTAGACAAATGTTTATCTTTGCCAGTTTCTGAAGTGGTCTGTGGCCGAACTTGTACGTCTTATCAACATATTTGTCTCTTTATAGCTTTCAAGTCTCTGACCTTTAAGCACAGAAATAACACACACACACACACACACACACACAAGAGGATCTGTCGCTTATATCGCGTCAGAAAGAAGTCGTCGGTATTTGTGATTCTTTTATTGTTTTAAGATTTGTTAGACGCAAGTTCATCCGAGCTCTGCCCAGCATCAGACCGTACACAGATGTGACAGTGTGTGTGTGTGTGTATAAGGATGTTTAGCCGATCTGGTTTCTGTCTCAGGGGGGGAGAGAGAGAGAGTCGTTGGTGCCGCTGGAAGGTCAGGATTAACAGCCCGAAATTAAGACGTGTAACACAGAATAAGATAGCACAATAACCTTTTTCTCAGAGGTGACACACTGAACGCTGAAGTTTTCTGTTTCAGGGCTTTATGCTAATGTGTCGGTTAGCCAGAAGAAGCCGCAGACTGATGACTAACGTGAGAATAAAAGATTTGTTATAATGAAGAGGGTGTTTTTTGTAATCAGATTAAGGTCAAGGTGTTTTTTTTTTTTTTCAAATGTCATGTTTTATCTTTGCAGCTGTGTTCAAACTTAAGAGACAATGTTTTGTTGGAAAAGACAACCAGCGTTAATTATTCAAAATTCAACCTCTTGCCAGTCGATGTTACTGGAAAAGTTAAAACCCTCCTGCTGTCAGAGGATGAAGGATTAAAGATGTGTTTATGTGCGGAGGTGTCAATGAGTTAGTCGTCAGCACTGGTTGGTTTCAGTGCTGTAAAAATGTGTAGATTAATTAGTTTATCGGTCGATCGACAGTAAAACGAGCGCCAGCGATGTTTTTATAATCGAGTGATTCAGTTGTTTATTGATTTTAAAGGTCATGTGTCGAGTAAAAAATGCGCCGGCGGTGTCTGGTGCCGGCGTCTTGAATGTGATGGTTTGCTTTGGTTCGTGTCAATCTGTTAAACGGACTCTCGTGAACTGTTAAGGGCATTTTCACTATTAAGTAACGTTATATAGACAACAAAACAAATCAATACATTACTCTAAAATAAGAGTAATCATTAATCAATGCTTGCTTTGATTTATAAATACAGGATTCGATACAGAGGTGAAGACCTTCAGGGCGTCTGTACGTGTTTGTATGAATAAATCGGTTGTAAAATCTTTGGATCTCAGAAAACATAATGATCAGATAATCGTGTGTATTTTTGGATCTTTGATTACACGAGGGATTTTCTGATCTTGAATGTTGATTAACAACAGTGTCTTGTTTTCCTGTCGCACACACAAGGACACTGTCCACCAGACTCCTGTTTTTTTTTTTTTTTTTATCTGGCATTTAGCTGTGTGTGTGTGTGTGTGTGTTTGTTTGTGTGTTTTTTTGGAGGCAACAGGCAGCCATGTTATCCAGCTGGAGCCGGCCAGGAGTCTTGTGGCATTTAGAGTCACCGCTCTCTTTTCTTTTCTCTCTGTAGGCTCTTATTTGCCGCACTCACCAGTGTGTGTGTGTGTGTGTGTGTGTGTGTGTGTGTGTGTGTGTGTGTGTGTGTGTGTGTGCGTGGACACATTTTCACACTAAAAAAGAAAGCCAGTATAATAATTAGAGATGTCAGTTTCGGTTAATTTTGCTTTTGGATAGGCTGACCCTCTTTAACTGGTAACTAACTGGTTGATGATGTAGCTTTGGTTTGTGAGAGCTGTCCAGCGGTCGGTGGTCAGAGCTAGCTTGTCTGCCCCGCTTAGCTCGACTTTAGCTCATCCTTCTTCACCTCGAAGTGTTTTCAATGCGTTAAGTCACAGTAGCTCTCGATGGTATAATGTACTCAGGCTCGAGGTACCGAACTACCACACTGATTGGCAGCATATCTGTCTAAATCATTCAGCACACTAACTGGGTGAAGACCTAATAACAAACTAACACTTACGTTCTTATTACAGATAGACCGTAGGATTAGCATGCTAGGCTAACAGTTTGTCAACTGTGTAACGTTATATCTGTGCCGTGAAGTTTTTTCAGAGCACACAAACACTGTTAACACCTGTCACCTGCCCAGCAAGGTGCTGTTATACAGTCTGTGAGCTACACACAGCACGGCACGGCTATGCTAACGACGCTAGCCATGCTAACTAGCTGCTAGCCGCCGTGCAGGCTGGTAAATTGGATCCGTCACATCTCTTTGTATCTGGGGGTCGGTGCTTCTGTCACTGTTGGAGCCCCTTCAGTCAGTAAATGTGTGTTTTTTAAAACTTATTTTGGTCTCATTCTCACTCTGATAAGGTACCAAAATTTGGCACTGATTGATATAACGTGATTTTTGTCTCACAAGTGACAGAAATGTTTATTTCTCTTGATATTTAGTTTCTCAGTCCTGGTTCTTGTCTCCTTTGTGCCTAGAAATTAATTTTTTTAATAAAACACTAATAAAACCATGCACGTACACTAAGACGGTGACACATTAAAATATCTAAAATAAAAACACATTCTGGTTTACCCGTTAGGAAATAAAAAGAGGAAGAAGGAAAACTCCTCACACAAGCTCAGTTCTGGCAGCTGCTGGGTATGAGGTTCGTCGGGTTCAAGCTGTCTAATATTAGAAAGTGAGCTGAAGAATAACATTTTACCAGGTTGAACAAACAAATCAAATGCAGAGCGCTATCCAAGATCTCCACAGTTTGTATAGAAATAATTGTGCAACAGCTGCTCAGGCCTCTTGAGTGGATATTCGTTACGAGGAGGAAATAAAGCAATGACCCAGTTTGCGCTTAGCTTGAATCGGACACGGTGGACATGCTTGTATTCTCAGCCAAAAATCTTACATGTGGTGGCCACGGTTACTGTTTATTTAATTTGAGAAAATGTGTTTCGAAAAGGAAATACATGAACTCCTTTTAGAGTAGAACCCTTAAAATTTTCAGTAAACAGGACAACATCACTAAAAACTGCACCTGACAGTCTCAACAGGAAGTGAACATCTTCTTATATCAGTGAGAGCATCAGCTCAATAAATGAACCACCATAAGAGTATTGTGGCTCAAAATAACACAAACTTCATAAATTAAATCTATCAAAGCCACATGAAGTTCTGCTAAATAATCATGCTTGTGTTTAATAGTTTATTTTGGGGAAGTTCCTTGTGAGACATTCAGCATCCGGGCTTTCAGGCATTAAGGGCAAAAAAAAAAAAAAAAAAGCAACTTGCTGTGCCAAAACTTGTTTATCTGATGTGCATCAAGTCGCCAAATCGCTTACTGATATTATGTCTTTTTCTCTGTTTCTCTGTCCTCAGGCTCCCGTAAGAACTCCATGAAGGGACAGAAGGGCAGCAATGGTTCATCCTCCGCTGAAATAACAGACTCACTTCACTAAATGGGACTGCTGACCTGATTTTTTTTTTTTTTTTTTTTTTTTTCTTTTTTTTTTTTTGAAAAAAAGAATCAGCATACGGTTATGGAACACTCTGAAGAAACACTACAGACTCAGTTTTTTAGTATAATTTAGTATATTGCCTATTTATGACCCGTTTTTATAACATCCCACAGAAGCACTTGAAGGCTTAACTCCTGAATGGAGAGTAAAAGTATTAGTGATTCATTTATGTGAGAAAACCAAGCACCAGCTTCTGGTGGATTATAGTGGCTGGTTGGAAGTGTCGGGGTAGACACTGCAGCGGGATTACTTCTGAAAATCAGACCTTGTCGTTTTGATAAGGGTTACGGCTGTTTCCAGCGACTATAGACTGAGTGTAACGGGGTCGTTTCAACCCCGTTACACTTTGCTATAGAAGTATTTGAAGATGTTCCAGTTCAGCAAGTACCCCATGGACATTTTAGAGATGCTAAGTGGACACCAAGCCCATCAGTTCAAAGGCCTGGGATTAGAACGACAACTGAGCCACCAACAGCAGGTCCAGCTGCAGCATCAGCAGCAGCTCCAGCAGCAGCATCAGCCCAGCGCTGACAGCTCCGGAAGCCTTCTATCTGGACTCGGCCTCGGATCCCTCCAGAGCTCTCGGAGTAATGCCTTCGCAGACTCCTCGTCGTTATTCGCCAAAATGAGCGCCCCTCCTCCATCCATCTCCCACCAAAGTCAGTCGTCCTCTTCGTCTCACAGCTCCAGGAAGTCCAGTAAGATGAGCAGCAGTAGCAGCAGCGGGAGCGGGAGCTCCTCGTCAGGATACCCCCAGTTTCTGCGGCCTTTTCACCCGGCTGAAGCTGCGCTGGCTCAGGAGCAGCTCCACTCAGGGATGGGACGTTTTGACTTTGGTGGGAGCAGCAGCGGAGGAAGCGCGGGGGTCATCGGGGGTGTCGTCACACCTGCTCCCCCGCCTCCCCCGCTGCATCCAGGTCTCTCTGTCCCCCAGCCCACCTCTGGTCCCTCCTCTTCCTCCCCCTCTCCCTCCACCTCCACCTCAGCCTCCAACAACCCCTCCAGCAGCACTGCAGTGCCCTTAGTGGGCCAGTCAGATCCCCGCAGCCTTCATCAGCAGTTCAGCTGCATGCTTGCCGCCAACCAGTACTTCCTGTCCGGAGTCCCCACCAACAGCAGCCTGGAGCAGTTCCTCGTCCAGCAGGGCACTCACAACCACTTGGGCCTGGGCCTCGGCCAAGGGGCCACTGACTCAAACTCGGCCCTGGCCCCTCCTCCTGCCCTCCACTCCTCCCACAGCCACACAACTCCACAGCCTCAGCAGCAACAACAGCAGTTGACCCCTCATGCCTTATCTCATCCACACAGCCACACTCACCACCCGCACCCCCTCCACCCGGCCCCCCAGCCCGCCCCACTGGGTGGCTTTGATTTTCAAGGCATTCCAGTCCTTTCCTCCAACCAGATAGCGTCATTAATGCAGCAAGAGGCCGGCCTCCCCCTCCCTCTGCCCCTCCACCTTTCCCTCGCTAAAGACGATGCAAAGTCAGGAGACAGTTCGTCTACGTCAACTTCGAGTGGAGGAAGCAGGAGAAAGAAAGCAATGGCTGGCTACCTGCCCCAGAGGAAAACAGACACTAGTAGCCATAGTCAAAGCAGCCACAGCCATAGCAGCAGCAGCGTTAGTAACTGCCATAACAGCAGCTCAAGTGGGCACAGTCAGAGCTCCTCATCTGGCCTTGTGGGAGGAGGATCTGGGGGTGTGGGGATAAGTGGCATCGGAAGCGAGCCACAGCATTCCTCTCTCCTCTCATCATCCTCACAGCAACAGCAGTCATCCTCCACTGTCTCCTCTTCTTCGTCTGCCCCTCCTTCCTCTAACTCCACCTCCGTGCTCGTAGCGAACGGTAACCAACAGTTGTCCAAATCCCAAGACAGCCACAGTAACAGTTCATCTGGCCAGCCCGAACCAGAACCCCTTTACCACTGCGGGGAGTGCGGTAAAACCTTCACCCACCTCTCCAGCCTTCGACGGCATCTCCGCAGCCACGGCTTGACACCAAACAGCCAAAGCAGGAAATCAGACTGTAACTCCCCCAGCCCGGAGAGGATATTCTGCTGCGGCGAATGTGGGAAGAGATTTAAAAAGAGGGGTCATCTCATCCAGCACAGCGTCACCCACTCAGAAAACCGGCCTTTTGTCTGCAACATCTGCCAAAAGTCCTTCAACCGTCGCGAGTCACTCACGAGACACGAGAAGATCCACGACGAGAAGCCTTTCCGTTGTCCAGCTTGCGGACGTTGTTTCCGTGAGAGCACCTCCCTTCTCAACCACGCTGCTTCAGGTGCCTGCGGTAAACCTCCCCGGAGTTCAAAAAACCGAACCAGCACCGGAGGGAGCGGATCGTCCAACCCGAGCAGTAGTAAAATGGGAAGCGGCGGAGACAGGGTAGGAATTTCGAACGACGGGACGGGGATGGCTAACGACAAGTATGCCACAGATTACTCCAGAAATCGCTACCAGAACCAGTCGTCCTACAACAGCGGAGTCGACGACTATAGACGAACACAATCTTCATCTCTGTACTCTTCAGAGGGTACGCTAGCCAGTGAAATGACCAGCCAAACTCTCCGTAAAGCCCCTTTAGCCCCAACTCTTCATCCCCATCCACAGAGTCAGCAGCAGCAGCAGCAACAACAACAACAACAACAGCACCACCACCAGCCACAACAGCCTCACCTCCCTCTCTCCTCCCTATTGGATGATTCAGAGGATGAGGTCACAAGCAGCGCGATGTCAGCCATCGCCGCTGCAGCCGCGGCCTCTTGTGATATAAACACAGAGAACAGGGACGGAGAGAGGAGGGATATTATCGGAGGCCTGCTGGGGGGGTTGGGGTTTGGTAACATGGGTGGACCGTCGACCACCTCTAGCCTCAACGGTTCCACCATGCCTTTGACCCACCCCAGCCAGCCCCACACGAAGCCCAGGAGGCCGAGGAAGCCCAGGGAGAAAAGGGACCCAGGCACCATCGTCAGGAGAAGGCGGAGCCCTGCGCTTCAAGGGGACGGTTCAGAAAGGCCTTACGGTTGTCAAATATGTGGCAAACGCTTCAGAAGGGCTGAAACCCTGCGGCGCCACAACCGTGTCCACACAGGGGAGAAGCCTCACGCCTGCGACGTATGTGGCAAAATGTTCCGTGAGCCTTTCCACCTCACCAAGCATCTGACCGTGCACTCCGGTCAAAAGAACTACAAATGCAACCTGTGCGGGAAGATGTTCGCCTACGCACAGAGCCTGGTGAGACACGGGAAGTTGCACAGAAAAGGGGAGATCGACAGCCAGGGGAGAAGAATAAAAGGTGCCGCTGCCGCAGCCGCCGCCGCTGCCGCCGCCATCAGTCAAGTCGCCAACTCTGGAAACTCTGACTACTTCTCATCCTGCTCCCAAGGAGAAAAGTCGCCAACGTCCGGAACCCCCTCCCAGAGGCTTTATACGTGTACAGTGTGCTGGAAATCATTCCGCCACTATTTCCACCTGACGGCGCATCAACAGACTGTCCACGGTGGCGGGGTAGGGCTGGAGAAGTCCTTTCGTTGTGAAGTATGCGGTAAAGCCTTCGCCTACTCCAACAGCTTAGTGCGGCACAAGCTGTCTCAGCATGGAATCGATCGCAACGGCCAACGGGTCAACCATTCCCAACCCTCTGGATACTCGCCCCTCTTCTACGACTCTCCGTCAAGTTCCAACTACGCCGGGTCGTCTCACATGCAGCAAGGGGCATCGGGGCAGCAACAACAACAACCACAACAGCAACCACAACAACAGCAGCAGCAGCAGCAGCAGCAACAACAACAACAACAACAACAACCGCCACAGCAGCAGCAGCAACAACAGCAGCTGCAGCACCCTTTTCACTACCGCTCAAAAAACTTCCAAAAGCGGCATGGACAGACAAGAAAGCACAGGAAAAAAAAAAGGCGAATAGTGATCCATAGCATCATGAGAGACGGAAAGCTGGTGGGCGTCCCACTGAGTAAAGACACACGCAGGAAGCTGCTGATCCTGAGGAAACGGAGGGGCAGACTGCAGGCTCAGCTTAACAAAAAAAAGCTCCTCGCCCAGCTGAGAATGAAGGGCGGTATGACGAAAGTAAAGTCGTGGTACGGAGGCGCCGTGAAAGTGACGGGGATCACCTCAATGGATGTCCCCATCAAACGCTTCCCTTGTCCGATCTGCCCCAGCACCACGTACGCCAAGCAGGGTTTTCTGCTGGTCCACCACGCCATAAGGCACCCACCGAGAAACTCAGGCCGCCACGCCCGCCTGCGGTGCCAGGTGTGTGGAAGACGCACCAGCTCATTACACAAAGCCTTGAAACACAGGGGCCAGCATCTAAAGCAAGCCGCGTTCCAGTGCCGCAGATGCCGACACCGCTTCTGGAACTCCCGGCTCCTAGCCCGCCACATGTTCTCCTGTCGGGGGATCACCACAAGCAGCGGGGGCGGGATCTGGGGACTGATGAAGATTAAATCTCCATTGCCGTCTCAGTCAGATAGCGATCATTCACCAGTCCAGCTGACGGTCCCAGTTGTGGTCCAGCCTGAGAGATCAACAGTTCTGACTGAGTACAGTCAGTAAAAAAAAAAAAAAAACAGTTTTTTAGACTAGATTGTTTTGATGTTTATTTTTTTTAAATAATCCAAGAAGCGAGCAAGAGCTAGCAAGTTTTTAACAAAAAAAAGGGGGGGGGGGAGAATGGGGATGGTTTATTGTAACGACTGCAATATCCCCACACCCCTCCCTGGATAAATCCGTATACAATCCTAACTTATTACAACAGAGGTGGTTGATAAATTAGTGTGGACTTCAAAAGGCCCGTAATCAGAACCACCCATCCATATGTCTCCTAGGGTTGGGTATCGTTTGAATTTTATCAATTCCGATTCTGCTTATCGATTCCAGTTCCTATCGATTCCCAGTTTCAGTTCTAATATTAAAAAAAAGAGAGAGGTAAAAGGTTTAGATAACAAAATATCTTTATTCTTTTAAGCATCTACTTTGACTTTTATTGTGTCATTTAAATAAGTAAATTCAAAATCTTTTTAACTGAACATTCTGCTTTGTCTCGTTTTCCCTCAGTGACGTAGTTTGCTGTCACTGTAAAGGCCAGTTCATGCTTTCTGCTTTCCGTGTCCAGCTGTGGACTCGCACACGGTTCCATATGTACTTTTTTTTTTCAGAGGTCAACGGACACAGATGCGTTCCACATGTGTGCACTTGTAAACAGGGTTGCAGCGTCATAACTTTCCAGAGTTGTAAAAATCCAGTCTGTGATTATTACAAACCACTGCAGTGTTTTTTTTCTGATAAGCTTTTCAACGCAATAATCTGTTACTCCGACCGCATTTACTGGATTGTATTTCATTTTCTTAACCGGCACTTTAAACAACACGCCCACACAAACACAGCCCCTTTTGTATGTGTTTTACACAGAACTGTTTTTAGCGTGAATGCAGCTGAGTGTGTCACAGCAAGGTATCTTTGGCTTTATCGGTGGTGCTAACGCCGGCTGATGATGCACTCGGGCTAGGGGACTGCATGACATCAAACACTAGACGTTCTTTTAGATCAACGCCGCGCTGCCTTAAATGTTTTTGGTCAAATTTGATGTGCAACCTGACTTACAGCTAATTAGCTTCCCACATGCACTTTGTCTTATTGTTTTCTTTAATAAAGTGAAGCCACACTTTTAGAGCGTCGACCGCGGTCCATCTTTCACTACTGATGTGACGTTAGCCATGCGTGCTCGTACCTAAACCAATCGACACGCTGTTGCGTTGATGCATGACGTAGACGGGTCCTATGCGGCAGATAGCCACGTCCTTACAGATATGTAGCCTTTGTTTGCAATAATAAAGGGTCATCGTGTTTAGGAACCAATAAGCAGAACCGAAATTCAGATTTTTTTGAATGGGTACCCAGTTCTTGGCATTTTGGATTCATCTCTAATTTGGAATCAGTTTTGGGTTCCCAACCCTACTGTCTTCCCTTCCCCAAAGGTGAAGGAACTCTAGGCCAAGTGACAATTTTAGTAGCATCTGTCTGAGAAATGCATTCACACAGTTTCCTTTCCATCATCTTTTTTTTTTTCCTTTTCATTAGCAGTGTTTGCGCATAAATTTGAAAAGTACCAGTTTATTTTTTCAGATTGTTTTCACACTATTCACAGTTAAAACAGTATAGTCCTTGTCTCTTGCTCTGTGTTCATTTGTTACCCCAGTGGAGAATCTTTCTCTTTTTATATTCTGCCCTCGAGATAAATTTATCTTATAAAGAAAAAAAGAAATCAGACAACAGTCTCAGAACCTCATGAAAATACAACACTTACAACAGTTTAAGGGCCTTATCTGTCACAAAAAGGCAATACTGGTTGCTGTGCTATAGTGACTGAAATGTCAAAAAAGGAGTTAGGACAAAACAGAGAAGTGCTGGTGACCTTGTTTTTAATGTACACTACTTTTGTCATTTTTTTAAGAGGCGTGAATGGAGAAAAAAACACGACTCAAACTGTTAATGTGTTCAGGATTTGAAAAGGACAACAGAAATAACCGGAGTGTACTGTACAATTCGTATTATATTTTATTATATATTGATTATTTGCTGTTTTTTACTCCAAGTATCATTTCTTTTATCATTGTTGGTATTGTACGGGTGGGAGGGAACAAGTTGGGGACTATCTTTGTAAAACAGCGGGACGAGTATATGTATCGATGTGATATTATTTTCCCCCTCCTGTACCCCCTTTTACCTACTCCCTCATGCCACAGTTATGCCCAATTTTTGTAACAAAAAGCGTGTACGCATAGTTCATTATTTAGGTCCTGTCCAGACGTGTTTTTTCTTTTTTCTGTAAAACTAAAACATGTAATATTATTACTAAATTACTATCCTTTTCTTTGCCTAAAAGTGAGTTGTTGAAAACCCTCAAATCAAATTAAAAAAATCTCAAATGTTACATCCACTGTTGGCTCGTTTTAAATTTTCATTTAAGCTGATGTTTAAAGCTGGTATCTTCCCCCATCCGTTAAGGATCCCCCTCTGGTGCTGAGAAATAAAGGAAATTATTCTGAAACTAATGAAATTATGAATTCAGGTAACTCTCTTGATTTCCTGGAGCGTTTCCTGGAGAGAACTGTGTAAATTTGGTGCTACTTATAGGAAAAATAGGAATTTCCTTGATAGAAACGCTCCATTTAAACCCAAGAAAATATTCAGTTATTATTAATTTATTATTATAAACCTGATTCTTAAAATATGTTGAATTATTTTCTTATTTTATAAGTATTTTCTTGTAGACAGGTTCTGCTTATCTGCTGTGCACTGCTTGCAATTATTTAATAATTGGAGGTGTACAAATTGAGTTCTTTCTATTTTTCTTGTAATTTATTACATGGTTCTTTCCAGGAAACGACTTGGAAATTATTCAGTGAACATATTGTGACCTGACGGTAGCAGGAACATACAATATGTCACACAAATATATCAGTCAGACTTACCCAGAAATAATTTTAAATGTAGCACTGGGTCAGTCAGTATGTGAAATAACTTGCAGTGAGTATGCAATATGCAATAATTCTTTTTATTTTCCCAGAAGGGTGAACACCTTTCCAGGGATGTTTTTTTGATAATGTTCTTCACTTTCACTTTCTGCTATTTCCCTTTGGGATCAATAGTCTTTATCTTTTGTGATTTGAAATAAAAACAAATTTAGAAAACTGTCTTATGAAAAATTTGTTCTCGCAGGCATGTTTGGCCAGCGCTGCCCAGAAGGAGCACACATGGGTCCGAAACAAAGTCACTATTGTCTCGTAAATTTCTATGAACGACTTCTGTTCTGATCCTCGGAAACAAAACGCATCCAAAACAGGGAAATTGTGTTGGTTAACCTCCATGAACACATAATAACACATTAAAGAGCTCCAGATGCTAAAATATACATAACTGCACAGCTAGAAATTAATTTTAAAAAGCTTCTCTTCAAGTTATTAATATTTTCTCTTCATTGGGCCCTTTACTTAAATTATAAAAACGGTTATTCACCGCAATGAGTTTCAACCAAACCACATGCACTCTGTAAGTTTCCACTAGTGTTATCTAGACAAGAAGTTTTTTTTCCCCCCCAAGTTTTGCGACATCCAATTTTAATGTTTTTGCCTCGAGCCCAAAACAACGGAGGCGAATGGAATTTTATTTGTGGAAAAATTATCATGTCTTTCCAGAAACAAAGTCCCGGTTATTTGGGATAGAAACAGAAAAACAGTTTTCAGTGAAGCAACTTACTAATGAAGAACTGGTCCTGATTAAAACTGTAGACAAAATGTATTTAATTAGGATCGGTTTGCAATTCTTCAAGTCTGTCTCAACACAACAGTCGGGAGCCCAAATGAACACTGAGAAGTTTTCCTTGCTGTAATCATTCCTCCTGTTCATACTGGCTATTAAAAGATCCCCTTCAATGTAAGAGATTGGGGCCAAAAACGCATTTAAAAGTTGATATGAGGCTTCAGCAGTCTGAGTTAGTCATATCAAGTGGATATCTGACACATTTACAGTCTTTTTAGCATCAAATTCCCTCTTTGTGTTTCCTCGGACAGTGTTTCCCTGTTAAGCTGCGGTGGAAGTATAGTAACAAAAAGAGGAACTTTGGCACAAAAAAGACTGTAACGTTGAAAGATATCTACTTGATTTGACTCATTTGGATGCTGAAGCTTCATATTAGCTTCAGATAAACTTAAATACATCTTTGCATAGAAGGAAGACTGGATTTTGTCTCCCATCATTATGAAGGGATCTTCTAACGGTCAGTATGAACAGGAGGAACGATTACAGCAAGAAAAACCTGTTTCAATGTTCATTTGGGTTCCTGACTGTTGTTTTAAGACAGACATGAAAAACTGTGAACCCGTCCTTTTAAGGTATCCTCTTGATTCAGATAAAGATTTATGGGGCACAAAAGTCCTAGATTTCATTTTTTAAAATAAAGATATGCTTATTCACCCTCAACACCATTAAATACATTTTCTTCAGTTTGAGCTTTTACCTACCGAGAACATTTATTTATTAGTGTTGAGTCAATTAAAATAGCTGATTTTTGAATGGGTTGTCATCCCAGATTTGATTTTCTGAAGGGTAAATGTTTTACAAAAAAATGTCAGTTATAATCAGTATTAGGTTTAAGACGGTTGTGTGTTAGCAGACGGTTAGAAATGACTAAATACAGGCATCAGGTTAGAGACAGTTAAAGTTGTGCTTTGGTTTGGTCAAGGTCAGTGTGAGGATCTAGTAACAGGTACTTGCAACATATTAGGGCTGCAACTAAAGATTATTTACATTATCGATTAATGTTGATTCTTTTCTTGATTCATCAATTAGTAGGTCTATAAAAATGTCAAAAAATGGTTTTCCAAAGCCAAAGATGACGTCCTCAAATGTGTTGTTTTATCCACAACCCAAAGATATTCAGTTTACTGTCACAGAAGACTAAAGAAACCAGAAAACATTCACATTTGAGAAGCTGCAATCAGAGACTTTGGACATTTATTTCTTTAAAAATGACTCCAAACAATTAACTATCATCAAAATAGTTGCCAACTAATCAACTAAATAGTTGCAGCTCTACAACACACTGCTGCCTTTAAACTACTTGGCCAATCTACCGTAACCTGAACCACGACCTTAAAATGGAAGATTGTCAACAACCAGTTAGTCTCCTACTATAAAATCCCAACCCTTGAACAATGTCAACTTTCAGAATGCCATGAAAACAGCAACTCAACCCCACCGCCCGTCCTCTGAAAGCTTGTTTCAGACAATTAATCCACTGTGTGTATATTTTTATCCCTGCTTCCCTCCTACAGATGAGCTCAAGTGGTTTTTTCTGCTCTGACAAATGAAGCCCACCCCCACGCACACACACACAAGAGCGGACTCTCACAGAGCTCCAGTTGGGGGATACATCAATGATAGGAGGTCAGGTGTTGCACACCTGGAGCATACAGTCAGGTGAGCTGTTTGCGGACCCAGCTGCCCTTCGGTTTTTTAGCAAGTGCATTGGCACACGTGACATGACTCACACAAGGAATTTTCTAGATGTGAAACCACTGAAAAACAGAAGCAAACAGTGATTTTTTTTGTAGCTGTTGTACTGAAAAGCTGTGGCGCAATACCAACAAATGGCCACTAGATGGAGCCAGTGAAGCATAATTTAAGCGATGGCAGCTTCCCAAATGAAGAGGAAAGGGACGAAGGGAAAATAATTTTCATTCGAAACGGCTCATGAAACTCGAATCACACATTAGTGGTGTCAAACTGTTGTTCCACACTTTCCCCTAATGCATGCCAGCTCACACACACACACACACACACACACACACACTATTCTGCTCCTGTGTGTGTGTGAGTGAGTGAGATTATTTTGGTCCCTTTACTACTACACATTCCTGTCATGTATATTTGACAGCACTCTGTCACCGGATAGGACTTGGAGGCTTTTCCAGATCCTTCTAGGAACTGTTGTTCCCACAGTGCAGCTGCTGCATCTGATTCATGAATCAGTGAGATTGTTATCAACAGGAAACACATGATGTGACATGTTTATGTATGATTTATTTCCTTCATTGGTATTTATTATTAGCCTGTTATTGCAGTTGGGTTTGTCTGTGATGACAAAAATACATCACAGTATTATTATTACCATGAAATAAAACAGCACAACAGCTGACATGAATGCTTTTGTACTTACTATGTCCAGTTCAGAAGAACAAAAAATTTAACCGTATGAGAAAATTAGACAACTCTGAGATGTTTATTTATTTACTTATTTATTGATTGAGTTTTGAGTGAGTTATTGGTTGAGTTGGTGTCAGGGTTTATATGTTTTTTAAAATATTTTTTAATACAAAAGGGGTATTTCTCAACTTTAATGCTAAGGGGGTATTTCCGTTTCCTCTAAATCCCCAGAGTGCAATCAAAATCTGAGGACAGAGTTTTTAGTGTGTGCGTGTGTTAATCTATGCATCTTATCTATTTATGTTTTATTACTTATTTTCCACCGTTCTATCATTCTGTCAAGTACTTTGAATTGCTTTTGTATGATATTGTGCATCACTGATAGACTTTAAACTGCACAAATGTCAAATGTTACACTGACAAAGGATATAAAATTAGAAATAGTTATTAAAATCAGCAATAAGCATGCAAAAAAATAATAAAAAGCTTAATCTTGTTGTTAGTAAAGATAATATGTACTATTAAAGACATCATTAAGCTATTTTATCAAGTGGTAAAACAACACAAAAGCAAACAATACATAACATGTAAAACATGAGAAGGTAAATATTGATAGTACTGATATAATTTTAAAAAAGTAATAAAACACTATGCTACAGGCAGAAATAAAACAATTAGCATAGAAGCAAATAGCAACTAATACGTCTATAAAATAAATAAATCATAGTGACACACACACACACAAAACAAGACCACAATGACAGACATGCAAGACTGCGTTTTAAAAAAACACATTAACACGCCTGAACATGCTGAACATGAGTTAATTGCCAGTGTCAAAAGACCAGGACATTCTCACACCCACTTCTTTTTTTTTTAGATAAATATTAGAGATGTTTTTGTTTTTAAAAAAATTATTTTTAACTTTTTAATATCATAATTGTACATGTTTTATTTTAACTTTTTAAAAATATATATATATATCATTTAATTTGATTTAGTTCAGTCAAATTTACGATGCAGAAATAAATGTTTTCCTGCAGACGTGAGAGGCTAATCCTCACACTCACCCCCCCTCCCTCCGCTGTGTCACCCACTCACCCCCCTCCCTCCCCTCCCCTCCTCTCTCAGCCTGCCAGTCACGCGGCAGTAGCATGGGGAAGCCTGTGGGCGGAGACTGTGACCTAATTTTGGCCAATGGGAGCCCAGGAGAGCCAGCGAGTGACCTAGATTCAGCCAATCGCGGCGAAGTACAGTCGCCGGTAGGCAACAGTCGGCGCGTGCCGGTGCCATGTGCTTCCTCGGCGTGAAGCGCGCGAGAGGCAAACAGGGACAGTCAGAGAGAAAAACAGGCGAAGCTAGATCCTCCTGGCCGTTTTTTTATTAGATAAAACACAATTTAACCACCTTTATATGTCATTATTTAAAGACTACACGACATACAGTAGTGGTGTAAGTAAACTCACTACTCATATTATTGAAATAAACATTTATAAATACAGAAATTCAACGTAAATGCTCCTAACGTATGTGTTAGGAAGTATAAATATGATTTGACAGTTGTAATGTCCTTTTTTTTGCTTTGTTTGAGCTTCTCGTTTTGACTTCAAATCCTGTCACGTTGTAGGGTTAAAAAAACAGACATTTTATCACATTTCTGAGCTGCGGTTTGACTGTGGAGGAGATAAGAAACAAGGCAGCTCAAACACCCTGACGTCTCATGTTAATCTTAATATGAGTCTGTGGTCATCGCTGTTGTTTCGGCCTCGCTGTTTAAATGACAGCGTGAGAGAAGAGCAGAAGGGGCGGGGTGCGTTCACGGTCCATCCAGGAAGGAGCTCAGCTGAGGAGGGGCGTGACTCGGTACGCAACAGTCGCGGCTGCTGTTCGCTATTGGCTGAATTCAGCAGGAGGTGGTGTGTTTTATGTAAATGTATGTTGCGTTCAGGTGATACGGGAGGAAAAAGAAATATATCAATAGTGGCACTGTTTCAAGCAAGCACCTGGAAGTTTTACATTTTGGATTCTGTCAGAAAAAGAGAGGTGTGTTTCTCATGTTAATACATTTTGGGTTGTTGTACTGCTGGAGGGAAAAACATAAAATATAGAAATATATTGAAAATGGCTAAATATTCTACCCATTAATGTAGATTTTTTTTAAAATTTAATTTAAAATGTTTTATACAAGTAATTCAATGAATCCTGCTGTCATTGTGAGACAATGTGGATTTTTCTTAACCTTATATTGTTTTCATGTTTTTACAAAACAAAGTCTATTGTTTTATGCAATATTGCTCAGAATATGGCATTCAATTTTATTTTCAACTATTGTAAATTCTTTCTTTTTTAAATATTATTTAGAATTACTTAATTTTGTGTGTATTTTTGAAAACCTACTTGGCAATAAACCCGATTCCGATTCATAGTGACTTTGCATGTTGCATTTTTTGCACATTATTTCAAATTGATATATTTCTTGCAACACAAAGAAATAAATCAAATTATTAAATACAATCCTTCCAGCTGAGGTGAACTCTATTTTCTACTCATAAAAAACAAGTGAGATTTTCTGCACACTAGACCCTCTAAATATAATCAAGGATGGGTTTAACAATTGCAGGTGTTTTTTTTCCTGACTTTGCATTCATCTTGCAGTTGCCAGCTGTAGTAGTACACGCTATGCACAAAACTTTTTCTCTCTTTTTTTTGACATTTTTGTCTATGTTTGAGAGTTGAAAGTGCTGTGAGAGAGGAAACAGGAGTAGAAAAAAGGGGGTATGACGTGCAACAAAGCTCAGTGGCTGGAATCAACCAACCAGACGCTGCATTTTTGTGGTATGCGTTTTAACCAGTAGGCTCCCGCATGAACAGTTTTCTCTCTTTTTTTCCTACTTTTTAACTATAGGCTAGTTTAACAACATTTTCTATTGGCACTGAATCAAAGCTAAAATGTCTTAAATTTGTGGCTTGATACCTCCTTAAAGTGAAGTTGGAAATTATATATTTTTCTATGCGGAAGCTCATATTTACCAGCTTTCCCATGAACGGTGAACGCCTCACTTCGGCTGTAAGGGAAGGGGGCGTTGCCGGTGGGCGTGTCCCCTGTATGCAAACGATCCACGCCCCCTAGCGTCTTTCCCCCGTGAGCGGTGACGTCACGCGAGCGGCCCGTGTTGGTTCCAGCTGACTGGCAGAGAGAGAGAGAAGAGAAGAGAGAGAGAGAGAATCAGAAAGAACGACGAAAATAGAGAGGTGTGTGTGTTTGTGTGTGTGTGAGAAAAAGGGAAAGAGAGAGAGAGAAAGGGAGGGGGAGAGAGAGAGAGAAAGAGGGAGAGAGAGAGAGAGAGGAAAATAAGAGCCATCAGCACCATCTATCTGACTCTCATACTATTGGATATTATTATTTTGGGGGGATCTTTCTTTCCTTCATCTTATATTTTTCGCTCATATTCAATCTCAAGTTTATTTTTGTCATTTTTTTCCTTCTCTTGGAGACTTTATTACCCCACCACCTCGACTCGACTCTATTCTACTGTTTCTAATCCTATTTCCTCACTCATTGCATGGGACTACAAGCCTTTATTTCTGTTTTTATTTGTTTGTTTTCTCCTCCGGACTAAAAAAAAAAAAATCTCCGAGCGATCAACCAACCAACCAACCGACCAACCGACCGACGGAACGGACCGGACCCGACCGTGAACCACCGCTTTATCTCTACAAACTCGAAGGGGACTTCACTCGTGCGCTCTCCAGGATTTAATTTGTCTTCCTGTGTGCATTTATTAGTGCAGAGACGAGTTTGTGTTTTTTTTTAAAGGGTTGACAGCAACTCCTGAAGCTCAGTCAGTCTGAGAGGATGAATAAGACTCACACGGTCAACATGGTGCCATTTTGGAGATAAATCCCCCCCCTGTTTTAATTTCGTTTTCTTGAAACATTTCTCTTCATGTGACGGGCGGAAAAGCGGGACTATCAGGTGGAGATCTTGAGCGCACACAGGCGTCACCTGTCCGCGCACCTTTTTGACGGCGCGCCTGTCTGTCAACTATCACTAATTGGATTATTTTGATCTTGAACTTACAAGTCTGCAGGTTGCTCTCCCTACTCCTCCTCCTCCTCTTCCTCCCCCCCGCGTCTCCCCTCTCCTCCTCCTCCTCCTCTTCCCCCCCTTAGAAGTTATGTCAAGGCCTCTCACTCAGCTCTTGCCGCCGGATCTTCCTGCCGGGGCCACCAGCCCCCAGTTCGGGGCCAGTAACCCGACTGGAAGTGGCCCCCAAGGTGGCCACCTGACCTCCATGACCAACCTCAAGTCGCTGCTTCAGCTGCCAATCAAGGCCGACCAGAGAGGCACCAAGGACTGCTGCGAGATGAAAGGTGAGTGCGTGCACGTGTGCGTGTGTGTGCACGTGTGTGTGAGAGCGAGGGGACATCCTATAGGCATGAGACGTCTTAAAGGGACATTATGAAAACACCTCAGCCAACAAGTCACTACATGGAGAGAAATTATAGTACATGTGAATGTGCTATAAGTGAATTATTATGTATTATTATACATTTTAATGCACTATAAGTGCAATACAGGAATACATTAGGTAAAGTACATAAAGTACAGTTAAGATACCACAAACTTTAACTGTTAATTCACCCTATAAACACATTTGAAGCCCCTGCAGAAACATTATGGGAATATTATAATGATATAACATGAAATAGAAACAATAATAAACTCATGATAGAGCCTCATTCCTTGCAGAAATATTGCAGGAATCATACAGTGATTATTCATTTGTGGATGTGTGTGTGTGTGTGTGTGCGCATGTGACTGAGTGGGTAGGTGTGATTGTCAAAGACAGAGGCCCTGCTTGTCCAATACACACACACACACACACACTCACACACACACATATACACATACATGCACATGCACACTCTGTTTTCACTTCAGCCTTCCTCCTTCTGGCCCTTTTTGCATTTGGTGAAATGAAATTATCAGCAGGAGGGAAGATGAGGATGGCTGTGTTTAAAAAAAGAAACACAATCTGGAGTGGATGCCATCAAAGAAAACACAGCCAAGAAAAAGAAAAAGAAGAAGAAGAAGAAGAAGCAGAAGCAGAAGCAGCAAACAGTCGTTTGTGTTGAATCTAATTTGCCGCTCTGTTTAAAAGAGAGGTTACTGAAGGGGATTGAATTGTTTCCCATCCACCAGCTGCCATGACAAATATTAACCAGGCTGCCTCTCCTTCCTCTCTGCTGTGGAGATGTCATAACTCCTAGTCAGCTGCTCTCTCTCTCTCTCTCTCTCTCTCACACACACACACACACACACACACGTATACATTGGTTTTGTTGGGCTTGTGAGGACATTGCCTTACTTCCCTGCAGGATTGCTCTTACCTAGAAAAAAAAATTATGCTTAAAATCAGTGTTTTTGTCAGTGTGAGGGCATGCAAAAATGTCCTCACATGCACAGGGGTCTGCCCTCGCAAGTATAGTTAAAACTCAACACACACACATGCACAGAGAGGGAGGAAAAACAAAGAAATCACACTGTCCAAGTGTTCCCTGCAGGCTGGCGGCCCCTGGTGGCATTTAGATTTAAGTGCAGCTCCTTTCTCTGGAGTTTTTTCTTTTGTGCCTTTGCATGAGGAGGAGGAGGAGGAGGAGGAGGAGGAGATGATGGTGAGCACGGCTGACAGGCTCTCCACGGAGTGAGAAAGCAGCTCAGAGGCCCGGACAGCCTCATTGTCAGCGCCCGTAGAGCGCATCCCCCTAATGATAGGTGATGCATTCAGGGGCCGTGGTGTAAAAAAGATGTCGGTGTTTGATGTTTTTTTTTTGGTTTTGCCCGTGGCTTCTTGACGCCTTTCCCTTTCCACGATGCAGAGTCGATGTTTCGCTCCTGCTGCGCCCTCCTGCGCTTCTCCCTGGCTAGCTTTGTTTGACGCCTTCACAAACACCCACTCTATCTGGCACATCTCTCTCTCTCTCTCTCTTCTCTTTCTCCCTGTCGTTCCCTCACACGTCTTTGAGTTGTTTTTTTTTGGTTTTTTTCCCCTCTCTCACACTTTTCCTGTTTCCCTGCTCTCTTCTCCTCAGATCATTCCATCTTCCACTCTCGCAGCCCCTTTACTGATTTACATGTTCTCAGGTTTTATCTTGTCATCTTTACGCCGTATGCTCTCATTTCTCCATCTTCTTTCCAAACCCATTTTATTTGCATTCGTCTCTATCTCTTCTTCTTCTTCCCTCCGCTCTAAAATCTCTTCTCTCTCACCTCTCGCTGGAATTTGCATAGATCCTCTGTCCTGTTACCAGTCCTTCCTTTTCTATTTTCTCACTGCCACCTTTCTTTTCCTCTGCGCTGTGGTCAGTCTATCAGGCTGTAATGACTTGTCTACTCCAGTTCAAAGCGTCACCATCACTTCGATTAAGCTTTGTCACTTCCACTTATTCCTCCCATTCGTTTCCCCTCCTGCCCCCCTTTTTTCATCCTCTCCTCCTGTTGCTTCCTAACAAAGGGATTTCCCCGTTTCTTCCTATTTCTTCCATCCCTACAGAGCCTGGCAGGTGTTAAGAGTTGCTTTATTTTTCTATACTTCTTTCTTCATGCACACAATTTAGTAATTTGTGCTCTTGAATTAAGGAATTGTGTCCAAAAATAAGTATTTTATACTGCCGCAGATTGTTAATCCACTGGAGCAGCATTATTAGCAACATGCTAGCAGCTTTGTTTTGTTTTTAAGGTGCCTAAATACTGAATTCATTCCATTATATTAATGTTTTTAGGTTATCACATTTCTCTTTATCACCTCAACCCTTTTTTTAATGCAGTTGTTATGCTACATCAGCAGTTTGTTCAAGCAATACCGGTCAATTTAGCTGCTATTAGTTAGGTTCAAATACCACTTTGTAGCCTAATGTAGCGCAAAATAAACTGTGAAAGTTGTCAGTATAAATGAGATGCTTGGGTTTCAAGGCTGGATTACCAACCGGGCAACTGCCCAGGGGCCCCAAAAGATTTACTCCATGTCAATTGGGTCTACATAATTTGATTAATTGCAAATTAGTTGTACATTTGCAGCACTCAAGTACAAAATCGACAATGACAGGTCCTCCATCTTGTGGTCCTGGTCTTGAAGAGGAATTCTGTGTTAAAATCTAGTTTGAAGACTTTAATTGTTTTAGTTTTTTTTGAGCTCATTTGTTGTAAAGTTGTGTTTTTTTATCAAACCGCGGAGAGAAAACTGAGGGAAAGGTTGTGTTATTCCATCATGGGAGTACTGTAAGGCTGCTACCAACTGCTATTTTCTTAAATAATCGATTCACTGTTCAGTGTATAAAATGTCAGATAATATTGAAAAACACTGATCATTATTCCCTGAAGCCCAAGTTAACATATTGAGATGACTTGATTTGTCTGACCGACAATCAAAAGGTGTTGAGTTTACTTACAGTCATGGAAAACTGAGAAAACTAGCAAATATTCATATTTGTGTGAATATTTTTGGCATTTTTTTTTACATAAAAATATTACTTAAACGATTAATCAATTATCAAAACTGTTACCAATAAATTTCCTTAATCAACTAATCCTTTAATCAACTAATCATCTCAGCTGTAGAGTGCTACAGTGTATAATGGGGGGTCAACAGGGGCCCAACAACAAACTGTTGCCCTGTTGGCTCCATAGGAGGTTAAACCGGCCATGTTGGCTTCAATTAAGTATATGTATATATAATAATAATAATATATGTGTTAAAATTTCAACAATATTTCTTATGTTTTTGTGAATTTGTTCACACAAATCAAATAATTTCAACATTTTTCCCTCCATGACACCATCAGGGCTCCTTACTTTCCTTTCATTGTGTATCTTTGCCTTTCTTTTCACCCATCTGTCCTCATCGTCTTCTCTTGTCTTCTTTCTATACTTTATACCTCGACACGCCTCCTCTCATCTGTCTCCTTGGATTCTCCTTTCATCCCTCCATCTCACTGGAAGCCACCAGTCTCCTCCTCCTGCTGTTACCGCAGTCCTTCCTCTCGTCTTTCTCACGTTTTCTTTGTTGATCCTTTGGCCGTTCTTCGTAGCATCTCACTTTAATTACTCTTGATTTGTAACATGGCACTTTTCTTTGGGCACCGTGCCCTGTACCCTCTTTGTTTACTTACTTTCTCCACTGTTTTTGTTTGACTTTTTACATTTCTGTCTTTCAGTCTTTCCTCACACATTTCCAAGTCTTTTCTCTCTCTCCACAGCTCTTTCTTAACCATAACAGTGTAACATTTGGAGAAATACAGTTCTTGCTATCTTGTTAGAGGCACTTGACAAGATATTACATCAGCTACAGGCTAGCCTAGCTTAGTACAGCAAAGGTAACTATTAGCATAGCTCCATTTTAAGTGAAAAATGTGCCTTGACTCTATTTTTTGTGTGTAGAAATAAAAACAGTAAGTTAAAATAATCCTGTTTTCATTGTAGGGTTTCCAATATTGTTCACCTGTTGTACATATTGCTGACAACACACAAGTTACTAGCTAGCGACTGTAGTTAGCGACAACTTCTGTAGCAAAATCTGCTGTAGTTTGTCAAAAATAGCTCCAAACTGGTAACTTCTTCTAAGACAGTGTCAATTTTTTTTTACATTTTATTGCCACTTGTGTTAAAGAAACAGAATAAAAAGTGTTTTTTTGTAACAATACAAAGCTAGGCTAGCAGTTTCACCCTGCATGCTTTCGGTGTTTATGCTAAGTGAGGCTAAACATGTCCTATCCTTTTAAAAAACAGACTGAACTACCATTTTATGTTTACTTCATTAGTCTGACATTTGTTCATGATAGCTGTTTTCTGTTTGGGAGTGTTTTTTAAAAAATTTGCTCTAACCAATCTAATCCAGCTAATTTTAAGTCAACACAGAAGCGGTTAGCTACATGCTAGCAGTTAATATTGACGTAGATCAAGTATGCAAATTTAACAGTTGTCTTTAAGTTGACTTGCAATAACCTGTACATTTTTATCAATCTCACCTGTGGGGGGCCTTAAAGAGACAGGAGCTAAGACTGCCTGTTAAGAGACAGAGGCTGAACTGAGGGGCTGCATAAAGGGTCAGTATAAGATAAATAATGAGTTTTTTTTTAACTGTGAATCATGCAAGGCTACTCTAGTGGAGCCCCAGAAGAAAAATATAGCGATGGAAATTAGCACAATAGGTCCCCTTTAAAAAATGACTCCACGTGATTAATAGATTATTTAAATAGTTTGCGATTAATTTAATAATTGACCACTAATCGAGTACTCGTTGCAGCTCTACCCGATTCTTAATCTCCTCAGTCGCACAGTCGCAAGATTACATCTACACAGAGTAACAGACACAGAGATGAAATTAGATCAACCTTTTCATCTGTTGGATTGTACCTCTTTCTTTCGGTCTTTCCCTCAGCCCATAAGAGTTTGGTAATAAATACGCAGTAGATTAAAAGGAAACTGCCAGGCAGATGAGGAAGATGATGATATCAGAGAGATTATAAAGGACATAAATATGACGGACTCTCTGCTCTACTCTTCCTCCCTCCACCTCTCTCCGTCTCTCTTCTGCTATTTTCCTGCTGTAATCTTTGGTGTATTTATGTGCTTTAATCCCTTTAAATTATAATTTCCGGCCTTCCCGATGCTCTGCCTCAGTCACTCCAGCTTGTTCCCCCCTTTCTCGTTACTCTCTTGTCCCTGTCAGCCCGGCCCAGTTAAATATGCTCTTTTATTACTATTTTATTGTGTTTTATTATTCAGCGTGTCATTTATTTAATATGCACTTTTTGCAGCCTAATTCTTTAGAATAATATTACAAAAAGATCAGAGTAAAAAACCATCGCTGTAGTTCTCTTCATGCAGTGTTAAATGAGGTTCCTGTTTTATTTGCAGGATTCTCATTTCAAACTCAAAACAACTTTATTAATCACACTCGGGGCGAGTTACGAGCGGCTAAACTCGATAAAAGATGAGATCAAACCTACGCAGCATATAAAAGTCGGATTGCAGAGCAGATGAATGATTTTCTTTTTTTTCTGGCGATGGTTTATTGATGCAGTCCAAAATCTATCTTTCCACTGGACAACCATTCTCACCGAGAGGTCAAAGTTCAGGGTCGACTTTATTTATAGATGCCTTTTAATGATTGCAACTAAGTGCTGCACAGAAAGCAAAAGGACACAATGCTAAACAGATGTTTGTTTGTTGACTGTTTTTTGTCCTCTGGGTTAGATTTTTAGATAAAATATCACTCGAATGTTACGCAAATCTGCATTTGGGTCTCTGTCTGCACATAAATACGGTACAAGAAACCTATCGCAAGATCAGAAAGTGATCAGATTTGACCCAAAATCAGTCGTAACCTGGAGTATTTGTTTCAAACCACGTCGGAGAAAAGCTTGTGGGACTAAATGTGCATCCTGTGCCTTGCTTAAGAGCTCTCAGGATGCACTGCAGCCTCTGGGATGTGCAGGGAATCAAACATGGCACCATCTGGCTGCCAGCACAGTGTGCGAGTGTGTGAGCAATGCAGAACCAGTGCTGGAATATTTCCACGTAATCGATTTGTCTCAAAACTTTAATGTGTCCATAACTGAACCAAATTATTGATATGATTTATAATTAGGGATCATTTGGGACACCTGATCACGTGTTTTGCTTTAGTTCAGAGTCAATTTATCACAAGATGTCTTAAAAATGAGCCATTCTTAAATGTGAAATCATGTGTTTTTGAAATTTAATGATTTTTTTCCAAAGTGAACAAGTACTGTGTTGCAATAAAAGACTGTTTTAGCTTGAAAAGTGCAAAAAAAAAAAAGTGCCTCATGTCAGGTTTCATTCTAGTGTCAGTAAACCCTGATCACAGTAGTTCAAAGACACTTTAATTACAGCGAACAAATTAAACCATTGTGGAGGAAATGATCAGCCTTTCATGCCTAGTTAGTTTTGCTGGATTGCTTTACAGCACGAAATACTAAACATCGACATTCCACGATACTCAAACTCATTTCATTTCTACTTTTTTCTAGCTGCATACTTTGAACTTGGGAGTTTTTCTTACCTTGTGAGAACACATATCACTTATCGACTCTTATCTTTCCTTCGCCCTTCAACACAAACACAAGGAGGAGGAGGAGAAACATGTGGAAAACACAAAACAGCCTCTTTGAGTATTAACAGTAAGTTTCGTCTTTCCTTCTCTCCAGACAAAGACAAGCCCCTGGACTCTGATGAAGACTCGCTGGGCGTCAGTGCCGGAGGGCCCGGCGGGGTGGGAGGAGCCCCGGCCTCCGGCGCCCTGCGGCCCAACTCCCAGTCGGCTTTCCTGGGGCCGCTGCTGTGGGAGAGGACCCTGCCGTGTGATGGAGGCCTGTTCCAGCTGCAGTACATGGACCTGGAGGAGTTCCTGACTGAGAACGGGATGGGGATGCACAGTAACGGACCCAGCTCCACCAGCGCCCAGATCCCCTCTCAGGTAAGACTGATGGAGCCCAAATACCACAGCTGTACAAACTTCACTCCAACCTCAAAGACCTGCAAGACCAACATTTCCAAGTTGGAGATAACAAACTAATGGCACAAATGGCTCCAAAACCACCATTGCTTGCAGTTACGTATAAAATCTGAGATTAACACCAATACAATAAACTCAGCTAAGTAACAAACAATTACAAATATGTAATACAATTTTTAGAGGAGCAAATTCAAGCTTTATTCAGATTCATCTGGTATGATTACAAGGCAACCGGCCCAACTATCTTTGGAATAATGGGAAGTTTTCCTGTTCTTTCCTTCCTCCTGAATGGTGTAATTAATTGGCAGCCCAGTAATTCTCTCATTAGAAGCGCCGCCATTCTTTCTGATATGAACAGAGTGGATGATGGTGCGTCCGTGGTGCACTGTACTGTTGGGGATTGTCTGCAAACCATCCGATGCCAAACTGTCTTCTTGAATCTCTGCCATTGTTGCTTTGTTATAGATTAAAGATTAATGATTTAAAAGCACTAAGGACTAACGTTCATTTAAAAACAATGAACTATTGTCTGCGTTTGGCATGTGGACGTCTCAAAATGTCCGCGAGAGGCACTGTGGTTCAGAACTGTTGATCTGTAGTTTCCAGTTGGTGGAGAGGTGACCATGTCCAACACCTGGATTTAATTTTAGGAGAATTTGATGACTACAAGTAATAAATTAATAGTGATTTAATCCTGTTCTTGTTGTGGTTTAGTTTTGAAATAGTGGGTTTTTTTTTTCATTTTTCTCTCCTCCCAGAGCTCCCAGTCAGCGGTGCCCAACCAGAGCTCCCAGTGTCCCCCTTCCTCTCCTCCACCCTGCTCCTCCTCTTCTTCCTCCATGTCCTCTTCATCCTCCTCCTCCTCACTGCTGGGACTGGAGACCATCCAACCACAGCCGCCACCGCAACCCCAACAGCAGCAGCAAGGCATGATGGGAGGACCAGAGTGTCTACATGGTGAGTGGATGTGGATTTTTAAAACATCAACAGTGAGCTGGAGGGAAATTTGGAAGCGCCAATGGCCTTTTTATACGATTTTGACCCTTTCAGATGGACATTTGATAGAATTTTTGACAATTTAGTGAATCATCTATCAGTTATTTCAAAGTTAAACATAGAAAAGAGAAAACTTTTCTAACTGTAGCTCCTGACAAATCAACTGAGAGATTAAATTTAAAAACATTTCCACACCAGCTAATGCAGTCAGACATATATGAAGCTGTACATGCAAAGGCCTGGATGTGATTTGGCACTAATGAGGCCTCAGACTCATGATACATTACATTAACTAACCCGTTTCAACCACTCGACACCTTCAACAATAACCAGAGTAGGATTTTCTCCAATTATATGTATCTCTGTCTGATAAATGGCTGACACTCTGTTCTCCAGCCCTCCTCAGCTTTCTCCAACTGCCTGTTTTCATCCGTTATATATTCATAATTTATTGTTTCCTCTCTCTGCTGCTTTTGATGTGAACCAGAACTGCCAGAACCTCAGATGAGGCTTTCTGTGTCTTTTCTCCCAAGACTTCAGAAGTCTGACAACTTCCAAATCTGACTAATAGAAACCATGAAGCTATTCTTTATGATGCTGACGATCGTGTTTTTTATCCTGTGAGCCATCGAATGAATCATCACCGCAAATATGACAATGATTTATTGATGACAGATTCCTACATGTCTTTGTTAATGTTGAACCATTATATACACATTCAAGGGAAAGATGAGAGAATGAGAGAAGTAGATGTTTGGAGAGAGCGATGTTTTTTGGGTGATCTGTGTTAAGAGTTGTTGTAACAGTTATTATTATTTTCCTCTTTTCACATGTGCATCTAATTGTTCGTCTTGCAAATGAAGCCTTATTGAATTGAACAAAAGACAAAGGGACGATTATACTGTTGCATCTAAGTCCAAGTGGACCATTGTAACCATAAAAATCTCATTTGGTATCATGAAATTGTGCAGAAAGAATCAAGTTAACCATTTGCATCCACTTAAATTTCCATTTAAATCATGTGAAAGTCAGAAAAGAAGACTTTCCCAGCCTAAATCAACTACCACATCTGCCATGTTTCAGGCAATTTAAAAAGGTGTGATTGCCATGTCAAGTGTTGCCATGTCTGTTGGTTTTCCAGAGCTACATGCACCAGTCCAGAGGGTGGTAATAATGCACCTGAATCAGTCTTGTAACTGCCAAAAACGCAAAAAGAAAAATGACTTAAACACTTTGGAACACGCAGTTACACACAGTTTACTCAGAGCAATAACAGTTTAGCTAGCTAACAACTATCCATAAACTAACACTCACATTCATGGATCATTCACTCTCACAGATCAATGCTCTTACTCGTATACATCATCTAGAGTTTGAACTGATCAGAGATCAGATAAACGCTACAACACCTCAATGCTCCTTCTGTACGATCGTATGTCTTGAAAACATCAGAGCTGCTTTTCCCGTTGCGTTAATGAGGCTGAGAGAACATCGGCTAATTTCAGTGTAACTTCAGCTGCCGTTGTCACAGAAGACAAACCCTATAGAGGCTTTTTCCACATACCATCACTGATGTTACACTTACGCTTGGAGGAAGTAAAGATTATGTGTTAGCCTTGGAGAGAATGATGCATCTATACGTCACAAATTCAATTCCTGTCTTGAATGCTTCTTGGATGCATTTACTGCTAGCTTGGTGTAACTTTTAAAAGCCGAGAGTTGCAGCTTATGGTCGGCATCATCTTTGCAGCCAGGACCTTCCAAATAAAGAGTGTGAGGTGTTGCCTTTCACGCTCTGGAAACAAGCCCCGCTACCTCGGACCAAAGCGGACACTAGCTTACTGGGGACACCGAGCGCTGCACACTTGGGCTAACATTAGCTACTTTAGCTAAACTGCGCTAACATGGCAGGTATCGTAATCAAGTACCATTAAACTTAGCGAAACACTGCGACTATAGTTCAACTCATTGTGAGTCCCGGAGCCGAGGAGAGCAGCAGACGAACAAACTGTCAATCACAGCTGTCAATCAACACCTACATGGCAGACATCCAAGCTACCATGAGTCTTCAAATCTTATTAAAGGAGCAATAATTTCCAAAATGACCACCTGCAGACTTATTAGAGATCCTGAATTTAGAGATTGAGACCATAATGACCTGTTAATAAAAATTATTGTGTTTCTAGAGAGAAGTTGATTCTTTTTGAATGGGAGTCAGTTGGAGCTAGCATCTAGCGGCTAGCGGCTATTGGTGACGTTGCACTTTAAGGTTCTTATGCTGTTGAGAAATGATCATGAGTAATGATAACATTTTTTTTGAGTAACTTGCGTAACATTTTTGGCCACACAACATGAATTTACAGAGATGGACCCACATGTGGGCTCTTCAGAATTTACCGCTGCTCCCGCTTTTCTATTTGACATATTTCCTGACTGTGTCACTTCTGTGGGAGTCAGAAGGCGCAAAGAATCAAGGGACGGTTCAGATCATGTAGTGATATTCAGCTCTGTACTTCATATTGTTGTTCAGGTTATACTCATACTCGCTGAGGTTACATGCTATCAGTATGTATGAAGAGTTTAGACACATCTAAAGGCAGAGAAGAACAAAAACAGAAAGAAAAACAGAGGGTAAGAAGTAGAAAGAGAGATAAACCGCCCAAGCACGATCTGATTCTGAGAATTCAGCCTGGAACATTGTGTTTGTCTTTTTATTCGGAGTCATAAACAGTAAGAGAAGAGATGTTTCACTGTGTAAAAGATCTGCAGAGTAGCTTGAAGAAAAAATAAAACACACACACACACTCACAGACACACACACACACACAAAAACTACTGGAAAATGAGACACAGAGAAAAGAGAGATGCATGAAAGAAAGCAGCACAGCCTCAGCCAGGAGAGAGCTGCTACAGAGGAGAGAATACCACTGCATACTGCTGCAAGGCTCTTAGTGTGTGTGTGTGTGTGTGTGTGTGTGTGTGTCTCCATATCTGCCCCGAGTGCTTCTGTGAGTGTCTATGAATATACACCATCAGTGTGTGTTTGCATGCATTCACTTGTGCACGTTTTTTTTTATATGTGCAGTACGCTGAACTTCGAACATGCATATGAGAGTGTCCTCTTTGTTTCGGCATTTGCATGCAACTGTGTAAGCTTTAATGCGAACATGCTTTCATGTGTGCGGTGCACGAGAGTGTGTGTGTGTATGTGTGTGTGTGTGTGTGTGTGTGTTTGTGTGCTCTTTAGTCTGAATTATAAACACGTGACTGGGTTGAGCATGATGCATCCAGCCAGAAATCCCTCAGGTCGTTGTGGAGCTGAAGTGTTACTACAGAGCTGCTGCAGCGAGAGAGAATTAACCAGAGAAATAGATGGAAAATAGGCTGGAAATAATAATCTGATCCACATGCACATGTTTGGTTTGATTTTAATTCATTCTAGGAAAAAAGAAGTACGGCTTAGAGGGGAGAAAACACAGAAATATGGGTGCTTTTAAAAGGTGCTTTGATAAAAATGTTTACCTGCTTTGTTTCTGGAATTGCTGCAAATCATAAAAATATACACGTGAGAGAACACAAACAAAGGGTTTTTTAGTTTAAAATGGAGACTTGTGGATGTAAACAGCATAGATTAAACATATAGTAAAGCAGCTGTGGTCGGGTTAGTCTGTTTACTACTCCGGTCCAGGTTTCCTTGACTCACAAAGCCAAATCCCAAACATTACAAATAAGGTTTATTGTTTTGGTTTAAACCAATTTTCACCTGGAATTTATGTCCCTACACATCCAAGAGTTGTGTTTTCTGCTGCAAGAAAAGTAAAATAAATTAGATTAAATGAAACCTTGGGAGGAACACGGCTCAGATAATGTGCCACATAATAGAAAATATAGAAAAAAAAATAGGAATAAAATGCAAATAAGCCTTTGATCATGTCTCTTGAGTTTGTAATTTATTATTACTAATTTTCAAAAACCAAAATAAACACTGATAAATTTCCTGGAGGTTCTTTTGCAAAACAAAATTAAAAATGATAATAAGTGCTGCATTTGGTTATAAAATGAAGCAAGATTTTCCAACTGCATGCCTTATTTCTATGCATATTTTAGAAGGAATTTGACATTTCCAGAACAGCTTCAGTTTTCCCAATTAAAAGATTGATATCTGAGGTGTATGAGCTGTTCATATTAATACCTAAAGACAGGAATTTGTTGGATTAAACCCTGATTCAAAGTTATTTTAGTCTACACCCACTGACGATGCTCTAGACCAAAGCAAACACTCACTGAGCCACAATCAGTGAAGTTTTTCTGCCCAACTTTGCGATAAAAGATTTCAGGCAGATGTTAAGGAAAGACGTTCACAGCGCTTACCGTAACTGTAACTCGTCTTTCTCAAATTGGCAAAGCAAGTAATTGTTGAATTTTCCTAAAGAAAGGTCCTTTTGTTTCGTTTGGCTCGACAAGATAGGAGAGGAAACATGATTCAGCTTCACTCGTAGTTCAAATCAGCCATCGTCAGGGCTGCAGCTTCGACACTTCCAGGTCAATTCACTTAGTCAGAAAACTTCTTAATCAGAAACAGATTTATAACTCTAACATTAGATTCCCATGAGCCCGTGAATGCCAGAGGACGTGTGAACTCATTGAACTGCGACGTGAAGGCATCTGCAGTGCAAATCTTTCACAGCGTATGACAAAGGCGGTGCTCGATGATGATCAATTATTAAACTGAAGAACACAAAGCAATAGCGTTCATAAAATGTACATGAGACTTGACAGAATTTGATGAGTGAAATAGAAATTTGGCACCTGGAGATAAATCCCAAATCTGCAAAAAAACCCCAAACAGATCTAATGAGATGGTCCTTTGCCTGAGGCTGATCTGTCCACCAAACTTCACGAGAATCTGTGTGGTTTTTAATTTCTGCTGACTGACTGACACACACACACATGAAGAGACTGATGGTGAAAGCAGAAGTGGTGAAATAACTGTGGGAAGTACAGAAAATCACAAACAAGCCAATCTAAGAATATGGTTTTGATACTTTTAGACATTTATAAAAACTTGGACAAACAAACCTGAGTTTACACACACACACAGCTGCTAAATTAGGAACTTGGTATTTTCAGATTCATCCAAAGTTGGATCTTCAGCTCTTTGACTGTGAACATATATTAACCCCATTAAGACAAAATAACAAATCGTCTGTTTTAGCTGAAGTAGTTTACAGTTTGTAAGCTGAACCGAATTATGATTGCACTCTATTTAAGTTTTGTTACTGAAAGGTATTTTAGACGTCTAGAGCTGCAATTAATTGATTAGACAAAAGAAAATGAATCTGCAACTTTTTTGACAATCAATTAATGGTTTAACTCATTTATCAAGCAGAAACACCAAACATTTGGTCGTTCCAGCTTCTCAAATTGGAGAATACAGTGAGGCCAAGTTTCAAAAAAATGGTCTCACTACTATGAAATGTCTACTACGGGGACTAACATCATCACACATGAATACAATTGGGTTTATTGAATCCACAAGAGTCTCACCTTTCCAGTCATACCAAATCTATCCAATTCCAAGACTGTTTAGGGACCCCAGTATGCAGAAATATTCAAATACACCACTTTTAGAATATTCAAAAATAACACATTTATACTGCATGCAAAAACTACATGGTGTTTGCTCAAAACTGCATGGGATTAGCATAAAGTGGGCATGTCTGTAAAAGGGAGACTTGTGGGTACCCATAGAACCCATTTTCAGTCAGATATCTTGAGGTGAGAGGTCAAGGGATCCATTTGAAAATGGCCATACCTGTTTTTCCCTCATCAAAATTTAGCCTTGCTCTGGAGCGCTATTTAGCCCTCTTCCCGAAAAGCTAGCATGACATGGTTGGTACCAATGCATACCTTAGATCATCTAGTTTCATATGATACCAGAATCTTCACTCTCTAGCTTTAAAACTGAGCCCACTGCAGCCTCTGAAAGATGTCGATGCCAGCGTCCTTGTGGAGTTTAAGAGGTTAAATCAAAAACTGCAAGCGCAACTCCCAGTACAAGCATTAGCATTGTGACAGCTGTTGATGTTTGGCTAAACCATGTTATCTCAGTTAGCCAAGCTTAAATACGGTAACTAACATCATCAGTGAACACAAGTGGAAATCTTGAGCCTTACGGGACTCGTTTAAGTAAGATCACCCTATTTGGAAACGCTTTCAGTGATTTTCCAGTCAACTATCACAATTTTGGAGAAAGATTTGTATATTGGACGGAAACTGAGTGTTGATTTTCACTAATCCAAGTCATCTTAACATTATTTTGACAAACCAATCTCAACTCATGGTCTCTTTTCTAGCTTTTTTCCACAGCAAGCTCGGTAGCTTAAAGCCAACATGGCTAAGAAGTCCTGAGTGCTACTGATGAAATCATGGCAGCTACTGAGCTTATATGTCAACAAATCAATCTCTGTGACAACACTCGTTATATGATATGGTTGAAAGCTGCAGGAAAGCAATTGGACCTTGAGTCGGGATACTTTCGTCAAAATACTATTTACAAGGCCAAGAATGAACTTTTACATTATATTTCTGGACATATCTGCATCAGTAATGCTAACTTATTAGCAACAACATCACTGAATGTGTCTATTAGTGGAGGTATATACAGTAAGATAAAACAGGAAGGTGAATCGTCCTTCCCACAATGTTTGACCTGCCTCTGGCTGCAGGAATATCAAACACTGTAGGAGTGTTAATCAGTGCAGATATGCCACCTCACTCGGTTGTTCAAAACACGGGGTTTAAACATTATGCAGCCTGCTAAAAGGTCTGTACTCCTGCTAAAATGCTCCTTCACATATGCTTAGTTTTGTAGTTTTTTACTGGTAAAATGTCATCTAATCATGTGCGAATGCTATGTGCCATAATGTTCAAAATTTGATCTTTTGCATTTCTTAGTTTTCACTGCTAAAACGGAAAAAAAACCCATCAAATCTGCGTACGTAGAAAAGGGTCAGCAGTCAGATTCTTGAAGCCCATAAAACCGCAGTCACTCTTTTCTGCAGACAGACAATCTAAGCACTGATTAGACTGTCCTTGGTCTTAGGAAAGATGTACACAAATTCTCCGGCTGAGCTGTATTCTCCCACAACCACAGAGCTGCTTCACCTCAAACAAAAACCAAATACCAGCGTCTAGACTGGAAGAATCCCAGATAAACCCTCTAGGAATCATCAGTGCGCTGAGATATATATATATATACGTACGCACGTAAAGAGTTTATTTCCAACATGCAGGCATTAAAAGATGCTAAATCTAGCTGTGCATTGTTTAGGAACTAAGCTGATCTGCTGTCTCTTTAAAGGAGGAGAGTGCAGGATAATGCCACGCTGATGCAGTCAGTGATTTAACATTCATGGCTGTGATTAATCCCGGCGAGGGAAGGGTTAAACAAGACACTGACTCTGCACTCTGTAACACTGCACAGAAAGAGGGAGAGAGAAATGCTGGAGGGGGGGAGAGCGAGTCAAGAGTGTTCGCTTTGCATGTTTTGAAATCTCTCGCTTTCTCTCCCTCTCTCTCTCGCTCTCTCTCTCTCTCTCTCTGTCTCTCTCTCTCCCTGTCTCACACGCTCGGGCCATGTGCAGCCGCCACGTCACGTGCCGCTGCAGAAAGCATCGGAGCGAGAGAGCCAGCATGCAAGAGAGAGAGAGAGAGAGAGAGAGAGAGGAGAGAGGGGAAGGGAGGGGCAGAGCAGGGGGAGGAAGGAGAGAGCGAGGCAGGAGGGAGATAGAGAGAGAGAGAGAGAGAGAGAGAGAGAGAGAGAGAGAGGAAACAGTGAAGATTACAGAGCGAATAAACACCGAGGACAAAGCAAAAAAGAAAAGAGATTTGGAGAGAGGAACATTTTTAGGACGGTAGAGTGAACAGTCATTTAGGGAGATGAGAGAGAGAGAATTTTAATTGAATTTTAAACAAATCTTTATTAGCAGTAGATACTAGAACAAGGCGTAATACATATTATTTTTTTACAGTTTTACAGTCATCGAACACAGCAACCCTCCAGAACCTCATTCAGGTCCTCCAGAATAAAAGACAAAATTAAAGCCTACAAATTAAATGACCGAATAAGTCGTTTGACCATGTGACTCCAGAACGACAGTAGTCTGGCGCCTCTATCTGCTCTAATCAGCAGATCATCATCTGTCTGTGCTTTCCAAAACCATCACAAATCACTGTTACTAAATATTTAAATACATACGTATATACATTACTGCCTGGGTCATATTTACTACGGCCACTAGATGGCGTCTGTCTAACGTAACAATATGTTGTTTTTGGGCGACAGACATTACAACGTATTGTGTCGTTTTTCTCGGGAGAGTTTCCTTCCAAAAATATGTTCTTGATATGATGCTTATCGACTATACAACATCATTGTACCCACCTCCGAAAAAAATTACTCAAAAAATGCCTGCCACGTTTGGTAAGACGGTTAAAGGCAGTGCGTGTTGGTGGCAACGTGTTGATAAAATGCCGCCGTCCTCGATGTGTATCACCTCTTTTAGAAAAGAGGAACATTTTTTATCACATTTTCTCCTACCTCCTACATACTCACCAGATTCTTCCTTAATCTGCATATTTCGGCTACTATACCCATCTGGTGTGTGTGTGTGTGTGTGCTACCGGTGTCAATCGACGTGTCATATAAGGCAACACTTTGTGACATGACAGATGGCGGATTATGTCCAGACCAACATCACGCAGCCTCCTCATTCATATCAGTGAGACCACTGACCGAAGAGGCTGATGTTTGACATCAGAACAGCTCTGCTTTAAGAAATATAATCTGTACTACAGGTTTTTTGGCTTCTTATGGTTTAGTATTGTGTGTAATATTTGTTGTGAGCAGAGTCTGTGGATCTAAAGAGGCAGTTGACATCTTCTCCTCATCTCAAGCACGAACAAAAATACACAAGTTTTCAACTAGTAGCACCACTTTAGAAGTTATTTGTAACCTGCAAAATGTAGCTGAAAAAGACATAAATATATACGAGGGGGGTTCTTCACATGTCTGTGTCCAGCTGAGTCTCATAATCTGCACGTCCATTGGCAGAGTGTGAGCAGTAATTTAGAGGAGGGAGGGAAGGAGGGAGGAGGTTATTACTATCACCACACTGTGGTGACATAACTCCCAGTCAGCGTGTTGACAGTAGGAACAGGGCTCCCGGGGTGTGTCACCTGGACTGAATTGTTTCTGGTGTGTGAGTGTGTGTGTGTGTTTGTGTGTGGAGTGTCCACTTCTTGCACGCTTTTGTTTCAACACTTCCACATTATTAAACGACCACATAGGTCGATTGTACCTGTGGTCCAGAACGACCCATAGGAGCGTAAGACGCCACTTCTGTTAAAAAATGTTTTAAGGTGTCCCAACGCACGATACGTTTAGGCACAAAAACCACTTGGATTAGGGGAAGATTATGGTCGTCATCGATCATCAATCATGGTTGGAAACATGACGCTTGTGGTTGGAAACGGGAAGCGAACAGCGGTCTCCTGCAGCTAAGTCCACTTTTTGCGGTCTAACTGTCGATCCACCCAACCCGCCTCCTCCTGACTGTCACCTTGACGTCATCTCAACCGCGTCACTTCCTCTCGTCATCATCACTACGGCCGCTTAACGTAACTAAAGGTCGTTTTTGCCGGTTGAATTTTAGACCCATACTGTAGTTTTGTCTTGTGAGGACGGGCTGGTTTGTTTGTGTGTGCAGAGGCGAGTCCGAGCCTGCCTGGGCCGTCACGTGAACGTGTGTGTGTGTGTGTATGTTCAGTGTCTGAGAGTGTAACACAAAGTGAAATTAAACTGAGAAGTAAACCAGATGTTAAAGAAGCTGTAAACTGAGATGAAAATAAAGTCTGAAGCTGATTTAAAATGACCACGTGCTAGAATTAAAACAGCTTGCGGCAAAGAATTTAGGCTATTTTTAGATTAGATTGAATCAGATTTTTTTTACTTCTTTTTACAAAAACATATATACGTGATTTAAATTTAAAATAATTTGTGCTTTTACTTCTTTATATTACATCTGTTGTACCTTTAAAAATATGTCACTCTACACAAACACACAGATTAAAACACTAAATAAAAAAAATAAAATATCCAAATCCAAACAAACTTTAAAAAAAAATATGAGAAAACAGCACAAAACAAATGTTTGTGAGTGTAGAACAACAATTTTAATGATCATTTAATAGTGAAAGTTTATCATCTGATGAATTCAGCCTCTAAAATAAGAGAATTTGCTGTTTTTCCTTTTTTTTAATATCCCTGTAAGTAAATATATTTTGGTTTTGGACTGTTTGTCGGACAAAATGACAATTTAAAGACTTATTAAGACATATTTTCTTTACACAACCAATTAATCAAAAAAATAATTGACAGATGAATAATGGTTAACTCTGTTGACTCTTTACATTATATATATATAGTGTCCAGATGTTTTTCCAGCTTATTCTTTGTGAATTAAATGACAGGAAGAGTTCACAGTTGGTCGTAGCTGCTGTTATGTAGGAAGGATCTGATGTGTGTTTAAGATAGAGAGGAAGAAGCCAAACATGGCAGCGGTGAGGAGCACGTGGAGCCGCCTCAGTGTTTACGTTACAGGGAGGGGAGACCTCTTTATGTAACACACTTCCTATATCACATTCCATGTCTGTATTGTATTTCCAGCTAATGTTTTTTTGTTTTTTTCTGTTTGGCACAAACAGCTGCTGGCAAAGCTCACAGTTCATCTCCATGTCGTCCACTCAGCGCTGACGACAGAAACACCGAGCAGGAAATGAAACGCTGCTCTGAGATTTTATCTGATTACTACTACTGATAGTAGGAATAATACTGAGACTACTACTACTGCTACTACTAATACTGCTGTTAGTACTGCCTCTGCAATACTACTACTGATAGTAGGAATAATACTGAGACTACTACTGCTGCTACTACTAATACTGCTGTTAGTACTGCCTCTGCAATACTACTACTGATAGTAGGAATAATACTGAGACTACTACTGCTGCTACTACTAATACTACTGTTAGTACTGCCTCTGCAATACTACTATTGATAGTAGGAATAATACTGAGACTACTACTGCTGCTACTACTAATACTACTGTTAGTACTGCCTCTGCAATACTACTACTGATAGTAGGAATAATACTGAGACTACTACTACTGCTACTACTAATACTGCTGTTAGTACTGCATCTGCAATACTACTACTGATAGTAGGAATAATACTGAGACTACTACTACTGCTACTACTAATACTGCTGTTAGTACTGCATCTGCAATACTACTACTGATAGTACAGCTCATACTGCTGCTGTCTCTTTTAGCACAACTGCTTAAACTACTACTTTTGATGGTAGTAGTACTGTTGAGACAATTACTTTTAGTACTGCTAGTAATACCTTTAGTACTTCTACTCCTACTGTTAGTACTACTAGTGCTAGTCCTATACTGCTAATAGGGTACCACCACTGCTACTGCTACTTTTAATACAGCTACTAAAACTACTACACATACTACTCCTACTGCTGTTAGTACTGCCAAAGAGAGGCCTATACTGCTTGTAGGGCTACAGCGAGTACCACTGCTACTGCTACTTTTAGTACTGCTGCTAAAACTTCTATTATTGCTACTACTGCTATTACTTCTGAGGCCACTACTTGTAGGACTACTAGTAGTAATGCTTTTAGTACTTCTACCACCACTGTTAGTATTACTGTTAAGATTATAAATACCACGGTTACTCCTGGTACTGCTGTTAGTACTGCTTCTTAAAGTATTACTATTACTGCCACTACCATTAGTGCTGCTACTACTGCTGCTGTTAGTACTGACAGTTATAGTAGTAGCAGCAGTAGCATTAACAATAATAACAGTACTAATAGTGGCTTTTATGACTGTAAATGCTACTGCTACTATAACTGTCAGTACGCCTTCTAGCACCACTGGGTTACTGCATCTACTAGAATACTACAAACTGCTACCACTACTGCATTACTTTTACAATTACTGCTCCTGGTGTTACTACTACTTTAAGCTGTACAGTTACTGCTTCTACTGCTAGCACTAATACTACTGTAATTACTTCAATTAGTCAGTGGTTACTACTAGGGCTGCAATTAACAGTAATTTTCATTATTAATTAATCTACATATTATTTTCTTGGCTAATTGATAATTTATTTGATCTGTAAAATGTCAGTAAATTGTGAAAAAGTTCCCAGAATTCATGGGGACTTTTCAAAATGTCTTGTTTTTTGTCTGACCAACAGTCCCAAACCCAAAGTCAGTTTATTATAATATAATAATATGAAAACTGGAAAAAAAAATCACATTTGGGAAACAGGAACAAGTGAATTTATGCCAATTTTGCTTTAAAATGAGCTTATATGATTATTCAGTTATGAAAAATTATTGCAGATTAAACGACTAATAGTTGCAGCTCTAGTTAACTACCACTGATGGCACCGCTAGCTACTGCTAGCTACTTCTATCACTGTGACTGTCATTACCACAAGTACTACCTCTATTACTACCATAAGTAATAGTACCACCATTATTATTATTGTTCAGGCTGTGTTTCACATATAAAACTCGTTCTGTGAGTCAGTGGTGATTTTCCATGAATAAACCAACGGTCATGTAATTGTACCTATTATGTGATATTTGATGACTAAATATTATAGTGCGTTAATTTGTGCGTAGAGGAGTTCCTCCATTTTTGTTCATGGTCCACTTCAAATTTTATTGTATTCTATTCTGTTCACTTCTACTCACAAGGAGCAGGTGGTAACATGTACAATATCACCATTATGGAATTTGACTACACAGTATAAGCGGAGATAATAAGAGCTCTAAAATAAAAAAAAATAAAGTAGTTGTAAAAATGACAGTAAACACAACTGAAAAGCACTTTGTTAAAAATGTAAATATGACATTAAAAATACAATTTCTTTGCATGAAACCACATGATTCAGTCAACACTTATACACTTTGTGCTGCAGTTAAAAATATAATGAAGTACTTTTCTTAATTCAAAACTCAGTGAAGATGAAAATAACTGACTTTAAAACCATTGAAAATGTACGAGCACACAAAAATCCATTCAATTACAGTAATCAGAATAAATGTTAGTTGTCACCTCCATCCTTGTATAATTAGTATAATTACCATTGTCCCAGTAATTGCATTGTTTCCCTTTATTACATTAGAACAGAAAAAGGCTTAAACAGATTTAAAGGGAAAAGCTCTGTTCTGCTTTAGGAGCTGGAATAAAGCTGGAAAGAGGATGATGATGCTCAGATATTGAAGTCTAGTGTATTAGAAGAGGCTTTTGTGCTGTAATTAACCCTCGTTTTTTATCTGCTTTATCTACCTCTACTCGGTTTCCAACATTTCCCAAAATGCCCCTCCATGACCCCACCCCCCCCACCCCCCTCCCTTCCCCAAGAGAAAGACTGTGAATTTGTTGCATTCAGCTGTTGGGTTTTTTATGTGTAGGTGGATCAAGTGAAAGTATAGTTGGATCAAGCAAGCGATTAGTCAAGAGAAAGAGTTGCTCACCTGACTCTCAAACCTCAACCTGTCTATTTTCTGCTGCTGTGGGCGTCGAAACTGGTCTCTCTGCCCACTGCAGCTTATTTCTCCTTGTATGAATAGTGAACACGGGCGCAAAATGGCGACTCGAGAGAGAGAGAGAGAGAGAAAAGCTAATGGTGGACCAAAACCAGACATTTCCTTTTGAATCTTTAGACCACTTGTACATTTTTCCTGCCATCAAACTGCAGTAAATTGCTGGACTTTGAAGAGGCCTTTTAAAAGTTTGAGTGGGAAAAAAAAAAGGTTAAAGTCATAATATAGCAGTCCAGAATTCATCTGTATGCGTCTGTTGGCTCCATCTGACACATCCCGAGGCGATTCCTGTGACAGAGATTTTAGATTAAACAGTGGCCCTTTTTAAAATGAAGGCTTTCAGCCAGGATTTCTTGACTTGACAAGAATATGAATAAGAAGTGACGGCCCGACAGTAACTCTAAACCTAAGAGTCCTTGAATTTCACCAAACAACCCCATCAAGAAGTCCTTGAGCTGTACGTCCAAATTAATGTAACAACTTCAGTGTCGCCGTTCTGGTGGAAATTCAGTGTGATGTTTCTGGCATGAAAATGGTCAAATTTAAATACGATACCAGCGAAATGATTGCACATTAACCCAAAAAACATCATATACATTTCATTGAAATTCACAGATTGATGGACAGAGAGTCGGAGAGACTGACAGGCGGAAAGATAAAAACACATAATCTCGGCTAAATTAATGAAAGCAGAGCGAGAATCCGAGAGTTAGCGGCTGCTTCCTCCAAATGGCTCCTGCTCTCTGACAGGAAATGAAGCCGCGCTTGGCGGCTGTTTACCCCGGCAGCAGCAGGAGCCGTGTTCTTGGATCAGTTTCAACTTTTTGCCCAAAATGGTTGTTATTAGGACGGCGCTTTGAGCAGACTTATCCAGGATCAGCCTCCTCCAGCTGCCAGAGTCAGATCAAGCCGGCAGCAGTTCATCTGATGGAGTCGCTGCTTCTCGGACCAAACAGATGGACCAGAGGATGTATAGACGGATAAAAAAAGAGGATATATGGTACAGTTTGCACTCCAAAGAGACTCATGATGATTGTATGAAAGTGTGTATAGATGTGTTTACAGTTGGATGAAGGGCTACAGCTGCAGATTTTCATAACACCTTCAACTATTAGTTTTCAATTATTCTTTGATTCATCCATAAAATGTTGTGAAGAACCAAGACGCCAAAGCGATTCTCCAACCATCAGTCACAAATCCAAAAAATATGCCACTCATATTAATTTACAACAACATGAAAAAGCAGCAAGTATTCATTTTGATTGGAAAATTACTTAAACAAAAGGCTTTTTTTCCCCCAGAAGATGTTGTCATGTAGGAAGCAGGAAAAACCACAAGTGTAAATAATGAATTTAATGATGGCTGAGTTCCATTTAGCTGCTTTGGTTTCATGTTCCCGGTATCGTACGTTCCAGCTCACTGTCATGACTTACTGGGACTCATTAATAGAACAAAGCCGTCGTTAATGTTATTAATAACATCTGCTCTTTTTCTATGACGAGTCAGAGTGTCGGCTGAATGGGTTTAACATGTTAAATCACAATGTAAATGACTGAATGAATCTTTATTTTTTTATTTAAAAATGGTTCATCCCACATGGGATTATATGACACACAATAATACAAAATATAAATAACAACTTCCGGCGATGGACATTCATGTTCCAAAGAAAAACAAGAAAAAACATGTTTTTCACAGAAGAAAAAAGCAAAATATAAAAAGCCGCCCATGTAAAACATTTATTCTTAATGAGCAGACTTTATCCAAATACTCACACTGAGCATTCATGTGTGCAAGTGTTTTCATAATTTCAACATCTTCCATAAGAAGGTAATTGTTTTTAGTTCTGTAATTATAATAGAAAGTGCAATACAAAAACAAAATGCATTTAATTTTCTACTTCATTTAGCTCGTATAACTGACACAGTCTGTTATTGTTCATACCAGCTAGTGCAGGGTGAGAACTGAGGAGTGAAACTGAGGTTTATTATTCTTTGGGAACAATAAATGAACAATAAATGAACAAACATCGATCAAAGTCATCAGTCAAATCTAAAATATGAGAAAGTCTTGCTCTTGAGTTCAAGGATTATGTTTTTATGTTGCTAAAAACTGGCAGTTTGGGTGAAGAACTTGATAATAATTTCAACAAATTTAAACATGGCTCCTTGTTTATTTGTAGTAGAAATTAAACTGATGTACATGATTTACATTCGGAAAGCTCTGCACTAAATGAATGAACAAAATCTTTATAACATACCTTTTAGCATAAGCTTCATTTGTCTGTTAGATGCTTTTGTGCCTCCTTCTCTTCTTCTACACCTCAAAATCATGTCTGAATTGGTTGTCACATGTGAAATTAATAAGCAGTTTTTGTTTTTGTGCCCCTCAATCTATTTTTAAGAAACAATATTCATGGTCTTATCCCTTATCGATGCAGGGATAAAGCAGATTATCTGTAGTTTGCAGAGTTTATTTGTTTAGGCGGCGACATTTGACCACCGGTGGCATCGGATAACAAGACTGGAAATTGAAGCCTCTTTCAAGAGAAGAAGAATTTTAATCAGGTTTCGACTCATCTGCCAAAATGTCAAACTCTGCAGGATGACATGTCGCTTAGACTCCGTCCAATAAACAAGCAGTTTGTGAGTCCATGTGACCTCTGTTTACAAGTCCAGGCTGATTGCAACTGGGCACTAGAAGCCCAAAATAACCAAATACACACAAAAAAAAACCCTTTCTACTCTGCCTCGGACCAGAGAAAACAACTGTAATGTATGGTGACTGGAGAGGAGAGAGCAGGATGATGCATTCATGTCGTCCGAATCTAAGCTCTCGATGGGGAAAAAACAGCCTTTTTCTAATTTGTTACTTAAAGAAATGATGTAAAAACGTGCGTGAATGTCGGTTTTCTTTGCTCCTGGAGGGTTACATCAAAATAATTGAGGAGCAACGTGGAGTCGAGCTTTGTTTCCACTTCTTATTCACAGAATTTAGCAAACTTTGAACTCAGAAAAACCACCACTCACCATGTTTATATACCCATAATTCCCCCCACTTTTGCACTCGAATCACTACGCTCAGCGTGTCGTCAAGTGATTTCAGCTGGTTTTAGGGGGAACATGGGAGTATTTTTTTTTACTCCACCCCCCCCCGCCTGCAGTTGAGTGTCAGTCTGATTTCCCAGAGCCTGCTAAAGATTTGGTTGTGGTATTGTGGTTGACGTCCATGATAAAATGACTGACAGCTCACAGCGGCGGTGAAATATCAAATCAGTGTCAACCGTGCCGCTCTGACTGACGTTTCCAGGTTTACAAAACGCTCCGGTTGCATAAAATCCCAGACGATCGAGCACATTTTGTCTTTCACAAGTGTCTCTGTGATTCGACAGAACCGGCTGCGGGATTTTCTTGACACAGTAAAACAAAAAAAAATGAGATATAAATGAGATATACTTATGTCAAAAAGGCATTTCCTCCACTCTCTTCTCTCTTCTCCCAAGTAAGAATAACTCACAACTTAAAAATAACGTACCATAAACAATCCCCCTGTCCTGTTTAATTTGCTCAAGTATCTGAGATCTTTCCACTACTGTTTTGGACGATATTGGTAACCAGCACTGTAGTTATTTATAGTCTGTGGCAGAGGGCCTAGAGCTCCAAAAAAAAAAAAAAAGAGTCTCACAAATGGTGCCACAATAGAGGTCTGACTGGTGCTGGATGATTGCTCAACAAACATTTCTATTCCAAAGGAGACACATTTGGAAATATCTTTTTTCTTTTTCTAAATAAAAAAAAAAAAAAAAAAATTGTGAAAGAAATGTTTGATAGTCAGCAGCGTTCAGGGATTTGACTGGAAATAGACTCACTATTCTCGGTTCTATTCTGTTACGTCCAGTAAAGCAGCGCTAATGCAGAGTAGCCTCAGGCTAATAGCATCAAGGAGGAGTTTTCTTACATTCGCTGCCACATGATTTACTATCAGGATCCTATAATATAAAAGGACTTTTGAACTGATTTAGCCTCTCTTACATCAGTAAAGTCTGTTTTGTTCTATTAATTCCTGGTATTTAAATGTTGTTTTCTTTTTTTCCGACACTGTTATCAAGCTTTGGCAACACATGTGAAATGTCACGCCAGTAACATTTACTGGAATCCAACTGAAAAAAAACTGCAACACTAGATCGATAACTGTTGTCTTGCAACAGAGCATTTTTTTTTAAATGTAATCACACACAATAGATCTGTTTTCTTTAAATGTCCTCTTTGCAGTCCAGGTTTGATCCTTCTGGTCGTATATTCAGCAGTAAAAGCTGATTTTTTTCACATCAAGCACAGCAAAGGGTTAAACAAAAACCTGATCTTTCCTGCTTGTTAGAAATCCAGCATGAGGTGAACCCGCTGCCCTGCTGAGTGTTTCTGGCTTCATACCGCCACTTGGTGGCTAATCAGCATCACAACAGCAGCAGCAGCGCCGCCGGTCTCCACAGATCCTGCCTGTAGAGATCTGACAGCTAATCTGAGCTGTCAGAGCGCACACAAAGAAAAAGAGCCAAAAACCAAAACACATGCAAAAAGGAAAAGAAAAGAGGAGAAAGTTTGCTGTTTACTTGTGAGGAAATTTTGGATTAAAGGGGAACATATTGTCCAGTATCCATAGGATAATCCTCTTTATGGTCAGCTCATCTCAGTGGGCCTCAATCTTGGCTCCCTGCTCTCTGGATGAAGAGAGAGAGAGAGAGAGAGAGAAAGAGAGAGAGAGCAGAACATGTGACTCTGTAGCCGGCGGCCTCTAGATGAGCTGAACACCACCGTTAATGCTACACAGTTTGACCTATGTGAGCTTTTAAACGCCAAAACTAATGAAGCTTCCTGTATTTTTAATTTTTGAGCAATTATAGAATAGATTAAAATCACATCATACTACTACTAGTAACAATAATCTCTGTTTTCACCTTTCAAACTATCAGTTACATGTAAAAATACAAAAATATACACAATTACAACCATTAATGAAAATAACAAAACCACCAAGTTTCTTTTTAATGCTCTTTAAAGATGGAGAAATACAGGAGAGATTATTTCTATAAAGATAATTAAAAATAATATTGTCATCCTCTTATTCTAAACTTAAAACAATCCCACTAAAAGATTTAAACCAGTGCATTTTCATTGGCTGGAACCGATAAATATTTGATGTCCGCTGCAATGAACGCTGGGTCTAAAGGGCGTCACAGGAAGGCAAAATGTGAGAGAAACAAAAAAAATGTAATCAAAGGTTTTACAGTTTCATAGACTAGTTTCTAGTTGCTGCAGGTACAATTCTTCATAACATCCAGTTTACTGCTTAGTGGATTCATACTGGCTCACAGCATCAGATAGTGAAATATAACATATGTGAGTATATATATATATATATATATATATATATATATATATATATATATATATATATATATATATATATATATATATATGTATTCTGTGTGTGTTTGTCTTATCATCATCATCATCTTCGGCGTGTTGGCCCCTGACATGTGACCGTCCTCCGTGAGGGCAGATGGACTCTAATCTGCAGATGATGATGATGATGATGATGATTGGACAGCTAAACGAGTAATTAAGCCAGTCCTGCTCACTCTGAGTTTATTGCATCTGATTATAATTTACTGGAAATGCGTAAACAATTAATCAGCTTTTAATGAGTCTGGCTCTCGTCCGTCCGTGCGCCAGTATTGATACGACTGTCATAATATTGACAGTGTAGTCCGTGTAAAATAATCAGCGGATCTCAGGTTCAAACTTCTGTGTCAGATCCACCTTCATCATCGGACTAAACAAGACTCAGAGCTGCGTAGCTCTGTAGCTGAGCCTGACCTCTGACCTCCCGCTGACCTTTGCTGCCTTTTGACAATCAGCAGCAGCTTTGCAATTACAAATCTCAGCATCTGCATCTGGCGCCGTCACGAAGGAGGCAGTTAGGACAAATATAACTTAAAACCCCATGTGTGCAAATCCCAGTAGTGAGATCTAAAAATAAAAAGTCTCAATCAGTTTCTGAAGAGACTTTTTGAAATTTTGGAGTTTGGAGCCGCAATCTTTGCCATTTAATAAGTCAGAGAATAAAAAAACTAAGCAATGTCATGGATAAGAAAGAACACCTATAGCTAACTCAACTAATCAACAGAAAATTAATCAGAAACTCTTTTGATAGTTGAATAATTGTAATTTTTCAAAGCAAAAATATAAAATATTCAGTCGTTGCAGCTTCTCAAATGTGGGAATTTGAAGTTTTTCTGTCGTACATGATAATAAACTCCATCTCTTTCAATTTTGGACTGTTGATCAGACAAAACAAGACATTTTAAGACATTTTAAGTAATCGACTAGTCAAGAAAATAACTGGCAGATTAATTAATAATGAAAATATTTGTTATGTTTTTTGTTATAACAGAATGAATCATCCTTTCTCTCTCTCTTTCTCTCTCCCAGGCGGCCAGGTGGTGCCTCAGGACCCGTCACCCTCTTCTACCTGCCCTCCTGGGCCCCCTGGACCTCCAGCGGTCGCCAACGGTAACAGCGACATCCAGGTGAACTTTGACCCCGACCCAGCGGACCTGGCGCTGTCCAGCGTGCCGGGCCAGGAGGCGTTCGATCCACGGCGGCACCGCTTCAGCGACGAGGAGCTGAAACCCCAGCCGATGATCAAGAAGGCCCGAAAGATGCTGGTCCCCAACGAGCAGAAGGTACTACATCTCCCACAGTTCTTTGCTTTTTTTTAAAGACCAGTCTCTGACATGTTTCACCGCAAATCAATAAAGCCGATGATGTTATTTTTGGAGAAATATGAAGGGAAACATGCTCACTGACAGCCACACATGTAAAAAATCAATATTACAAACATATTGACAGGCTGAAAATGATGCAAAAATCAATTTTTACATTGTGTGAAACAACCTAAAGACACATGATTCTGATGGCCAATGAGAAGAATTTAGTTTTCTATAAAAGATTACGTTTCCTGTCCAGTTTGGTAGAGCTTTATTTTACTGTTTTTTACTGTAAGTAGTCAAGATTCATGATTATTTGTTCTATAAAGCTCAATATTTTAGCTTTAGTAAGGTCAAAGCCACCACATCATCTCTAAAAAAATAAAAAAAATTAAAGTTAAAATGAGAAGTTTCTAAAGATAAACACTCTCTCACAGATCAGAAGAGGTCAGATTTTCCGTCAGTGTCCGGCTCAGGCAGAAACCGCAGCAGCCTTGTTTCGTTACAAACCTTAAACTTCATCATAACAAACGCCGCGGCTCTTTGACAGCTGCTGTATTGATGTGGAAAAAACTGAAGTCGTGTGACGGGCCACTGGTATTGATGCCGCCTCATAAAAGTCCCTAAAATATTTTGTACTCAGCTCATTGCACACAACAGGAAAAAAGCTCTGATCGATGGCTCAGCGCAGAGCAGCTGCAGCTCTCCGGGCTGGTTTATAATTTATAGAGAGATGAAGGCGCCTCACCTCACCATCCTCAGTCATCGGCTGGGTTTGTTTTTACAAATTATTTGTACGTAGGTTTGGAAATAAACGATCTCTGACTAAAGTTAAAGATGAGGCTCAGATTGCTCATAAATAGGTTTTAATATTCTCTGCACTGTAGAGCTCATGTAGGAAAATCTGTCTGTGATTAAAAGATGATGAAAGATATTCCAGGATCACAACATTAAGGAGATTTTTTTTTTTTTTTTTTTTACATAAATTAGTTTTAAAAAGTATTCTCAAAGCGCTGATAACCCCTAGAACTATTTTAAAACTGCTGCAATAAAATTAATTTAATTGTCGAATGATGTCAGCTTTGGCGGATATAAACAGATCCAGTAAAAGACTCTCTGGGGAAACGTTGTGAAGCATTTGAGCCTGCAGTGATTCCACCGGCGTAAATCATTCACACGGAAATCTCTACGAGGCGTTACTTTCAATATGAAGTCCTGTCTCGCTCTCCTTAAATCCAAGAGTTTAACAGCGGGTTTCGCGATCCTCTTCTCATGAGACTCTCATTGGCCATCAAAATGTCTTTCATGCCCCAAAAAACAATGTTGCTGCAGATTTTTTTTTTGCGAGGCTGCAGGGCATCTCTCTGCAGTGACGTGTCTTCATTCATTCAGAGCAGAGCAGCTGCTTGGCTTCATATTTGTTTGTAATATTTGAATTTTATTGTAGTCCATCCAATAATTGAATATTATTAAGTTTAAACTGATGTGAAGGTCTTTTCTGTACATGTATTGGTGTTTATGTAGCTTTCAGTTGTCTGTTAACATCGGTGACGATACATGAGGAAGAGTTCTTGTACTGTCTTTTTCTGTATTATTGTACTTTTATATCGTGGCCACTTAACCACCAACAGAGAAGCTGTTTTCAGATCATCATGGATAATAAAGTGTTTGTAGTCAGTATGATAACTGGTAACATAGCAAAAAGAAGTAGTATTGTTTAAAGGAACAAACCACATATTCCATCTTTTGAGTTGTTGACCTGTGTTTTTAGTGGAAAAGGTGTCAAATAGAAACTTCTCAAACCACTTCTGCAACAAAATCAACTCACCGTCCAAACACCATTTCCCCCCTAAAACCTGCCAAAATACGGCTAAAACCCAACTTCACCGTATGCTGTTTACCTTTGTTACACAAAACATGTGAGCAACTGTGGCGCTAACTGTGCTAATATTAACATTAATAGATAAAATATCATCTTCCTGTTAGTTTCTTGGCAAAAAGAACAACAGAAGAATCAACAAACTGGTAGAAAATTGCTACAAAGCCACAACCGCTAGTTATATCATCTAAATAAAATCAAATATTAACAATAATACAGTTAATTCAGCTAATTAAAACTAGCTATACTCTGTTTGTATGTTGTTTTTACCCATTAACACACTATAAAACCCAACTTCACCGTATGCTGTTTACCTTTGCTACACAAAACATGTGAGCAACTGTAGCGCTAACTGTGCTAATATTAGCATTAATAGATAAAACATCATCTTCCTGTTAGTTTATTGGCAAAAAGAACAACAGATGAATCAACAAACTGGTAGAAAATTGCTACAAAGCCACAACCGCTAGTTATATCATCTAAATAAAATCAAATATTAACAATAATACAGTCAATTCAGCAAATTAAAACTAGCTATACACTGTTGGTATGTTGTTTTTACCCATTCACACACCATTACAAATATGTACTATAATAAAAATAGCCAACTACCAACAGACTAGAATGGGAGTATCCATCTTTACGCACTGATTTATATCTAAAACTGTTTACCAGAACTATATTATATGAGTATTTTTCATGGCCACGGTATAAAACTAACTAATTTAGTCCAGTAAACGGTTTTTAGGGTTTTAGGGTTTTTAGTGTTGCAACTATGCTATTTCTCAGCTGTTGCCACCTTTCCTCCTTCCCTTCTTCTCTTCCTTCTTTTCCTCTTCCTCTCATCACATAACTGACCCTTCTCATACCGCTCTCTCCTCTTTTTTGTTTTGTTTTTTCCCTCCCTCTCCTTCCCCCCAAACCTTCTTCCTCACACACCCCAACATACCACACCGCCGCCGATGACAGGACGAGAAGTACTGGAGCCGGCGCGTCAAGAACAACGAGGCGGCGAAGCGCTCGCGGGACGCCCGGCGGCTGAAGGAGAACCAGATCTCGGTGCGCGCCGCCTTCCTGGAGCGGGAGAACGCCGCCCTTCGCCTGGAGGTCGCCGACATGAGGAAAGAGCTCGGCCGCTGCAGGAACATCATCAACAAGTACGAGAGCCGGCACGGAGACTTGTGAGGAGGAGGAAGAAGAAGAAGAAGAAGAAGACGACGAAGGGGAGGGTGGGGGGAGGAGATGAGAAAGGAAGAGGAGATGAGAAAAGGGTACAAGGCAACCCAACAACAGCAGCACTTTAGTTGAAGTGGCGCGAGAGAAAAGGCCAGCGTAGATCTGCAGTAAGCGCCACGCGACACCGGGCGTAAACTCGACAAAACGTATTTTAGTGCGCGCGCAGTGCTTCAGGATGTCACAGCAGAAAAGCACAGCGACGCCATTTTTTTTTTTTTATTTTATTATTTTTTAAAAACCCCCCCTTCCCCACCTTCCCCTCGATCTGACTCTCTTTGTACATGCTGCTTTGCTGAAATCCACACAACGTACTGTATCACCTTGTGTCACCTCGGCAGCTTTTTTACGTCACCCTCGGTGCTGTGTGCTTACGCCCGGTGTCGCGCGGCGTTTTTTGCAAGTAGTGCGCTCCGGCCGCTGCTCCGGCCAGTTCAAACAGGGTGTTGAATTCACATTATGCCAGTGAAATCTCACTTTTTAAGCTCAAGGCACAAACACAAGCCAGGAGAGGTCAGATGTGTAATTTTTTTCTATATAAATAGGACAAAAAAAAGCATGTATATTTTTGAACTGGGCAGGAAGGCAAGACTAGTCCAGCAAAGAAGAAGAGGAGGAGGAGGAGGAGGAGGAGGAGGATGAGGAGGAGGTGCAGGGTTTTCGTCCATAACGCAAAGAGATTTTGACATAGGATTATTGTATATTTTTCTATTAGCAGAGGTAGACAGGAGGAGGATTTTGGAGATAATCTTTTGTATATTTTATATATGGGCTGCGGGCGGGCGGGGGGGAGGAGGCTGTTAGCTGGACAGTCACGGGGCCACACGATTTCCTCCCAGCTGTTTATTGCTAAAACAACAAATAATCTATTTTCGATTTCACGGAGCTGGTTAGTCAAGAGACGGAGGCGTAACAGAGAATGTATCACGGTTGAATCAGGTATTTCACACGGTGCGAGACGAGACGAGGTATTTTAGTAACGATTGTTTTCGGCGTGAGGGCGGCGGGGGGGGGGGGGGGGGGGCGTTGGGAGGAAGACGGTGAAACAAAAATTGTATAGTTTTAAGAATTTTTTTTGTGTTTGTTTGTTTTTCTTTGTGGGGCTCGTTGAAGCACTTGATTTTTTTTTTTTTTTTGTTATCTTCTATTTGATTCCGTGTCTGGTTATGAAATATAAATGGCAGGGCTTTTACCTTTTTTTGTGAAGGGGGGGGGGCGGCGAAGGAGAAAAAGAGAGAGAAAAACAGGAAGTAATTAACCGTCAGAACAGCTGGATGTGAGCAGATGTTTGAGTATAAATAAGGTGGAGAATTTCGCTGGCAGGTTTGCATTTGTTTTGGGTGAACACGTCTCGCTCAGACACGTACTCTCCAGATACAAACTGTTAATCATCACACTACATGACCGCGGTCTTTCTCTCTCTATTTACTCCTCAGTTTGTCCAGGGAAGTGCAAAAAAAATGAAATACTAACTGGTTTTAGGGTTGATTTGTCCAGATCGAACAGTGACTGAAACCTTCAGCATGCAGACACACACACACACACACAAACAAACTACGACACGCACAGTCCTCACCCAGGTTTTAACCCTTATTGTTGTTGTTAATGTTGTTATGGACTTCTATGGTGCTGATCTGATCCTTCACCTGATGCACACACACACACAAACACACACACATTGACAAAAAAAATCATACCTGCACACATACAAAACACTTCCACCATCTCAAACACAGTACTGAACTGCCTATACCCTTTCTTTGTCTTTTATTCCTTCTTTTTAGTTTATTTTTTTTCTTTCTTTTGTTGCATATTGTATCGATAAATCATATATAGATTTACACACAAACACTTGTCTATACCTCTCCTTCAAACTTTACCCAATGAGAAACGAGAAATGCACCCTACTGCTACTGTACCATACAACATGTACTATTGAATATTAAACTATTCTATCACTAGATATATATGTGTATATGATATATGCTTGAATCATGTGATTATAGTTGTAATATACATAATTGAATATATTACAGAAAAACCCATTGGAATCATTTGTCAGTTTTTTCTCAGGTGTTTTTGTCTGAGGTATTAAATACACATATTAAAAAAAAACATGCAAAAAAAAAAAAAAAGTCCATGATTCGATCACAGAAGTTGTGGTTTGATTTGTTTTGGTTTTTTTGGGGTGGGGGGGGGGGTTGTATTTTTTTTCTATTTGTGATTCAGTTTTAGCCCAGTTAATTAATTCGCTGTGAGACAGGAAGCTTTCTCCTCTGATCAGCTGACTCTTCACTAAGCCCCGCCCCCCTTAGTTACTGTTACTATGCCTGTCAAACTTTCTGTAGAAAGGCTGTGTCCGAAATCTCTCGTCGGCTCGTTCGCTGCTCCCAATAAACCAGACAATCAGTATTTTACTCAACAGGGAGCCGAAGTGAAACCTGAACCTGAACACAAGTAAGAAAACTTGTAACTATGCTAATATGCTAATATGCTAATAACTAAAAATCTTGGAACAGAACCTTTCTCAATAGTATGTCATGGCTTGCTTTATATTTTTAGTTAAGTTAGTTTTTTGAAAAAAGATTTAATATAATTTTTATTCAGTATTCATGTTTTTAGCATCCTTTAACACACATAGTTTCCCATAATCCCATAAAACATTTGCAGGCTAAAAGTCATAGAAGAGCAAACACTGTACAAGTCTTCACACAGATGACATTACAACTGGAAAGTTGAAACAAACAACTTTAGAAGAGACACTGGTGAGTTTTGTGGATATGGACGAAGCCGAGTAACGATGACGTAAGTACCCGTGCAGCCATGCTTGTAGTTCTTTTAATGGGAGCTGTAGTTTTTTTCTGTGCGTACAACAAAAATGTTTAATTTTGCTAAAATAACAAAGGTTTAAATGTCTGATAGCAGCTACTGTAATGGATCTAAGTGGACTTATAATATGGAAAGTAAACCCCAAGTGGAACAGAGGCTAACCACATATGATGTTGTGACTTCAGCTCTTGATAGTGAGCAGTAAAATTAGATTTCAGAGACTTGTGAATCATTGACATTTTGTATCATCAGGTTCATTTTTACATCTATAAAACGCGATGTATTGCATTGCCGGATTGTATCAGTAAACTCCAGGTAACATTGTGGGAATTTTTGATGCACTATAACTGTATGTTCAGACAGATTGTGAAGCAAATTTTTTGGCACACGTGTGATTCCACAAATATGCGTCCGTGCGAGTTGAAAATGTTTCAACTTGAGCAAAAAATTTGCATGTATCCCCCGGGCGTTATGAATGAACTTTATAAATATGAAGAGATGAGAGAGAGGTGAAAGGAAAAAAAAAAAAACAAACTGGAGGGAAATAACAGAAAGAACCAGAGTCTCTGGTGAGTTCAGACTTCTGTCAGAGGATCAATGAACACAAACAGAAAACTCCCACAGACACGGTCGGTGCTTCTGTTGCTTTGCTAACAGCTAACGTACAGTTGGTATTTTGGCTGTTTGGGACAAATAAACACAAACAGTCGAAGTCAGGTGAGTAACGTGAAGTGAAAATTCACTTAAAGAGTAAAGAGAATAAAATTCACACTCTAATAAGATGGTGGACAGATAATACAGTACACTATGTAGGTAAGAAAGATTGATTTTGGACACAGCCGTTGACAGTGATGGAAGGTTTAGCACTCAAACTTGGTAGGAATATTTTAAACAACAGGTTCTTGATTTTAGACAAAAGCAGCTTCTGATTTTTAGTCGGAAACCGTCAATTTTTCCATCAGAAATGACAACTGTTGCTGTCAGATTTTAACAGCGTTAGCTAGCTAGCTAACTAGCATAAAATAACAGATAGTTCCAGTGCTTGGTTATGACTGGCTGAGCTGCATTCAAAGCCACTATAAAATACCCTATAAACACACACCTGTGACCACATTACATCAGTATTAGTATGCCAAACAAATTGTTTCAAAATGTCAGATTTTGTTGGGCTAAGCCTGGATGAGTGGTGGAAAGAGATGGACAGGATGGAGGAGGAAGATAAAGAAGAGAGTAGACATGCCGAAATTAGTAAGAGAGATGGTGAAGAGCTGGAAAAGTCAAGAAACGAAGCCAAGCTCGTTAAAAAGACTATGTGGTCCGTTTGCTGTTTTCAGACCTGGTGTGTCAAGAAAGATCTGGCTATTGATTTTAAATCAATCACCAAAATAGAGCTGAACCAGCCTCCCTGTCAGTTTTATTCTACTGTGAAAAATGGGGAAGGTGAACCTCTGGTTGGCCTACATGCGGGGCTTAACTGGTACATCAGTGATCCACTGATCAGCTGATCCTGGTGTCTGTTGAGTTTATCACCAGCAACGTTTTAGTTGAAGTAGTGAAAATACTTTGCTGAGAAGGATGTGACAAAACATCCCACCACCAAGTGTTAATGGAGGCAGACTACCAGAAAATCAAGCACTGAATCCAAACACACCTGAGGGTTGTTGTCAACTAAGTCTAGTTTGAAGTGCGGCTGCATTTGGGACACAGAGCTGAAGAGGGGTGAAATCCTTTTGGCTCCACTGACTTTGTAAAGCTGCCGGCACCGAGACAATCTACACCGACCGCTGCTTGCAAAGCACCACCGTACAGAAACTCTCCGAAGCTGGCCTAGAGGCATGAGACATCTTACTGGCGCCCAAACTACAACGAGAGAAGATGCTGGAGAGAAGATCCTCGCTTCTGGCATCATGCAGTTAAAACGCACCTGTTCAGAGTCAAACACCCCAGCAAAGAAGAGCGCTAACGTGATTGAACACTACTTCAACAATTGCCGGCGTTATTCAGATACATCTTTAAGCACTATCTATAAGCAGGCTTTTCCCACTGTGTCTGTGTGTTGCTTGGCAACCGTCCTGCTAAATGTCGCTGAAGAATTGCTTGGAGGAAGAATGATTATTTGTTATCAATAAATTATTGCATTTTTTTGTTGCTGTGTGTTTATTTTATGAAAGCTTGCCAGGTATACTGTATGTAGTAACTGTTTTATCAAAGCAATAAGCCCTGCGATGCCGGCGGTTTACAGTGATTGTAGAAGAGCTAAGGGGCGTCGTCAGGCACGACAGCCTCTTGGGGCTTATTGCTTTTAAAAGCAATGAGCCCCAAGAGGCCTATAAACCACGGCCTCTTGGGGCTCATAGCTTTATTAACTCTAAGTTACGGTTGCTATGGTATGATTGGACAATCGCAGTCCGGGGACGGGGTTTAGTAAACAGTCCATTTAGAGCTTTCATGTCTACGTTCAGAGATGGCAACCAAATCTTTTTAATAAAACAAAAAGACTAAAGATAATTGTCACCTTCAGTTCAGTTGCTAGTATTATTATTGATCTTGTTTTTGTTGATACTATTATAAATTTATTTTCAGTTGTTTCATCCAACAGCTGTTATTTGGCTCTCATGTGAAACCTTTTTTTTTTATTATTCCCAAGAGCAACCTTATATTCCATTTTCCTTGGAAGAAAAGTCTCAGAGTTTCTTATGCTTCTGTCTGATGATGGAAGAATGAAGCCATGTGTTTTTTTCTGTTTTGATACCTGGGATTTTGGGGGATTTCTTCACACATGTTTCAGAAACTTTTTGACAGTGCTATTTTTCTATGTGACTGTGTTCAGTGTGTTTCAACTGTTTCTGGTGGACATTTAAGGTTCACTCTTCACGTGGTGGCGGTGTTGGTTCGCTGCTGTATGATAAAACAGCATTGCGGGTAATAATGACAATAACAATAACAATGATAACAATAATGTACACAGTTTTATTTCTTCTTCAACTTTGTGGATTCTCAGCTAACTTTTCCTTGTTGTGACTGACTGTTATAAACTACAAGTACCATAAGCTCAACACTACCCCGACTCCTCACCAGTATTGTGTGCTGTCCACAGGGACACATGTCTGGCTTTTCTCCCCTCCAAACACCAATAAAGACTTATCCTTACTCACCAACAGACCTTTTCTGGTGTCTTGCTGTGTCATCTGAAAGTGTGTACATACCAAGTGGTAAAACCCACCTCCCGACGGACAACTACGACCTTCAGGGGGAGGATCACGTGACAGACGGAGACAGTCGAAGACATCAGTGGGCTAGTTTTCAATAGCGTGGTAGCTTGTCTTGTTGTACTGTAACATAAAGGAAACATTGAAGAAACTCAAAACACAACTGTCACAGGAAAAAACACAGTTAAATAGGGCTGCAACTAATAATTATTTCCATTTTTGATTAATTGATTTGTTGCTTCATCTATAAAATGTCAGAAAATGGTGAAAAATGTCAGTTTCCCAAAGCCCAAGTTGCAACCTCAAATGTTCTGTCAATTGTTTTGTCCTGACTAGAAATCCATAACCCAAAAATATTAAATTGACTGTCATAGAGGACTAAAGAAACAAGAAAATATTCACATTTAAGAAGCTGGAACTCAAGAATTTTTGTATTTTATCTTTAAAAATGACTCACAGCAATTCATCGATTATTAAAATAGTTTCTTGTTAATTTTCTGTTGATCAGGTAATCAGTGAATCGACTAAACGTTGCAGCTCTACAGTAAAGTCTGTTAATCATCCTGCCGTATTTCTTTATTCTTTCACCTCTGTTTAGTTTGGCATATTGTGATTGGAATAATGCAAAACATTTAAAACATGTCACCAAATTTATCAGATTTTGAAAACTAAATTTAGAGATCCTTCAGTTGCTTTCCAGTTTGTGTGAATCTGTTGTGCAGTAAAAGACCAACAGTTGTCACATTAAAAAGTCATCGATTAACCCCTAGTCACTGTGCTCTACAGCATATGGACTCACACAGTGTTCAGTTGGTAGCATCACCATCGTCGGTCTCATGATCCTCTTGTTGCAGGTCGGAGTCGTCTGTTGTGAGTCTCAATAACCAGCATGGCTGATTGTTGGAACTAATTAATGAAGCGTTGTTAACTGCAGTTTCTTTACTGGCCACTAGAGGCTGGCTCTAGAGAAAAAAAGGCCAATATTAATGAATTATGTGAATGAGAAACCCCCCCACACACAAAACAATACAGCCACCCCAGCAATACATAAAGAAGTGCATATAAAAGAAATATGTGTTAAACACATTATACAAACAAAACCAAACCCAACAATGAATCACTACTACTAACAAGTATTGTAGCCTGATGTATCTAATTCTTCTGTGCCATGGAGCTCCACTGGTGTCCAAAAACTATTAAAAACACATCACTGTTGCACTGGGTTCCTTCATTACCATAATTACAGTCATTGTAGTTTATTTTGACTCAGTCCTACAAACACTGTCCTGCTGCTGGAAATACTCACAAGCACCAAGTGTGTATTAATCTACTGCTGAAAACCGTCCACATCAAAAGCACAATTTACTTCCTGTTTGGGTAACAACATATTTGTGGCCTGTTTTTAAAGATTTGGTCTTTCAGTAGGAACCAATGGGACTGAGTGCCACAAACAGGGCGGGGAAGCCTTTAAGTATCATTAAGAGACAGACTAACACATTACAGGTTTTTGCTTTTTAGTGGGCAGTAAGAAAATTTATAAAATCACATCAGCCTTGTTGATCGATGGGCTTCTTAACCGTCGTGATTGCCGTCTGCTTGTCCCTCCTCACCTTCATCAAGGCTCCAAACTGTTGCCCTAATGTGGATTTCCTGGCTCCAAACATCTGGGAATACGGTACATCCATGTTTTCTCTGCACCCTGAAATGCAATACTTATATATAGAGCTGTGAAGACTGCCGAGGTTTGACTGCCTGTTAGAAAAACTGTTCGAACTCAAGTGTCAGTTCTTATTTTTGAAACATTATTTGACATTTAATTGCAATATCACAGTATAATCATCTGTCTGACGCTACTCTAATGTTCTTCCATCTCTCTGTTCGTGTGATGTGTTGAATAATAAAATAAATCTTTTACACAGAAAGTGCAACAGCAGACCATTGGGAGGCACTCGGACACTTCTGACAACTCCTCTGTTCAGACATCAGAACTACAGTGATAGCGTGCATATGTGTGTGTGTGTGTGTGTGTGTTTCTCCTCATTTTCATGCAGTTTGTGTAGCTACATGTGTGTTTTTCTTTTAACCAAACACGTGTGTCTGCATGGAAGTATGTTGTTATGCATGTGTTTCCATGGATACAGGTATGAGCTGTGACAGAATAGACAGTGAAGCCCCTCAGCTTTAGTGTGTCTGAGTTATGTAACACACAGCAGCCTGGTGTGTGTGTGTGTGTAGGAGGGGGGGTGGGGAGGGTAGTGCATCGCCTCACCACCTGTATCTGGTGGGTTGTTTCAGCTGTTCGCCGATGTTTGCGTCACCAGCTCACCCCCCCATCCCTCGTCACGCCGCCGACCATCTGCCCAAGCTGGTGTCTATACTCCAAGCCAAAGCAGGGCTACGTCGGACCGTTCTGTGCCGCCCTGTTACCGGGTCCTGTCACCCTGCTGCTGAATTTATTTACAGTCAGACCGAGGAGACCCACAGAACACGGCTTTGAAATCAGTTTCATAACACGCAGCTATGTCTTTCATTCGCTTGTCAAGCCTCAATCCTTTTATGGTAAGTTCAAACAAATCACTAGATTACGTACGGTAGATACTCTGATCCAGACCCAGACCCCCAGGGACCCCAAACGTCTCAGTTTTACTCCATATCATTTGGGTCTGCATAATTTAATTAAGTGAAGTGCAATCTGAGCTCATGAAGAGAGCTTGTGGCAAGGTAGTGTTATTGTCATCATCAAGAGATCAGAAAGTTATCTTCTAATAATCGATCGAGTGTTCCTGCATATTTATACCCAAATTCATTCGATCACTTCCAGTTTTGATGTTTGTTTCTCAGCACTGAGGTCACTGAGGGGCTGAGACTGACATTAAATTATGTTGAAGAGTCAAAAGACTTTCCTGCACTGTTGAAGAACATAAAGGTGATTGACTGCAGAGGTGAAAATATCAGCATCAGAAACAAGTTTACTGCCGAGTAGTTTTGCACATAAAAGGTAATGTGGTGCATAACAATCAAAACAATAGAAGGTTACAGAAAAGTACCAGAAAAGTCAGGTGATCATAAATAATACATATAAAATTAAGATAGATAGAAGAAGATATTATCTGAGGATGTGCAAAGACTGTATAAACAGTACATGTAATGTGCAAATGTGGTAATATAAATATGATGAAGATGAAAATTTCTCAATAAATAAGGACACGGTTTGGTTGTGATGATGACTATAATCCACAGTCTGAGAGAGAAAGATCCAGAGTCGGTGTGCCCAAGTAGAACCAAACCAGAGACACACGTGGAAAATTCATGCTGCCATGTGTGTGTGTGTGTGTGTGTGTGTGCGTGCATGTGTGTAAGTGTATGTATGTGTGTGTGTGTGTGTCGTCTTCAGACTCAGAGGAGAATTAGGTGAGAGGTGAGTTCGATGTTCCACCTTGAGTCTCAATGAGAACCAGATGGGCGACCATCCTCGCAGAGTAACACACGCACACGCACACACACACACGCACACACACACACACACACACACACATGCACACATACACATTTTACTTATTCCTTTCAAATAGTCCCATTTAAATTAAGTTTACTTTATTGGTATGATTATAAATTAAATAGAACAATCTTCTCTAATCAAATTCTAACTTCATTACATTTACTTTATGAGTTCATTGCAAAAAAAAAAAAAAACAAGGCTCAATATGAAAAAATTAAACAAAATGTAATTACAAATTCCATCAGTAATGATCCCAGTTAATTAAATTAATCATTATTTCCGAGACAGATAACACAGAACACATCACAGCAACACACGCTCGTCTCCTCTTCTCCCGCTTGAAGAAAGATCTGGAACATTTTCAAAAAAAAAAAAAAAAAAAAAATTTGCCTTCCCTTTTACACTCTGCTGTCATCCCTGTAGCCTCCTCGGTTGCCGTGACAACCACTCAGGCAACGTGTGTGTATGTGTGTGTGTCTCTGTGTGTGTTCGGAGAGTTTCCACCTTCCTCTAAATCTAAGAAGTATTTTCTCCCTCGTTTCCAGTCACTTAACCGCGACAGACGAGTATCATCAGGATATACATCATGTTGTCATGGTGAGGACGCTGCAGCGCCTCCTGCTGGTTCGCTACGGAAGGAAAAAATAAAAATTCAGATGTTTGATTAATGATGAAATAAGATGAAACCCGAGAAGGCTGGAAAGACAATTCATATAAACAGAAAAATGTACATTCTGTGCTACATAGTACAGTACAGATACATTTATATATACAATTAAACACCATTAGAAATATTAATAACTAAGGTTTAATTGTTGTTAATTGTCAGTTGTGGAGCCATTTAGACCACAAACTGGGTGTTTAAGATCTCAACTTGTTCAGTAGATTATTGATGAGAACTTTCACCGAAGCTAATAAGCAGGAAACTGAATTGAAATTGAAGACGCGCTCGTTGTCAGTTGCAGTTTGTGTAATTTAGCGGCAGTAATTATATGTAATCAGCTCGCTTCTGAATCAAAAACAATCTTTTGCACTGTCAAGAACTCCCTTTATTTTTGTTTGCCTGAGCCCACTTCAATCTTTGTCAAAAATGTCTCTGCGTGTGTGTGTGTGTTTTTCTGTCTAAAGGTGCCTTTACACACACACTGTGTCGATGTCAGGTTGTGCGAGACATCTGTAATAAAATCTTGGTCACAATCTGTGTCAGACTGTAAGATTTTCAGTTTGTCAGATTGTGCGATGAATGCTGGTTGAATCGCAGCATAAATAGAAAAAAACGGTATGAAAGCAGTGACGCATCATCCATCTGCAGCTCTGATGTTTTGTAAACTGCAGTAAAAGTCCCCACAAACCTTTATGTTTCATCTCCGTCGTTTTTGTTTGTGTGTATTAACCCTCCTGTTGTCTTCCCGTCGACTGTGCAACCCGAGTCAAAATTGACCCGGGAGGACAAAAAGTCCACAGATGCTATAAATTTTAGTAAAACACCCAAAATTCAATGAAAGTAGTGATCATTACTTTTACTTGCAAAGTGTGTGGTATGGAACCATCCATGTGATTTTCAGGCAATTCATATTTGTGATATAAAAACATTTGAAAACGGGTCAAATTTGACCCGAGGACAACAGGAGGGTTAAGGAGAACGAGTGTGTTTTCCCTCTAAACTTTATTGAAAACTGCTCTTACAGAACGTCCAGCATATTCTGTGTCGTTTCATGTCGTGTTGTGATCGGTTGGTTTATAGTCGTGGGTCGTAGCGGCAGTCAACGCTGTGAAAATTTCCGCCACTGTCAGTATTTTGCCTCCGGCTGTCTTTGATCACCGAAGCTCCAAATCAGTCGCCGTTGGAGGAGTTTCCCAGTTGGATCCATTTCTCTCACGATTGTCAACTTCCATCTCAGACAACCCAAAATCACACAGTGTAAAGGAGACACTTTCAAAAATACCGCTGGCATTTAGATGACCTTATGTGTGTGTGTGTGTGTGTGCTGATATATCTACCTTTGTGAGGACCTATTTAAATTTTAGTCCATCCGAGGACATTCTCAGAAAATGAAGACATTTTGGCTGATTACCACTTTGGAACAGACCTTCAAAGGGCTGCTTGGTGGGTTTTAAGGTTTTTAAGGATTTGGTTTTAAGGTTAATGTTAGAATTAGGTTCACATGAGGTCCTCACAAGTATGGAAGTACAAGCGTGTGTGTTTGTCTTAGCAGACATTGGGTCAGATCGGGGTTTAACTGTCACATCTGTTGCGATGTCGCTCTCTGTCTCGCTGCGACGACGTCACTCCAAAAGTCTCTCCGAGGCTCCGTTTGCCCTAAAAAAAACCCTTCAGCAGCGGCTCCACCTGATCCCAACCAGCTGTCAATATTAGATTGCTTCCCTCTGCCCTGCGAGGTTGACAGAGCGCTGGGCAGGTGTGTGTGTGTGTGTGTGTGTGTGTGTGTGTGTGTGTGTGTGTGGTGGGGGGGGGGCACAAACACTCAAGGTTTGTATTCATTCACCACAAGCAGCAGGATGAAACAGTGTGAGAATATAAGGACATAAACCTTGAACTGACCCTCACTTTGACTTTTATCATATCAAATTGTCAAAGTGAATTATTTATTACAAGAAAATGTCAGATATTCAAAAACCTGCCTGTTGCTTTTGTAGTTTTTTTGTAGTTTTTTAGTTTTTATCGTTCCTGACAGTGAAATGTTAGTCATTGATGTTGCTGATATTGCAAGAAGAAGAGTTCAACCAGGCAGGAATATGTGTATAATCACACAAAAAAAGCTTTTATGCCTTAATAAAATTACAATACAAAGAGTAAAAATGGACTTTTAGCAGTTTGAGGCGTCCAGTGAATAGTTTCACAGTGGTGTCTTTTATAATTATGTTTTCAGTGTCAAAAAGTTTGGCAAAATCTATTTCAAGTTATTATTATTCTTCTTATTATTATTATTAAAGTTGTTGTTATTATACAATATCATATTTTATATTTTAATATATTTATAGTAGACATTATGATATATAATATATTTAGTATATTTTATATATTTTGTATCCTTGATCTTATTTTATATCATAATATAGTATGTTTAATGTTATTATTGTCAGCATAATCATTATTATTCTCATTTCATTCATTATTATTAATTTATTTATATGTAAAACTGAGGTTCTAACAAAAAGAACGTTCCTTTAAATAATAGCCATCAGATATTATCTTTAATTATGTTTGATTATAATCAATGAATGTATTCCACATTTTTGCATTTTGCATCAACGAGGGTTGAGTTGTTGAAGGTTTTGTGGAAACATGCAGTGTATTTGAACCAGGTGATGCAAAACTTGCATTAAAATGCATAAGGTAGCAGCATGAGCTCATGCTTGATCTGGCATGAAATGGACCTGGACTGGAAAGAGACTGAAATGGACTGGTATTCTTTCAGTACCCAGAACTTTGAACACAGAGGCCCCCAGTGGTGTGTTGGTTCACATGTCCTTGTTATTTAATTCACTAATGAGTGTAGAAGCTGTAACTCTAATAATTACATCATTAAATAATCAGATGATACAGCCGTCTTAGGTTTAATGAGGAAGGACAGCGACATTTCAGAGTATTATTTAGAAATTCAAAGATTTGTAGCAGGTGTGATGATAACCACCTGGTCTTGAATTTTAAAAAGACAGAAGAGATGGTGTTTGACCCCTCGAGGACCTGACCCCACAGGTCATCCATGATGAAACCATCTCACAGGTCGTCTCGTACAAATATCTTGGTGTTTTTATTGATAGTTCGCTGACCTTGAGCGCACGTGTTTACAGTCTCTGTAGTTGATTACAACAACGTTGAGAGAGATCAGGGTGTTGATCAGAAGTTTATGTTAGACTTTTATCAAGCGGTTCATGAGAGCTTAATTAAATACGGCATCACAGCTCGGTTTGGTAAAGTCTCTGTGCAACTGAAGTCCAAACTAGTCCAACTGATGCAGACTGCTTGGAAGATAATAGGTGTAAGACAGCATCCATCCCTGATGTCTACCTACGAACAGGCTGTTCTAATGCTGGGATCAGACAACACAATATTTTTGTCTTTCACACCACATCGCTGTTCTTTGGTTATATCACACTACACACGTTTGTCATTCCCAACGTTCATAATCGGGCCAGATGCTGGAAATTTGTCGGCAATGAAAAAATTGTGTCAAAATGGGGCTAAATTTGTGTGGACTGATCCTGGTATAACACAAACCAACAAGATAATAACTGACCCATCCCATGTGCTGCACACAGAGTACCAGATACTGCCATCAGGGAGGAGGTTTAGAGTACCACGTTGTCGGTTGAATAGATTTAAAAACTCTTTTATCCCTACTTCAATAAAGATTTTAAATGGCAGCAGATGAAATAAGAATGAAATTGATATAAAAACCAACTGAGCTTTATTTTTACTTATCTACTGATGATTGACTATTTTCCAGTTGTAGTGCCTTTCTGTTTGTTTTATTATTATGTTTTTAAATATATTTCTTGTTCTCTGTAACCATCTCACTCTGTCTTTTATGTATGTGGAATGTTTTTTTTATAGATGCAGCATGGGTGGAAACCTGATCCAAATTTCCTACAATGTGAAACAATCTTGAATCTCGACTTTAAAGGCATATCCACTGTATGGCCAAAAGTATGTGGACAGCAAATATCAGTGAGCACATGCACATTCATACATTTTTGCAGGTGTTTACTAACATAAAAATACACAAAAGAACAAAAGAGTATCTACACACCGACAAATCATCCCCCAAATCTTTACTGCCAAAGGGATGTGACAATGTTTCGACCACTTCAGGTCTTCTTCAGGTCAGCAATATGTGGACACAGCTGTTTGTGTACTTTTAGTCTGGAGCTGTCTGGACGACGTTTCACTAATTCCAACGAAGGGAAATTTTTATGCTGCAGCATAAAATGATATTTTAGACAATTTGTGGCAACAGTTTGTGTTTGGCTCTTTCCTGTTTCAACATGAACAATTCTTTCACGAACGCAGCCAGGCCCATAAAGAAATCATTTGTGGAAGAACTTGACTGGCTTGCTCGGAGCTGTGACCTCAACACCTTTGGGATGAACTGGAATGCCAACTGTGAGCCAGGACTTCTTATCGGCCAACATCATCATGTGCCTTTTTTTTTCTTGTGTGAACTTTGGAGGAAGATCAAGGCCTGAAGGGAAGAAACGGGAACACTGGAAGAAAAGAAATACATAGCAAACAGAAAAATAAAAACAGCTCTTTCATAGACCATTTGAATCTAAAAACACAGTACAGAATACTTCATCTGCATCAGTTAAACTGTAACACACACACACACCTGACAGGTCTGCTGTGTGTGTGTGTTTGTGTTTGTGTGTGCGACTATGAAGCGGGCGGTGAAATGTCAGCGGCAGCATACTGATGAGAGAATCAGCCGGTCTGATCTAATTGTCTCCGGGCCGCTGCTATCGGGATTCAGTGGGCTCAATCAGACAGAAATGCATTGTGGGACCTCGATCATGGCGATTTCAGTGCAGGGGCTTTCACACTAATATCTCGCTGATGAATGCCGCCGTGCGAGCCAATTAGGAGCTGAGGTAACATAATGTGTGTATATTTGTGTGTGTGTGTGTGTGCGTTCATGCGCATTTGCATATGAATATCTCCCACTGTCACATAAAAAACATTGTAACTCACCTTTTTATGTGTTGATTATCATGTTTAAAGACAATGTTTTGGAGATAAAGATATTCAAATGACATTTGCAGTGTAGTTCCATGAGGTATTTTGTATTTGACTGCAGTTCAAGTGTGAATCTTGAGCAGAATATTAAAAGAAAAAGGATAAAAATGGATATAAAATGACTCAGTATTCACGGATTTATATGCATTTGTCTCTGTGAATGTTTACATGTGTTAGTATGTCTGTGAATGTTAAATAAGATCAATTTACTGTTGAAACAAATAAAATAATTATTAAAAGTTTGAACTTTTAGCTTTTATTTGACTCAGACCTGAAACCTGTCAGTATTTCAAATAGAAATAAGGAGAAGTGCAGTTTCACACTGACTCAAGAGTTAAATACGAAGATATTTATAGAGGAGTTTTTCTATAATTTATAACACTAACATGTAAAGCTCTTCTCACACATGATTCTCACTGATTTACACATATCTAACTTGCTGTGAAGAAACAATTAAAAACTTGCTCCAGCATGAAACCGGTAGAAGCACTTTTAATGCAATGCACATTGTAGTTCATGTAGAATTTTCAGGATAATTGTGGATATTTACAATTTCGGTCTTGTGTTTGTGGGTTTTACCATCATTTCTATCGGTTATGATAGTACAGGACTCACCGAATGAAATTTATGAGATCTGGGAACGATATCAAAAGAACCATGAGTCAGAAGAATAGAGTCGATGGTTATAAACGAACCCACAGTTTACCCAGATGATCTAATCCACTTTATTTGGTGGTAAAACCAAAAGTGAGCACACCTGAAATGCCGCTAATTATACCTCATTGAACAGGAAAACTGTGCACACACACACACACACACACACACAAGTACTGTTCAGTAGCCGCAGGAACATGTTTTGTGCTTTCACAAGGTTTTTTCATTGCTGGAAAAACAAACACATGATGGTAATATTAGATGAGCTTAAAGGATGAACTCGGCCACAGCAGAGAGTTTTCACTCTTGATTATAAATGTCAACTTCTGCTGTGAAATGCAGATTGTCGCAATATTTCAGAAAGTTTAACGTTACTTGATTACGATACCTGTCATGTTAGCACAGTTTAGCTAAAGTAGCTAACGTTAGCCTGAGTGTGCACCGCTTGTAAGCTATAGCGTTCGCTTCGGTCCGAGGTAGCGGGGCGTGTTTCCAAAGCGTGAAAGGCAACACCTTATTTGGAAGTTCCTGGCTCCAAACGGCAAAGATGGCGCCGACTATAAGCTGCTACTCTGCTCAAACTGGCTCCAGTGTAAACCAATGGGTGACATCACACTTCGCCACGTCCATCTTTATATACAGGGTATATTTAAAACCTGTCTGATCCTCTGTGTACAATGTAACCATGACTGATAGAAACTGTGGCTAAAACAACTCAAGTTTAATAAAAATGTAAATGCAAGTTGTCATAAACTGGAATTAGAGGATTTAAGTAGCACATTGTAACTCCTGACCTTGACGACAAAGTGTCATTAACAACCTGCCAGAGTGAAATCCTAACTTTAAAGCAGCCTATAACTTTCCTGTGATTGCACCGTTATGATGTGGCCTTGTCAGGGCCTGCTGACATTTCCCGGTTTCCACCAGTTCGGCGGGGACGAAAGGTGAAGCATGATTAATGAGAAGATAGACGGGGGACGACAGCAGAGGAAGGATGAGAGATGAGTGCGGGGGTGGAGAGGGTGAATCTGTAAATCAGTGCTGATATGATCTCTGTGGTTTGTTCTTACGGGGTAGCCTGAGGATAACTAGACATGTTCTTGGCTAATTTGGCCGTTTTAGTTACATTGATGTTATTAACTATTAACACCACAAGCCTTCATTCTCAATTCAGATTCTGTTTTTAGGAATGAGTGTTCATTTACCTCATAAATTTCATTGAATGAATTTTTGTCCACTTGGGGGCAGAAGAAACAAGTTATGAACACAACACTGACATATCATCACCTTTTTAGTTGATATGTTGTTAGCAAAGAGTTGTTTTTTTTACACATCCAACAGTCATGGAGCAACATTATCATTCATTTGGAGTCATGTTTCTGTTCACATGGACACACATTATGTGCCACCATCACATAATTTGGTGTTAAGAGGTCGTGGTCACTTCACATATTTTTGTGAGATCAGGCGGGTAGTGGACACTATGGTTTTTAGAGCTTTTTCTCTGAAAACAGTTGCGACTGATAATGACGTAAACAATGAGCTGAAACTCACTGTGAAAGCCTCCGTAAAGCCGAGGGGAGCTGCAGAATCGCCATTCGAGACGTTTGATACATATAAAAAATATCGATTATAGCTGCTTAATGGATGTAACCAAATCTGAATCCAATATTTGATAACTATATCAAAAGAGCAGATGTGCAGTTCAAATTATTTTTGGTTATTCTAGGGTGAAGAGGTACAACTCCTCTTAGATATTAGTAACTTTATCAGGATCAAGATCTTTTTCCTCCAAATCCTCCAAACAATCAACCACAAACAAAAATAATTAAATTACAAATGTTGTTGTGCAAAATATCATATTATTAAAATGTAACATCTCTGACGGGAATGGAAGAATCTAGCAGGAGCTGTTGGCTGTTTATTTTGTTTAAAAGGTCACATACAGGATATGTGATTATATTCTGTAATTATGAGATTTATATGAGAGATGTGCGGTAAATTGGAAGCTTTACATGGATATTTATTTATTGTTGATTTCTATAGGGAAAAGTACATATCATGGGGCTAATAGCATGTATAATTTATAGCCAGAGCCAGTTTGCAGATTCTGATCCTGGATGGACCTTTACACAAATACACAAAAACAACCAGAAAGTACGTAGAAAAAAGTAAAAAACACCAAATAATATTACAAGAAAATGACCATAAAACTCAATGACAAGCAGCAGGTCATTCATGAAAACACAATCACTGTCACTGATGAGATGATATCCCTACTGAGTAAGTCCAATCACGTATACGATACAGAGCGCAATTAAAGAGTGTAACATTTGTGATTATTGATAAAGGGTAATGCACTCTGATGAACTGGGTTTAACTATTAATCAAGTGTGATTTGATTTTATTCTGTAATAAACAAGATACAACAACATAACAGAATATTCACAGAAAAAGAAAAGAAAACAAAAATTTCAATCTAACATAGGACATGAATGCGAAGCCAAAATGTATAAAATGTGAGTCCCAGTTTAAAGAAACAATACAAAATTTAACACAAAATTATGACTGTTACAGTAAAAGTTGCATGTATGTTCAACCTCTCATGATAAGATTTTGTAGCAAAAAACCAGCCAGTTTTACAGTTTTCCACTGTTAACTGACTTTTGTGTGTGTGTGTTGTTTTTATTGACACATTAATACACAAAAATCAATACCCCAAAACCAAACACACACACGCTTACACACATCAGAACTGGGGACACTCACAGCTGCAGTGTGACTGTATGTAGTGAAGCTCGGGGATCCCCAATGTCTTAAAATTACAATAGGACATGAATTTTTATTCTCAAACACGGTGCTGGCCTGAAAGTTTACAGCAGCAGTGTCTTACTGAATACCTGCAAGTCATTAAGTTGAACTCTTGCTGTTCCCCACTTAACCCTGGATTTACCAGTCCAGCTGTTAGCGCGCTTACATGAACATGTCCAGGTTTGTAACAAAGGAGGATATTTAGCTGCAAAAACAATATGATTTGATAAAATATAGTATAGAGACAAGACGAAGCAGTACAACGTGAAAAAAAGTCCTGGAAATAGAAAATAACACACAAGAAACTAAAATTATGAATCAACTGTTAATTAAGTATTATAATTGTCTTGCTATATACTGCTGACATTCAGTATGTTGTATAAATGTGGTATTTGCATTGAGTTATATTCTTTTCTCATGGAGACCAATCTATTTTAATGAATAAATATAGAGAACACATAATTACAACAAATTAAAGTCACACTGTGTTGTAGAGAGGATTAATGGAGGAAAAGCAGCAGGATACATTAATGAAAAAAAAAAAAGCTTGATTGACTGAGGAAAGTTGATTTGACCAAAACATCCATATCCCTGCTCCACAGCCCAGAAGAAACACGTGACTGCGAATACGAAAATCATTTCTGAAACTCAATGAGATGAAAAACTGTATAAATAAAAGAACATGTCCACGGTGTCCTAATGACAGACAGCGAGAAGAAGAATAAAAGAATATCTCCACACTGACGAACTCCCAGCAACAGGTGGCTTTCAGCCAATCACAGCTGGGGATCCTGTGGGAGAATTTCAGTGAAATTATAGTAAAACGCTGCATTTAATTTATTACTGATAATTCTGGTCAATTAAATACCTAATATGTATTAAAAAAGCCTTCATGTTAAGTCAGATGCATTTATTATATTTTGGATATTATGAATCATGGTTATGACATGCAACAAAAGTCTGCAGTGCAAATCGTAATGGGGACGACATTCAGGGTTTATATTGAGCCAGAACTCATCTGTACAGAGCACTTAAATTCAACTGAATACTGTTACTTATCACTCAGGATGTAACGTTGTTGTGCAGCTGAGTGTGAGACACAATATGTGATTTAGCTCAGATGGAAAGCTGCTGGATTACATTCCTACTCTGCACTTTAAAAATCCAGCAAGTAGTTGATAATTTGTGCACGTTAATTACTTTTTTTCAGATTACAAATGAGCAATTTGAGACCTTAAATTAAAGGATAGGTTCACATTTTTTCAAGTCTGTCCTAAAACAATAGTCAGGTGCACATTAACACGTGTTTTTCTTGTTGTAATCATTCCTCCTGTTCATACTGGCCATTAAGAGATCCCTTCATATGCACTTACAATGTTAAATTGGGGATCACTTATGTTGAAAGCACATTTGAAGGGGATCTTCTAATGGTCAGTATGAACAGGAGGAATGATGATGAATGAATGACAGCAAGCAAAACCTGTTATATTGTTCATTTGGCCACCTGACTTGTTTTATCCTTTAAAAAGTCTTGTGCAAGATTTTTACCCACAAATGCTCTATACACACATTATGTGTGTGTTTTGAAAAATGCCATATAAATAAAAATCTTAACTTATACATCATGTAGGATGCTGTTTTATATCCCGGCATCTTCTTTGAAGTAATCCAAGCACAGATCTGATCTTCTGAGCTGAGCTCCAGAGCAGGTTAGCCGTCTAGCACAGGTTTCCATGGTGATTTAACCTGGGTCAAAAGTCAGCCGGCTTTCAAGAAAGAGAAAATCTGGGGTTAAGCTAAAAATTTCCTCGCTAACCCTTTAATCTCCCCTTGTGAAAAGGACCGGTCGAGCTACAGATATTGATCAAAAACTCTATCAAACGGTGTTGCTGTGTTGAGGTGATTTTGTGCTTTTGAGGCGTTTAAAGTTTCCTCTTATCGTGATTTTAAATACTGAGAATCAGGCTCAGGAGGAGCAAACACTGACAGAAAAGTCAACTGCATCACCTTAGGGCTTCAGCTGGGTTGGACACACATACAGCCAATCGAACTCACCCGTATATACAGTTTCGTACATTGAATAGTCCCTATAGCATCCTTCCATGTGACCACAGATAGATCAATTGTTCTTCTCTCTCCTGCTCTGTAACTTCCGCCCCTGAGCCTCATAACATTGTTGACTTGGTTTGACTCGGTGGCTGATAACGATGTGATCCAGCGCTCGCTCACTTGTGTGCTGCAGCAACTGTGGGAGGCCTTGTTCTGCTTGATTTATCCTCATTAGGTGCACTGTTGAAAAATAGTGGCTGAAAATGTTCCAGATGCACAGCGACTGCTGCCAATATTGGTTGTCAACAAGAATTATTATATGCAGGAAAAATGGCTAAATCAAGCACGGCTAAGTGCAACCTGCAGAGAGAAAGATTCTTTAATTAGTTTCAGCTTACTCTATTAGAGTTCATTAAATTAAGGTTGATTTAAGCTATATACAATGTAATTAAATATAATAGACTGTGTGTGCTGTGGAAATCCACCATGATAAACAAAACTGAAAACAAAAAGAATCTGTATATTTAAAGCACTATTTTTAATTAAAAAAAAAACAATATTGCTGACTACAAGTGCCGGGCTTGTAAATATTATTATAAGAAAAAAGGGTTATGTTAGATACATAATAGATTTAAGGAAGCATATTGATAACCTTTCTTTGTGTCACTTAAACAGGAGGTTTTGTTTTCAGCAGCCGCACCTTCAAACTGATGGAAAAGCTGCTGTGTTTTTCGATTTGAGCTCTGAAATACCTCTTCAGTACTCTGACTAGCTTCCTTTGTTAATTTTTTAAACTGTGCTGCTGAAGACTTAACATATATTCAGTGTTTAGCATTCTGAGTGCTAATGGACAGTTCATTAAAGCCGCTATGTGTAAAATTAATACATTTCAAACTCTGTAGCCCCTCAGTGATAAAACCATAGACTGTATAAAAATAATGGATGTAGCCATCGTGATGTCACCCGTTGGTTTGTGGACTCACGTTTTGAAGCCTTGAGTTTGGCATTTTGACCGTCGCCATCTTGGATCTTTGGAGTAATGAGAAGAGACCATATTTAGATGAGAGGGTGGAGCTGACCCCAACGCTAGCTGCTAGTTTGGTTAACACAGTGTATTTACAGTCTATGTCTAACTGTGATAATGCTAATGCTGATTTTCGCTAGAGAAAAATGGGCTTAAAACCATTGAAACAAAATGTACTTACCAGAGAAACTGAACATCAGACTCCCTGGAGGCTCTTTTAGTACAACCAAACACTGAACAAGACTTTTTTTTGGGCAAACAAAATGTTACAATTAACTTTCACTCTGAAAACAATCTTGGGTTACGCCATGGTTACAACCAACACTGTTGCCGTGGTAGCGACTTGTCAATCACAATGTAGCCACACCCTAAAGCATACCCTGATTTATCATCAAATTTAAATACAATGGGACCATAATTTACAAAATGAACATCATGCTGTATTGAAGAAGACTTGAAACTAGAGATTGAGACCATAAACTCATTAGGAACATGTTTACTGAGGTAATAAATCAAGTGAGAAGTAGGGTCATTTTCCCATAGACTTCTATACAAATGGACTCCTTTTTGGAGCCAATAGAATTGACCCCTGCTGGCCGTTAGAGAGAATGCAGGTTTAAGGCATTTCTGCTTTGGCTTCACTTTTCGGACTCCAAACTATCCACTTGGGTAAAACAAGACACACTGCTTTTTTGGCCACTTGGAGGCAGTGAAACAAGTTTTCTCCGTGGATGTATTAAGAGAGCTGGATACGGCGCCTCCACTCAGCTTTGCCGACAGTGGCCACTTGTAATAGTGCAACGAAAAAATCTCCTGCAGCCCCAAAAGCATTTTCCCTGCAGACCACCATTATAAAAACATGTCTGTAAAACTGTTGACAGGACACCTCCAACTGCAAACAAGGTCTATTATTACATGAAGGCTTTATATTTGTAAAACTGGACCAAAGTGGTGGACTGACCTACCAACTGACAGGCATTCCCATCTTAAGAGCCGGTTTTTAGCAGGTTAAAAAGAAACTTCATCACAGTGTATATACTAGTCCCCCTTCATCATCAGTACAGAAGGGATAAGTGTTATCTAATAGTCCTCTACATCAACAGATGAATATGTTCAGCATGTTAAAAAATCCTCCTATAAATCATGACTTGGGGATAAACGGACACTTGTGTGCAGCACTGAAGGAATAAACACACATCAATATTGTTCTGAGACATTTATGACACCTGTAGATTTTTAGTTCAAGCTGACCAATTTTAGAGCATTGTTCCCTGGGAAACAATTTAACACTGAGCGGATTATCCTGGTTAAATAAAGTGAAAGAAAATGGGGCCGGTGGGATCGCTCTGAGCAGAGTGGGTGGATACTCCCCAAGTTAGAGTCTAATTGGTCCAAGGGGAGCAGCCAAGGGCATTTTATGTTGGAAAAAAAAGACCTTTCAACGAGATTTAGGAAACAGAGGAGCTTCCTACATCATTGAAAACACTTGCCTGCATTTGCACTGCTAAAAGCAGCTTCCTGGGTTGAGAGCAAAGTGTCGACACCAGTTTAAGTTTGGTTTCAGTCCAACAACTGTAAAAGAATTTCTTTAAGTCTGACTTTCCACTCATATTGAAGCAACTTGAGGCTGTAGGAGCCATTTTTCGAGAGTGAAAAAGATTTTTAAAGGTCAATTTTTTTCTTAGATAATGTAATCAGACCCCAACAGGAGCTCATTTGATCGAGACAAGTGTAGGTCTACGTTTGATTACTGATTACTGAAAGAACCTCTTCCAACCACTGATTGCAAGTCACATGTTTGTATCCCATCTTTTTCTGATTCGCCATCAATACTGTTAGATTTGTTGTGTTTTATCCGATACTGTTTGAAAACTGCATCCAGTGAAAACTACGCAGGCCAACCCCCGCCTTCAACCTTTATTGGAAATAAATAGATTGCTGCATAACTGTGCACCTACACGCACAGTGAGGGCAGTAGAAGTCAATTTAGCCAGGAGAAGTCACTATGTTTATTTGAACTCACGTAATAGCACCAATTCCAAGAAAAAGTGATTACCAGCCTTGTTCTGAGAAACCTGCGGAGGAGTTTGTTAGGTATGAGGATGTAATCCAGACCATCTGCAGGAAATGAGCCAAAACACAAGAGTTTATGGGTAGAAAGAGATGGATTATTGACACCTGATTCCATATGCTTAAAGAGCTGAGCAGAATAAAATGAAATGCGGCCTCAAGCTCATACTAAGCTGCTCTGGTGTTATTCTATATTTTTCTTATTGTCAACAAATCCCCCGAAGAGACCAAAACCAACAACGTGTTAGTCCATCTCTCAATACTTTCTGACTATATAACCTGTCTCTGGCACTCAGCCCCAAGCCCATTGGTTCCTACTTACATAAATCTTTAAAAACTAGTCACAAATGTATAATTTATATTTCTAAGTGGACTCAGTAATTTCCTTAAACAGCTGGGCTCTGTAGCCTTTATCAAATGTTACTGAAAAAGAGTACTTTTGTTGGGGACTATTTTCAGTGAGTATTTCCAGCAAGATACAGTCTGTCTCTTAAAGGTAATACATGAACATCTCACCCAGTACAACGGTGTGTTTTTAACCACTTTAAACAACAATGGAGCTTTATGGCACAGAGGAATAAAATGTATCAGGCTTTGGATAGAAAGGCAACACTTGTTAGCATACCTTCACTGTTGGTTTTGGTCTTTTCATGTGATTTACTGACAGAAAGGAAAATTAGAATATTGGAAGCTTTAGCCTTTTAACTGTATATCAACACCAGAGAGGAAAAAAAACAAACAAACATGATTCATAGCTGAATTTAGAGTTGCTAAAATCAAATCTGACGGGATGACACATTACCAAAACTCTGTTTATAAGCCCTGATCCAATTTAAATTAGACTGTAATTAGGCTAATGAGCAAATACAGAAATGCAACTAAATAAATGTTTCCTTTCTGAAAACAAACTGTGATTGCACCATCTATCCAAGGGGTCCTCTGCGTGAAGGAAAAAAAAAAAAAAGGTTTGCAAACTGGAGCTCAACCACAAACTGAAAGTATTCATTTCATACAGTGTTTGATAGATTTTCAAATTAAATTGGTGACTTAGGAATAAGGCGGTGACGTGAGGTGTGAAGAGGCTCAGTGATCCGGCGTTACAGTAAGTGTTCCTCCTCTAATGGCTGTTTATGGAAGACTGCCTGTGTGAATGAATGTTAATGACTTTTCTGGGAAAAGCTTTTTGAAGAAGCTGTTACCTCCTACAAACCCAGCTTGGCGTCTGCCTCACCCAACCTCACCCCCCCACACACACACATACACACGTTTACTTAAGTCACTTTTGGGGTATTTACATAGATTAACATTCCTTTCCTGGAGACCTACCCTAACCTTAACCATAACAACTACTTGCTTAAATCTAACCCGTACCCTAACCTCAACATAACCCTAAACTTACCTTAACTTTAAACCAACCCTTTAAACCCTAAAATGAATGATTTATGTTAAGGGGACTTGCTTTTTGTCCCCATAAAGGAGGTGAGTCCCCACAACATGACAATTTGTGTCCCCATAACATGAGGAATACCTGGTGCACAAGCACACACACACACACACACACACATATAGAGAGAGTAAGGATGTGCAGAGAGCCCAGTATTTGTATTTGTTGATTGTTGAGGCAGCAAAATTATTTGTATTTGTATTCGAAAAAAATGGAAAGAAGCTTAAAAATCCTGTTTTTGTTTTTATTACACTTTTAATTTGAGAAAATTTAAGTGTTACAATAAATGTTCATGAATAAACTACCTTATGAAGGAGGCCCCCACACCGGGTCTCGACCTGGAGTCTCCCAGATCATAGACGACTGCGCTGACTACTGAGCTAAAACTTTACTCATCACCTCATGCAGACAGACCTCTACCTATTTATACACCCATAACACAGAGACAGCACAGCGTGTAACGTGTAGGGAAGACGGCGATTATTGCTTTGCACTTTTCATTTATTGCCTATTTTTTACAACCTAACTTTGTGGAAAGGAGAAGGGGAACAACAGCGTATGGAGAGTCGCTTGAAAGCTCAGCTTTATCTCTGGGGAACACCCCCAACTCCAGGAGTGATGTCCAAATTAGGAAATGTGCGTCATGTAGCAGGTGAATGTGACTCCCCTCGTTGAGACCTGCTGATAGACGTAACAGCGGAGCAGAGGAGAGACACTGAGATAGAGATGTATCCGACCTGTCCGCTGGTATTTGACATGTTGTTTTTGTTCCCCAAAACAAATAATTTTAAAATTATTTGTATGAAACAAATATTCTTAAAAAAAACCCCACTATTTGTGCTTTGCTGAATAATGTATATGTATTCATTACCTGAGTAGTAACACTTTCAAACATATGCAGTACATTCATTCATGCTCACAGATAACATGTGTTGCGTACATACGGATGCACATTTACATACAGACATGTGCCTCCCTTCAGCGCAAGCACACACACACACACGTATCGACACACACACACACAGATGCTGAGTATACTTCATCCAGTTTGGTATGCCCCATTTGCCGTCTCATTTGCCCACTGAACCATATCTCTTTGTGTATCGTATTATTTTTTTTTTCCACAGACTCTAATTAAGGTTGTGTTGCCTCTGAGAAAGTCGTTTGTCTCTACATCACCTCGCTCAGTGGCTAATTACAGCACCGTCATGGCACAGCGATATAAATGAGGAGTGATTCAGGTCAAGACTTTGTTGTTAAAATGATCTCACAATCTAATTTGCATATTGTCGTTGATAGCCAAAAATATCATCTTATCAGACTGAGAATTTAATTTTTTCTTGCTTGATGTGAGTGCTCTGTTGCACTTTGTTTAATGGGGTTTTAAAGGGTTTCATGAGCTGAAGAGGTCGGGGAGAAACATCTTTCTGGGGGAACCTGGCTTGTAGTTTGCTGTAATGGATGTTTTGTTGGCAGAAGAATAATGACTTTAATATTTAGCATCTATAACATATAAGTTTTACAAATATCACTAATTTCGGGTCAGATTTCTTTTGTATTGTCATCCTTCAGTTCAAATGACAGAATTATGCTCAGATTTGTAATTTTAGTTGTCATTTTTTAACATTAAATAGTTAAATAGTGTAGTGTAGTACTGTCAGGAGGTGAGACATTTAAGATAAAGCCTGTCTGTTCAAGTCAATATTTTTAATGTGTGACTGTCCACCATCTTGGAAATCAGTCGTCTCAGACAAATCTGGGTTGTATTAAAGCACATTTTTTGAGCTGAATATAAGGTAAAACTACATAATATTTTTCCTCCCTCTTTTCCCTGTTCATGGATGAACTTTATCATCACTGATTGTCCCAATTCTGGAAAAAAATCAACTCAGTTTTACTTGTTATGTTCAAAATCTGCAAATGTAGACAGTGAATTCTGCTGTTTGAAATATGAAACATTCTTGGTGATTTTTCTGTTGTCAGTCAAGTAGTGAAGAGACTCTCCTGGTTGAATAATCAGTAGAAAAGATAAGCAACTGTGTTACAAAATATCTGTTTCTTTGATAAAAAAAAAGGTACAGTACAAACCTGTAGACTTAAAACTAAAGGAGGGAAGACAAATACGACTCCCAAGGAGCATTTCAATCATTAACACCCAGTTACCGACCCATAAAGTCGAGCTGAAGCCAAAAATATTTCATAGATACTTAATAAATAAAACACTCTCTGAGATTCTGGGTAAATACTATAAAGTGTTTTGAACTTGCTACAGCTCGTATTTACTCCTCTGTCTGACTTCTTATATAACAATGATAACAGAAACTCACAGGAAAGAAAACATGATTTTTCAGAAACAATGCTGAAATCATTAAAACTGATGAGTATAAAATAAACCTATACAACTGTTAAATTATCCAGCAGACTCCGGCGTCTCTATGTGAAGGAACACTGAAGACGTCATTAAAGGGAAATATTGAAATGTTAATTTACAGGAACAGGAATTTCACCTCCTTCCCTCAGGGCAGCAGAATGTAATAAATGGCTTTTGACACAAAACACTTTACCTCTCATTCACACAATCATACAATTTGGGGTTCAACATCTTACCCAAGGACACTTCAACATGCAGACAGGATGTTGCGGACCGAACCACCAACCCTGTAACTAGTGGACAACCTGCTTTACCTCCTGAGCCACAGCCACCCTTTAAAACAACATAACTCGCCTCTATAATTGGTTTTGATGTTAGTGTTTTACCCAGAATAGTGGAAGGGTCTGTATCCATCTAACTAGAGCTGCTTTTAGTTTTTAAAATCTGTATTTGTATGTTTATATTGTTTTAATATTTGTATATTTTTTTATACTTTTTTCATGTTTTTGACAACAGATTTTTGCTGTTGTTCTTTGTCATCTGTCATCATCTTTTTGATAAGTGGCAGCGGATCAAATTTCTGTCTGGACTGCTGCTATATTTAAAATTAAAGAAGCAGCAGTCTTGTAATTTGATTCTTGTGGACTCGGAGGTGCAAACACATACACCAGACTGCCCGGTCAGAGGCACGTTTCCTGAAAAGACTTTTCCAAGAGGCATGCAAAAAAGGCCAAAGGTTTTCTAGGAAAAGGGGACCTCTGTAAATATTTTCTCTGTTACATCACACTGTGGACCACACACACACACACACACACACACACACACACACACACACACACACACACATACATACAGAGGCCCCATGTTCTTTCTGTCATGCCTTACCCTCTTACATCACAGGTTTTACCCTTGTAATAACTCCACCCCTCTCTCTCTCTCCTTATTCTAGCATTTACGTGACCTTTGACCTGCATTCCTTCTCTCCTCTTTGCTCAGTTTTTCCCTCCCTTCTCTGTGCTCTGCCTCTCAATTTCTTTTCATCTTTTACTCTTTTATATTCCTATACAATGGTGGAAGAAGTATTCAGATCCTTCACTTAAGTAAAAGAGCAAATAGAGCGATGTAAAAACACTCCATGAGAAGTAAAAGTCCTGCATGAAAGATCCTACTTAAGTAAAAGTACATAATTACAAGCAGCAAAATGTACTTAAAGTTTTAAAGTAAAAGTACTTGTCCTGCAGTAACTGATGTATTATTGTACATGACATTATTAGATTGTTAATACTGATTAATGGGAGAGGAAAGATTACAAAATAAAAGTTCTGATACACAAATCTGTTTTCAGTTTTTGGACTTTTTCTCTCATCTTTGATTTTTGGTGAAATATTGGATCATTTAAACATTTATTGATCTGTTAACAACTCATAGACGTCTGAAATGTGACGCCGACTACACACTGCTTTTTGTAAGACTTCCTTCTTCTTTTTCCTCCTTTTCTTTTGTTTCATATAACTTCTTTCCTTGTTTAGCTCTTCCTTCCTCCTTCTGTTCCTTTTTCTCTTCTTTCCTTCGGATCTGCCCTCATTGCTTCCGTCCCCGATCGTCCCTTCACCTCCTCCCTTCCTCTCTGTCCTTTCTCCTCGTTGTGTTTTCATTTCCTCTCTCCCCCAGCGTTTGCTACAGATCCTTCACTCTTTGCCTTCTTCCTCTCTGATACTTTCCCCCCCGATGTGTCCTCATCACCTCTCTCTCCACCTCTGTCCCTTACTTCTTTCTTTTTTCCTCCTTATTTTTTTATCCCTTCTCTCCACCACCTTCTTTACATATCCTTCTTTCCTTTTCCCTCCTGATTTGTTTTCATCTCTTCTCCACCTTTGCTGCACTTCTGAACTTCATTTACTTCCTTCCTCGCCCTCTCTCTGGATTTGTCTCCATCTCATTCTGTCATCACTTACCCCCCACTCCCCTCCTCTCTACAATTGTTCCCTTTCTTCCCACCTTTCAGTCCTGATTTGTTTCCATTCCTTTTCTCCTTCCTTTTTCCTTCTTTTCCCTCCTGATTTGGTTTATCTGCTTCACCTTTCCACATATCCTTTCTTCCTTCTTTTTCATCATGATTTGTTTTCATCACTTCTCTCCCCCCACATTTCCCTACCTCCTACTTTCAATTTATCTTTGCCCTTTTCCTTCCTCCTTTCTTTCTTTTTTATCCCCTGGTTTTCACCTACGCTTCCCTCCTTCCTTCATTCTTTTCCCTTTCTGATTTACTTTCATAATTTCTCTGCTCCACACTTCCTTCTTTCCTGATTTGTCTTATTCCTCTCCTCCCTTCCTTCAGCCTCTCTCGACTCTAAAAGGTGACTTGGCTGTTTCTCCGTACCTGCCTGCCGATTGGACGTTGTCATGGAAACGGCCGCTGGGTGGTGGGGTGGGGCGGGGTGGGTTGTTATTGTTGGTGGTGGTGGTGGTGGTGCTGGTGGGGCAGCTCTCGTCTTGCAGAGGTGGATGAGGTGATGCTCTGTTATGCATGAGCACGTGTGTGTATCTGTGTGTGTGTGTGTGTGTGTGTGTGTGTGTGAGGGCTTAAGTGCTCAGGCATGTTTGTACTTGATGAGCTTGAAACTTTGCTGTATTTGACATGTGTGTGCAGTGTCTCAGTGCATGTAATGATGCATGTGAAATTGATTTTCTCGCAGTAAGTGAGTGAGCGTGTGTGTGTGTGTGTTTGTGTTTTTCTGTCACGTTTGACAGCCATACCCCCTTTTACATTAGTATTCTGTTCCATTGCGAGTCTGTGTGTGTGCGTGCTGCACAGAGCTGCTTTTGGCCACACTTGTATCCACATCCGTGATTGTGTGTGACAGCGGCCCACTTGTTCGCACATCAATATTCATGCATGTCAGTGACAGTGCAGCGCAATGTTGAATTTCCACCTAATCATACTTTCTGCATGCTTGTGTTTGTGTGTATGTGTGCCTATGTATGTGTGGGTGGCATTAGCTAAAGGCAAGATGAGCGTACACACACACACACACTTAAGCTCCTTCACCACATCAGGTAACAGCTCAGCTGGAGCTGTGTGTGTGTGTTTGTGTGTGTGTAACTATACCCTTAGCTGCCAAAGAAGAGCCACAGGAAGAATGAGGTGACAATCTGAGAAAAACAAGGATGGATAGAAAATTCAAATCTGGGTAAGAATGGATTGTAAAGAATTAAGGAGAGCATGACAACACTTCTCGTGCTTTCCACCGGATTAAAAGCAACAATTAAAAGAAGTGGAACAACAACAGTGACAACAAAAACATCCGTAATCCTTAAAGTGAGAAACCAGCTATGCAAAACAAACACTAAAAAAAAAAAAAATAATTTGTGCAGTTTCATACATTTGGAGTATACTTTGCAATATTAATATTACTAAAACTCAATAAAGTGGATACATTATGAATGATCATACCAAACGCACCCATATTTTTAAAAACAGAAAAGGATAGCCTTGAGGTAAAAGAGTAAACCAACCCTCAAAATATTGAAGTCAGTGTGTGAAATATTCAGATTAACTTTATTGTGCTCCTGAGGGGACTTTTGGTCCGGGCAAAAGTGAAGAAAGAAAGAAAGAAAAAAAAAGGATTCAAAGTGGTAATCCTCTATATCCTCTTGTTTCTGTCAAGAGTTTTGTTGTCTGACTCTTCTGTCACCAGCAGTGACCAAAACTGCAGTGATGTAGGCAGGTATGCAGAGATTAGTCCGGTGGGTGTAATACAATGAAGGATCATTACGCTCACCTCTTTACCTGCTGTGTTTAAACCAGACAAATCTGTAAGAGTGTGATGCAGTTTGGTACAAATTATGAGAAACAACTTTCAGATACGTCGGTTTAGTTGGTCAATACTTACTTTTATGTGCCAAACTACATATTAGCATATTGGGTTGTTTATTAAAAACTCTATAATGAGCACATTTACTGCATGCTACCAAATTATAAAACCCTTTCAAAAAACTAAATGTAACACAGCAGCTACTTTTAGGAAATTAATGAAAAGATCTAATCTGCTAATGTTAGATTTAGCATACAAAACTACACACTGAACATAAAGTAATATCTGTCAAAGGTTCAATGTGTAGGTTCGTAAGAATTTTTACTTTAAAACATTCCAAAATTAACAAAAATTATCAAGAGAATGGGAAGAATAAACAAATAGGGCAAAGACCTACATGTATTGTGTTGCAGAGATATCTACTCAAGTTAGCATGCTAACCAGCTAGCTCTGGTCCCGGCCTGCACGTACTGTCTCATCACTTTGTACCTCAGGGGCGATAATGAGTTACTGTAGCGTCCAGTCTTCCCTCAGTCCAACATAAGAGGAAGAAGAAGTAGCACTGGCAGTAATGGTGGAAGCCAGGCTAAATGCTGTTGAAATATTCACTGTAGGATTGTTACTATGTCATTTTATTAAGTTTTAATATTATTTCAGGTGAGAAAGTAAGCATTTAGATTCCCAATATGTGGTCAGTTTATCTAAATAACGGAAAGGCTGCAGCCAGCTGCTGCAGCTGGCAGAGGAGACATCAGCTGTTCATGTCAGCTGATCCGATGAACTCCACTGGGCTGCACCAGCTATGTGAAAGCTGGCCATTTGGCATTGTAGTTCATAGTTGTAAGCTGGATCGATATTGAAATAACATATCAGTAAATTATATCTCTACTGGATTAGTGTGTTGCAAAGTGGCAGCAATTAATGAAAACATGAGGCTGTGTGGCAGAAAAACTGCTGTTTTACCACTAGTGAGTTCTGTGACATTTTTTCTGATATGTGTCTCTAATGTCTCCATCATATTGTGATACCTTGACAACGCCATAGCACAGATTCACTGTGAATAGGAAGCTTTATGCTATATGCAGTGATGATGGTGGTGGGGTGATGCGTTTTGTTTGGATCAGATGGTCAATTCTTACACATTGAACCTTTAAAGGATTGTCAAGAATCTAACACATCTAAGACATTTTGAAAAAAAAACGTCTTTGTATGAACCCAAATAGCCTATAATGAGTGGGTTCTTACCAAATAAACCAAATTAACACTTTTTTCTGTTTTTTTCTTATAATTTGTACCAAATTGCACCACCCTCTGTGTAAAATATCCTAAAAATTAACCATTAAATATCTGCAAATTACTAAACAAGTTTCCAGGAAATTTGTAAAACCTGTAAAATAAAGTGTTACCAAATAAGATTATTCCCCAAAATGTTGATCTATTGTTCAACACTCGTTGCTGTGAAGTTTTAGTACTAACTAGTTCTCCCACTGTGCATCATGAAAAGATTAAAATATCAAAAAAAAAGCAATCACATCACTTTCTCTGCACTGCTTGATGTTAACAGCCAGTTTGTGATCAGACTCATGACTACCAAATATCAGTATTTTACAAACATACATATTCATGGCACAGCTGTTCAGTTTCTACTTTCTCTTATAACTACTTGGTTGAGTGTGAGGAACTGTTGGTGGAGGGGGGTTTCATGCTTCATTAACTTGCTGTGTTAAGTGCCAAACTGCTCTGTGAGCATCTAAATTTAGTTCATGGTAAGAAAAAAAGCATATTTAAACTAAGCCTCAGTGAACCCTTTCAACTCTTCTTCTTTCACCCTCCTACTCCTGCTCTCATGTTTTTTTGTTTTTTTTGTCTCCATGGGGAATCAAAGAGCGATTAGAGGGAGGCGATATTTCACGTCTTGTTTGGTCTCCGCGGTGCAGCCGCCATCATCACCATCATCATCGTTATTATGAGCAGCAGCGGTGTAGCGCAAAGCTGCTGGGGTTTAATTGGCTGCTCTGCTACACGAGGTTAGCCTCATTTGCAGGCCTTGTTATCTCGCCAAGTCTGTGTGAGTATGTTTGTGTGTGCGTTATGTCATTGAGGGGAAGCTGTAACAAGGTTAGCTGTTAGAAAGATTGCAAAGTTTGGCCGTCTGGCTGGTTGGCCATCATGGTGACTGACAAGCTACAGTAATAGGCCGGCAGATTCAGGCGCGTCGCAGCTGCGGGATTTACAGGTGTTGCGACACTTTCACAGAAACATGATTTCACTTCCCCACCTTTTTCATGAGGTAGTCATTGATGAAATGAAACTGAGTTCCCCTTACATGAAAACCTATTGGTCAAGTTGATTTAATGGCCATCCAGCCAATCACAGCCATTTGACCGACCCACCAGGTCAGGGAAGAGTAAACAGTTGAAGTATAGTAGAGTTATGTGCGTGCATTCAGAAATGGTCCTTCTGTCACTTGCTGCTGGCTGTAATAATTGATTAGGGAATAACAGGAATAACATTAGTCATTAAACAAAAATTAAAGCCAGGTGGCAAAGTAGATGTTGTTTGTAAAATCACTACTATTGTGGTTTTTAAATAGTCATAAACAAAGGTGAACATTCATATTTAAGATGTGTAACATTGTCTGTTTTATGGTAATGTGTTGCCTGCCTTATGGTAAAGTTTTAACAACCAAATTAATGTTTATTAGCATGCTAATCGCGAGTTAAGCTAATCGCTAATTACCCACCATGCTAGGTGGACTTTGGCTAGAAGTTTGTACAAGTTATCTCTGTGTCTAGAATGTAAACTCACATGGTTTATGTTGTTTTAAGCTAAATGTCAAAGGATTATGTTGCTTTAGATGTCATAGTTTTACTCCTTATTTTAGTGAGTAATGTGTGTTTTACATTTAATATAAGTCGCAATAAGTTATAGTTTGTATTGTGTATTAAACCTACAGCACAGTAATGTTACTGTTTGTTGTTGAGCTTAAAAGGGCTCAGATGGTTGTAGCTGTGGCAGAAAGCCTGTGAGAGCTAGTCGCTCACTCTCTGCACTCACCAGCCTCAAATCACCTGCTTATATCCTCCCGTTGGCTTTGAGGTGGACTTCAGATGAAGAGGGACGGCTTGTTCCCTGTGGCTATTGGAGAGGAACTGATGGCTGCTGCTGCACAACCTCCTGGATGACTTTCAGCTTTTCATTTCCCAATTAGAGACAATTAAAGCATCCCTTTGCACTCCTACTAAAAGAGACACTTTTCTTTCTTTCTTTTTTTTAATTCAAAACCATTTTGATTCTACCAGTCCATGGACTCAGAGAGGACTCTAAGGGCAGGTTGAACCTGTAATTGTTAATGTTATTAAGCCAATTATTTGAAGATAATGATTTGTTTTGCATCTATAACTATCCCTTTCATTTTAATGTTTTAATTTAAAGTGTAAGTTTCCTTTAATTTCTTGTCTATAAGGTATGTAAGGAAGTAGGATCAGGATACTCTGTGATTATCTGAAGTAAAGATAGCTATGTTCCAACTGCTACCAAGCCCTAAATAAATTCTCCTGAGTTGTTCCAGTTATATGGTCTCAGTAATTATTTTATAGTAACCTGAAGCAGTGGTTACAACTATAGTAGTAGAAAAAATTGTAGAAATGTAGAAATTCATGGCATTCATTTTGATTTGGAATATTATGGAGACTGGAACGGGGGCCGAAGGCGGGGGGTTGTGGTGCTTATGTCCCATCCCTAGAACCCCCACACTTTTAAAATCACTGCTCCAGCCCTGCACTGATTCAAGACCTTTTCACACAAAGAAACATGCAAGACAGGTGGAACTGAAAATGTGTCATGACCAGCTTCAAACCACTTCATATGCTTTATTAAGCTTCCTTATCTTCTTCTGCATTTTATCATACAGTGTTTTCTTCAATGTAGATACCTACAGGACATCAATGAATTCAACTTTTTGAGACTTACTCACATAAAAAACAAACAACATCTGAGAACAGTCAGTCAGGAGCTTGGGCTTGATTGTGTGCTTGAGATAAGGAAGGCTGGATTACCAACAGGGGACAGTGGGCAACTGCCCCAGGCCACAGACCCTCAGGGACCCAAACCTCCAGGTTCAATTTGTGTCAGTTGGTTGATTTAATTGCAGACTCCTTTAGTCTCATCCACTGTGTGGGAGACGGTCCCAAATGCCTCCGATAGACACTTTTAGAGGAAGTGGCTGTGCACTGGTCTTTATTATCGCAGGGAAAGTTAACCAAACGTGCATTTGCCAAACCAACCAGTAAGTCCTCATCCGTCATGGTGTTAGAAAACACTTCAGATAAAGCATACATCTCACCAAGTTTGTTTTCAAGTGGGATTCTTGCTGCCTCTTGTGGCTGATGCAGAAAAAAAATCACTTGTTAAAGCAACATCTATAACAAACCAGTCGCTGTTTTCTGCTTTCTGCAATCTCCCAGTCACAGCTTGGTGAAGCCGGATCAGGCGAATTGGATGCAACATTTGAAAACTTACTTGGATAAACTACAATAAGATGAGATTAATGTTTAATTTGAAGTGTTTTTTCTGACACCATATTTCAGTTTTATAAAATGATTAACTTTCCCACCTCTGTTAGAGAGCAGAGCACAAACAATTCCCTAAGCTTTTCCATGGGAAGCACGTTGGACAAAGCATAAAGGTTTCACAAATCTGAAACTGTGTTTTAATGAGTCTCCGGAGTCCTTGTTAATCCAGATTTGACAGGTCTAAGTGTAGTTGTTTTTGATCTAGACTTGGTCTAATGTGGCCTGGATGGAGAAATATCAGTGAAATCACCCCTTTTTTGTGTTTTCATTAGTAAAATAAAGGTTTCACAGATCTCAAACTGTGTTTAAACAACATTAGGGATTTTGCTGCAATGTCTAACATTTTTTCAGAAGTGTAAGTGGTAAAACAGTCAACCACTAAATATCATTATTTGTTTTTCTCTTTTGTTCTCTCAGGAAACAAACCAAACAGCCAATCAAAGGTCATGGTCAGTATTCAAAGTGGCAAATCAAAGGAGCGGACTGTGTGTTCCATCCCTGCCTCCAAAGTCTCAAAAGTCAACTTGACGAGCGAGCAAGTGTTGAGCAGTATGCGAGCGCACACGGAGGGTCCAGCTCGTGCTCGTCACAGCCCCGTGCTCGCAGAACCACATTTGTGCACACGGAGCAGAAATACTCCCTGGCAACAATGCTTTTCCACTTGTGGATACTGTTCTTTGCACTTGCACACTTGCAGATACTGTTCTGTGTGCTCGTATCATGTGCACGCACCTGGTTTTTATGTGTGCAGGTTTTGAGACTGATTTAACGCCATAAAAGAGCCAATAATCAACAAGGAGCCACGCCAGCATTTTCCAACATGAATGTAGCTCCAAGGGAGATCGGGCTTGGTAAAAAGGACATTTTTGGGATGTAGGTAACATATAGAGACTGTGGCTGACTGGTGCACTGGATGGATGACTGATTGACTGACTGACTGACTGACTGGCTGTGTGAGTGTGTTCTCGTCATGTTTCCGTTCAGAGCCGATTATGGTAATAAGACCATCATGGGATTTGGAATATGGAGAGAGGATACAGTAGTTGTGAGCTGAGCCGTATTGCTGCTGGCTTCAGAGGGGATTTACAGGTCTGTATGCTTTCAGGGAGAAGAAGGCAGGAGGTGTGTGTGTGTGTGTGTGTGGATTTTCTCACAGCTTTCATTCACTCTCACTACCACTTTCCTTCTGTTGTGATCCTCAAAGTGCCTCCCGTCTTTGAGTGTTTCTACTTCCCTTCATAATTCTGCCATTTTCTTTCATTCACTCTCCACTCGCAATGACTCGTCACTCTTTCTATCTCCTCTCATCATGCTGTCTCATTAGCCTTCATTTTTACACACCCACCCCCCCAAAAATCTCTCTTCTTTCAACTCCTCACTTCAACATTTCTCCCTCTTTGTTCCACTTTCTCTTTCTCTCCATCACCCCTTTGGCTACGTCACTCCCCTCTGCGTGCATCTGTCCAGTGCAGATGACTTCAGATGTGGATTTCAGTGAGGAAGAGAAGGAGAGGGAGGTAATGCCAGGAGAGAGGAAGAGGAAGGGTGGCAGAGTGGACAGCAGAGGATTCATTGGAGAAGCCTGGTTCCAGATGAGAGGAGGAGGGGTGAAGTTTGAAGGGTTTCACCCTTCATTGCCAGATGCCAAACACATGTTTCAGATGCTCATTACCCATGAACAGATATTTTTTCTCTCTATATCTCTCTCTTTCACTCACTCACTCACACACATATAAAAAACACACATGCACAAACATCTGCGTTACTATCGCTCACACACTTTCACTCTTGGCTCTGCTGGGAATGGATCATTTTGGCTGGATGCAGTGGTGGGAACAGTACAATAACTGTATGTTCGTTTCAAGTAAAAGTACTGTTACTTTACTGATGCTGCATTTCCAAAATTGAAAAATCCTGAACTGATAGGAAAGTCTGGGCCAAAGTGGTGGACCGACCACACTAAGCTGTCTAAACAATGCTTCCACACTAGCATTTTATCATTTTTGTAAAGATCTTTGTCCACATTGAAACACCTAAATAGAAAAGTGTGTGAAAAATGAGAAAAGAAAGTTCAAACCCTGCATGCTTCCTCACCTCCAAAGACACGGCCAATATTTGAACAAAAGGGTGATCTGGTTGTTTCAGAAAGTTACAAAGTTCAACAATCCAACAAACACTTTATTTGAAGCATACTGGCACCTGTATGGCATTGTTTTCTAAACTAGTCTGTTTTTTCAGATTTGTCCAATCTACAGACCATTTTCAAAAAGCTCAGTTTTCAGATGTGAAAAACGGTGGACTAGTTTGGACAGAAGGCCTAAATGAAGAGAAAAAGAGGTTTTCGAACAGGACTAAATGTAATTGTTATGTCCAGCCCTGCATATATTCTTTAATATACCAGCAAGCAAACATCCATCCGTATCCATCCATCCATCCGGCGCTTCATAACTACCAATCTGTTCCTCTGCACCCCCAGACACAAAGAGAATAATTAGCTTCCATTATGTTCCATTAAAAAAAATGCAAACAGGAAACCAGAAGATTTCTTCCAAATAAAGGGAAGACAGCAGAGGTTCATTTGCATTTCCCTTTTCTTCTCTTCCAACCTCTCTTTTCTTGCTGTAGCCTTTTCCTTCTTTCTACTATTCCACATATTTTTCTTTTTTAAAGGGGACCTACTATGCTCATTTCCAGCTCTATATTTTATTCTTGGACTCCACTGGAGTAGCTTTGCATGATTCACAGTTCAAAAACCTCTTAATCTAACGTATTTATCTTATACTGGTCCTTTATATCTAACAGGCAGTTTTAGCTCCTGTCTCTTTAAGGCCCCCACTCCCAGTGAGGCCACAATGTTCTGATTGGCCAGCTTTCCAGAAGCCTGTCAAGGGGCAGCCGTATCAGAGTCATGTTAAGTTACTGCTGATGAAAACCCAACATTTCCTGCTTTTGCCGCTCCATATTAAAAGCTTTCAAATGACTAAATAACGGGAGCATTTTATTGTGAATGAGCTCTTTGTTCAGCGGATCAGTTAGAAATAATGCAGAGAGGAATGATGAAGAGCTGTAGATGACCAGCACACCTCCAAACAGGTAAACTACTTATTTTACTTTGCCGTGCTGTGTAATGGAAAAACACTCACAGCGTGCCAGCTCGACTCGAGTCATGGCTCAGCATGACTACCCCCAAAACAATGGAAAAATACCATAATGTTAGCGGTGTGGAGCAGTGAACTCGCTGTGCATGGAGCAGATGACCATATAAAGAAATCTGTCACCAACCGGCGTTGGCTCGGGCTGAAAGTGGAAAAAAATGTTGGAAATCAAGCGTTCAGAGCAGTCTGAAGCTTTTGAAGCTGCTTTTTGCTCACGAGGATTATTTCTACATATGTTTACCTCATTATTTGACACTTTTGCCACGTTTAATGTGAACATCCAACATTGTAACATTATATAAATGACTGAAAATAAGGAAAAATGTAATAGATCCCCTTTAAAGACTTGAACACCTAATCGCATCCTTCTTCTTCTCTCTGCAATCTGCGGTCCTCTCCTTTCCGTTTTCCCTTTCATGCTCTTTTTCACTCTTCCTGCTCATATGCAAATCATGAAATAATCCTTCACCCATACCCTTACTGCCTCCTTATTATATCTCTCTCACCACCTTCCCAACTCCCTCATCACTTCCCTATTCAACTGCATTAAGCTGAAATGAATGAATAGTGAGTAATAGCAGTGAGAATGCAATTCACATAATTAATATGTAAATAATGGCAGAGCTGTGTGTAGGTCAGAGTGGGATCAACTGGCAGATTGGATCTATTGTTCCTGGGATTTCAGAGCAGATACCCGACAACTGTGTAAGAGGCAGTTTCATTCTCTGTATTGTTTGCATGTGTGCTGTATTACAGTTGTTAGTCATAATCTAGTGAAAGATATCTCCAAAAACCTTTATTTGGTTTTCATTATGGAGGTTGCCAGCCAACCAGTGGAGACTTTAGGAAGTTAGGCTCTATTCAGACTAAATCAGGTGGTGCGGCCCACCGCCGCAGGGTTGAGCGGAGGTGTGTGGGGGTGTGGGCATGTTTATTTGTGCTCTAGAACATAACCGCTGTGAAACAATCAGAAAGTAAAGTTTTATTGATCTGATTCACCGGCTTTCTCACTATAGGCGCTCCCTCTCTCTTCATTCACTCTCCACCTCGCTCAACCACAGCTGCTCTCTCTCTGTCTTTTTCTCTCGTCTGTTTTATGAGTCAGGAAGCCGACAGCAAAGTCAAACTTTACTTTTAAAGTTATCAAGTGAAGAGAAATGTCCTCCCCTTCTCCTAGTAATGTCTTTGTACTCCCTCATGGCAGAGTTTACAGCTCTGATCAGTCTGAATCTCATTTGCAGAGCCAAACCAACATGAACATGAATTGATCTACTAACAAGTATTGTGTGTGTGTATCTAAAGCCTGATATATCTTATTCCCCTGTGCTGTAGACTTCCATTGTTGTCCAAAAACTATTAAAAACACGTCAGTGAGCCACACCGCTGCACTAGCTGACATGTTCCTTCACTCTGAAGATTATCACATTAGTGAATGTACTGAAGTTCTTTGAGAAATCATTGACTGTATACAAATATGGTGGCTGGCTGCAGTATAGGTCATAAGTCCTGCCCCCTCCATGTTAGCAGATGGGACATGAGCCAAACTAAAAAATCAAAGCACACGTTAAAAAGATAGTTTCTGTCATTTTAGGTATCTTGGTGCTTGTTAAAGTGCTCTTTTAAGCTTGTTTTGAATAAGTCATTTGACGATATAAAAAGGGGATGTGACATCATGATTGACAGCCATGACAGATGCTCTCAAACCTCCGTCAGGTGGCCGTGCGGCTGAGGGGGCATGTCCTGCAAGCCGTCATCCCGTCGCCCAACTCTACTGCGCAGACTCTGGCTCCAAATGACGTCAATCAAGCAAGATGGCAGCTCCTGGAAAGGAGATATTTTGGCTGCACTTTTGCATAGCGGCAGGAAGTGGAGACATGTCGTCCATATTTATATACAGTCACCTACTTTTGAGAGTGAAAACGTGATCGCTGTTATTAGTCTTTGGAGCCGTTTCTAAAAAAACTAACATGACTGTAATCTGCACGATGAAGGAACATGTCACCCAGTGCAACAGTCTGGCTCACTGACATGTTCTTAATAGTTTTTGGACAACAACAGAGGAATAAGATATATCAGACTTTTGATACACACACAATACTTCTTAGTGAATGAGTTTATGTTGGTTTGGCTCTGAAAACTGAGTGGTATTAACAGATATGAGTGGTATTAATTGTCTCATCTAACTCTTGGCAAGAAAGTGCATTTCCCAAATGAACTGTTACTTTAAATAAATCTGATTTTATACTGTCAATTTAAATTATTTTGGTCAAATTAGTTTCTTTCACATTTTTGTCTCTAATTTCTTTCTCACTCTGATAAAATAAATGTTCCTTATAGCCTAGAAATCCTGAATGAATGTCGGTTAAATTAAAAACTACATGTGTAAATCACAAGGCAGTCTGAATGCTGTATTTCTGTTTTGGTTAATTTTCACTTTCCTTCTGCTTTCCCATCTTTTAAGTGAGAGTTTTGCTAGACTGTCTTCATATAGCAGCACTTTTGTCACACATTATTTCTGAAGAGTCGTTAAGATTTGATTGTAACGAGAGAGATTTGATTGCACTGCAGGCTCCTCCACAGTACATCTATATGCATCTGTCTCTCCCTCTTTCCCTCTGACATACAGTCAACACAGTCTGCGCCGTGTATTTCTTCCCCTGCAACCATCATAATTTCCCAGGCCCTCTCTTTGCATAAATTCTGTCTCTCCCATTTGCTTGCTAATGCACAGCACCATCCTGTGCATAATTGTGTTCATTTAGGCTTTTCAGGCTCGAAGCTACCTTCCACCCTGGCATCACCGCAGTGCCTCTGTCCTTAGAGATTTCATATTATTTCCCGTTTAGTGAAATATTCTACATGTCGACAATTGAGAACATTTTAGCATGTAAATTATCCCCCCCCCCTTTTTTTGTCTCACAACCCCCTGCTTACCCTCCTTATTTGCATTGCTAACTACCTCTGAATAAATGTGTGATGAGTGTATCAGCGAGGCTGTCATTTCATAGATTAGCCAGCCGCTAACACAGTGATTGAAAGGAAGATGAAGGTGCTTCGGCTGTGAGATGAAAAATATTGTCACTTCAGCTGTGCTTTAGGTTTATCAAGCATGTTTGGTATAAATATTAATTTTCAATTCTGCATTTTTAAAGTAAAATCCAGAGATAAATTTAAACTGTTTTTATCCACAGCAAAGTTTTCTTGCTGTCCTGTGAAAACCAGCTTTTCATGAACCACACCTTTTTTTTTTTTTTTTACAGTTTTGTGACAATGCGTTTTTAGCTAATCCAATGGCTTTTTTAATGGTTTATTAATCTTAAAAAGTAGGATTATATTCTCAACCTAAATATGAACACACTCCTCCAACAAATTTGGAGATACATGGTTTCTTGGACAATGATTGTTTGCAGAGCTGTAATGTTTTGTGTCTATTTAAACCTGCAATAACTCATATTTGCGCAACAAGTGGAAACAAGCTGTAAGCACAAAACTGACATACATACCTGTTAAGTTTATTATTTATTATTTATCTGGCATACAGCATTAACATTCATTTGGAGTTGTGTTTATAACCACATGATTAACCTGATTAAGTGCAATTTTTCATTCCTTTGAGCTCTGTATTTGGTCTCCACCGACTCCTGAGGGAAACATCTGGCTCTTTAAGCTGCTTAATGTTTTACTATGTTGACTTCAGTTTTGTCTTTCTGCCATTTGGTGTCGGGCAGGTACTGCTCAGCAGTTTTTTAAAAATGAAAACAGCTGCCTGCTGCTTTCACGAAATGAGACTAAAACCATAACAATTGCCATAAATCTGTGTAGAGCTGAGAAAAACTGTGGCTCCATCACAATGAGCGATCCTTTTCACATTACACATGAGCTGCGTTTCCATCCACCTGTTTTCATTTGCATTTTCAGTTTGCACATCAAACCCTGTATGGAAATTTGAAAAAAATCTTGAAATATTGCAAAAAATGTGTTTATGCTTTCCTGGGGTGTAAAATAAGATGTATCTGTAAATGCAAAATACGACAAAAAGTGCAGTGGAAACATGATGTGTATGAAGCATGTGACTTAAATGTCCACTGAAGCTTCTGATAGACTTAAGAGACATCAAATAGCAGCAGACAAAAATATCGTATCTGTGAACGCTTTTCAAATTAATACATGAAACAAACAATTGTCATATTTCCATCATGTTTTCCAAATATGCACAAATGGCAGTGGATGGAAATGTGCATTAATTTGAGTGTCTTTTGCAGATATTCTGGAAATTTTCTTTAAATTTGCTCTAACTTTGGATGGAAATCTGGCTATATTTATCTTGCAATTCATTGTTAATGTAAAAATTTAGATTATAGCTGCTCCAAATACAACTTTATTTGGACATTAAATAACACAGTGACCCTCTGCGAGACCACAACAATGATTTTGTACTTCAGTGATGCAAAAGATCTCACAAATTAACAGTTAATCAAAAGAAAAATAATAAAAAAAAACATTTCACAGAGAGTCAATCTGAGACTTTTGGGGCTGTCAGGATGATCTTGCCTCTCTCCCATGTGGTGACTCTTTCACTTCCTCCCTCCATCTGTCTATTTCTCAATCTCCTCTCTGTGTTTTTCATCATCTCTATAATGTGTCTGGGGCCCCCTGGACCCATCAGCACCAGCAGCAAACATCAAACAAAACCCTCTCTCATTTCTCCCCACTGTTTTTTTTTTCTTCCCAATCTTACCTCCTAGTTTCTTTATCTCCTTTCATTCATTTTTCCTTTCCACCTTTGCTTTCCTCTAAAGCTGCAAAAGGTAAGAAAAAGAGAGAGAAAAAACATCCTATCATTGTAAATCACAAACCGTGGCTTCAATAGTAAATATTGTTCATTCTAAACTAATTGAAACCCTGTAGATTTGCTTTATTTGCCCAAATGAAATTCAGATGTCAAGTATGAACACTGGTGGGAAATTATGCTGGCCCACAGGAAGTGAAAAAATTGAAAGTTAACAAATTATAACTCTGTTTGAGAAAGGGAAAAGTCAATCCAGAGCAACCTTTAGAACCCTTAAGTATCATAAAGTGATCGCAGACCAGGTTGCAGATCGATGAAAATCAACATATGTGCAGTTTACATGACGAGATGTAAAATATTAACAGTTACTTCTCTCTGCTTTTTGGAGTCACCAACATTGACTTTACCCTCATCTCACATATTCTCTCTCCCTATATCTCTGTTTCATTGATTTATTCCTATTGTGCCAATTTTACACAAACAGACATACCATACCAGATGAGTCTCCCCATGAATTATATTCAAAACAACACAGGAAATATAGTGTTTTCTTTATGCAGTGAGAGGTGTGATGACTGGAATGACAAGTATTTGAGTATTTACTTACAATTATAGCTGGCTTTTTATAACCATAACCGTGATATTTTATGTTAACCAAACATTTTAATTGCTTAAATACCCAGTTAGACCAGAAAGTGGCACCGCAATATATCCAGATAAAATAGTCGGTGCTAGAAGGTGAACTACTAACTGACGAAGAACAAACAGTTAACACCATAGACTGTAAAAAATATGGACGTAGCCACCATTATCTCACCCATTGGTTTTGAGCGGTTTTGAAACTCAAAGTGGGCGGCTCCGGCCGTCGCCATCTTGGTAGTGCCTGACTCTGCTTGACTCTTGGCTAATCCAAAATGGGCAAAGAAGTGCAGCTGAGGTGGCCGATTGAAGCCTGTTTGCTGAAACAAGCCATCTAGTGGCTAGCGACCTGTCACTCAAAGCGGCCCTTACTTAATTATGCATGACTTTATGGGTTAATAAAATTTAAACAGGTGTGTCACCCCCTGTACAGTTGTCATGAAAGGGGAAATTAGCTATAGAGACCAAAACTGTTTTTGTACCAGGCTGTAAATATGTTTATTTCTGCTGTAAAGTTTGGCATTTTAACAGGGGGATCTATGGGGATTGACTTGCTTTTGGAGCCTCAAGTGGCCATTTGAGGAACTGCAGTTTTTGGCACTTCCACACTGGATTCATTTTTTAGCCCCATAGTCATTTACAATATCTCTCCAAAGCATATTAAGATTTTCTCTTGTTTACTTCCTCCTTGATTGCACATCATTACCTTTAATTAAAAGTTGCTTACGGGGGGTACTCTCCAAGCTAGCAAGCTTGCTAAGCATCAGTTAGCAAGCTAGTTGGTGTGGTTCACACAATTTATTCAAACATACTGTATATCATCGACTAACTGTCTGCAAACCATTCATCTTTTGTAGAGCAGTTTATACTCACAGAGGAGGTTAGAGGTAGATGTTGCAACACAGCTAATAAGCTACGATAGCTTCCACAATTTTGGATTCTCCAGCTTTCCCTAAACAGTCAGCCCTGTCAAGACGACTTGTTTCACCGGCTTGGCGTTCACAGAATAGTGGAGCATGTTGCAGCAGATTAACGCTCATGGTTTTGGAATGACATGTACAAAAATCAGATATGGCTGCCGACTCTCACCCAATTGGACATTTTTCACACACTGTCACGCCACACGTCCAATTTCTCAGAGAAAATACATAACTGATAATGTTGTGGTGCTGACAGAGAACACAGGGCAGCACAGCACAACAGGAGCAGGGGAAAGCAGGAAATATACACAAATCTATGAGATTGTAATTTATTCCAATGCATGTTCCTCAGAGTAATCTCAGTTAGCAGCTCTTCTGACAGCGGCACAGCATCTCTTCTAGGGGTGAAGCTGTATCCAAATCTGGTATTCGGATAAGCACAAATAGTGGGTTTTTACGAATATTTGTTTTGTACACATATTTTAAAAATTACATGTTTTCAGAAAGGAAAAGATCCTGTTATACTGATGTCTCCATCTCTCTCCTCTGCTCCACTCTGCTGTCTGTCTCTGTGTCAAGGATGTATAAATAGCTGCAGGTATTATTTTTAATTAATTATTTAACACGTCAATATCCTTAAATTAGAAGTGTAACAAAAACAAAAACAGGATTATTATGACTACTTTGACTTTCACTGACCACTGACCATTTTCACTCCCCCCAAGTTGTTTATTTCCACATCCAGCAGTTACAGAGCAACATTATCACAAGTAAGTCCAATATTCACTCTCTTTTAGCTCTGTTTTTGCTCTCTACCGACTCCTGAGGGAAATATCCGCCTCTTTATCTGCTAAATGCTCCACTATGTTCACCAGCTAGTCTACAGCTAACTGTGTCTGTTTGAAAACGACACCATAAGAGCACTGAGAGTGAACCAAAACTGTAAAAGTTGCAGCCAGACAGCTTAACAATGAGCTGAAACTCGCAATAAAGCTCCGTAAAGCCGAGAGGGGCTGCAGAGTCGCTGATAATTCTCTGTAGGTTTATCACAACGAGCCACGACCGACACATTACACACCGACAGCTCGTACGTTGTTTTAACGGCAAATATAGATTACAGCAACTTTAACCTTTTTTAAGACCAAACTGTGGTTTGATCTTCTTGCAATATCAGGCACAATGACCTTAGTAACAGCAAAGAAGGCAGTTACTTTGCAGGCAGCAAGCTATCTGTAGGCCAGACTCTATTTCTTTTTCTTCTTCTTCTTCTTCTATCTCTCTACCTCACGTTACATTAATCTACCTCTCCTTTCCTCTGTCATTCTCTCTTGTCTATCACCACTCTCCTCGCTGTATTTCTCCTCTTTGTCACATATCAGATTGTCAGGCATCAGCTTGGAAGCCGAATCTGGCAACGGCCCCATCCCATCATCCCATCTGTTAGAGGGAAGGTGAGTGACACATGGAGAGAGAGAGAGAGAGAGAGAGAGAGAGAGGTGTGTATGTGTGTGTGTATTACAGTCGTGCGCTGGTGTCAGTTTGTTGCCACAGTACACAGATGTGAACGTGTCAGAGTGTTAAAAGTCACTCACACTGATGTGCCGTGTGTGTGTGTGACACATGAGAGCAGACTGCCTGTAACATATCAATCCCGCTGGAGGGTTTTACTTTGACTTTATGTATTCACGTACAGGCTCGAGCGTGCAGGAATATGTATGAATGGAGGCGCATGCATCTCGGCACACCTGCTTGAACAGTATAGACATCACACACAGGGGAATAAATATACAAGAGTGTGTGTGTGTGTTTGTGTGTGAAAGAAAGAGAAGAGCGCGGGTGGCAGAAAGTTGGATGTGATAGGGAAAGCAACTGAAGAGTGTCTCAGAGTTATGGAGTGTGTATGTCTCTCTCTCTCTCTCTCTCTCTCTCTCTCTCACACACACACACACACACACACACACACACACACGCACACTCCTAAATTAATCAAACCACAGGAAATGACAGCCCATGGTTCCTACTTCTGGTGTCTCTGCAGCACAGTGCTGCCACCCTCTGGCGTCATCTGGCCACTGCAGAAACCCTCCAGTTCACTACATCACACGTTAGAGCATAATTGTCATTTTATATTAAACTCAATCCAAGATGTTCTTTTCTTTTATCGAGATTTACATTATTGCAAAACAGGAGTGACATCTGTGATTAAAACTGCCAGTTAATTTCACACGTCCCTACAAAAATGTAATGAGAGATATCTGTAATTTGAGTCTTTAAAGTCTTAATTTTATAGCAAGTAAAAGCAGCGCTGTAGGGAATATTTTAACTTGTTTTGGATACAAATCAACCTTTTTTTTGCACATTTTAACCTGTACAGTCAGTATAGACCTTTATCATTACATATTTACTGTATTTTTGTATAGAACTGCTTTTAAACTTCTTAACCTGTGTCTTTCCAGATGTTATTTTATTTCTCTTTTTAAATATACTGTAATGACTGCAAAGTAAGAATTTTATTGCATAGTGTAACCTGTTGCTCTGTGCATATGTGCCATGACTCTTTGCTTTTTACAACAGACACTGATACCTAGAAAATTAGAAAAAAAGTTGGAATATTTTATTGCATTGGCAATTTTTTTGACTTGTTTTAAGGAAATAAGGTTTTAGGACTAAATTATATGCTGACAGGACCTGATAGGATGCAGACCTTTGCAGTGTAAATGATAGAAAAATCCATGTAACATTTACATGTAAGTATCTGGTCCTGCAGATCTTTACATAATAACATACTAGCAGACATACCAAAAGAAGAAAAGTTCAAAGAGAATATATAGCCTACATTTTCCTCAGCTCCTCAAAACATTATCATTGCAAATACAATCAATATATTATAACATATACTGTGCAAAAAATATAAATTCCTCCCTTTCAGCTCCTGAAAGGTTTGACATCTTGCTGATCCAAGACTTTTAATACAGCGGATAAATGGATAAATGCCCAGAACTTATTCCCTCCATCCCAAAGATGATGTAAGGGTTTTATATATTTTACAGGACAGTAACAGTGTAATAACTGTATTACAGCATGTATGTAACTTCCATACATATTCATTACCAGCGTGACCATCGTAACTTGAAAAGCAGCAGCCAACTCAGAATAACAATTTTTTTTTGGGGGGGGGGGGGGGGTGATGCAATATTGATGTAAGGCGCTAATATTCTGTAACTCAGAGGATAAATTCGAGCAGGCACTGTGCTGTGTGTTACTTCCAGGCGTAGTTCTTGGCAGCTTGGCAGAGTTTTCTGACAGAAAATTGTGCCGTACTGATACAAAAGCACCTGCCCGAGGCTTAGGATGGGCCTGTTTTTTTAACTTTGTTCTTTATATACTGTCTATAAACATCTGTGAGCCTGCATGGACTTGCTGCAGTTAGCCTGTTCATACAAAAGAACAGCAGCAACGCATAGAGAAAGGTGCCTTAGTGAAACAAGAATTCGCTTCAGAGAAAAGGAGGATTTTTGCAGCCGAGGGAGAGGCCTAGGAAAGAATTAATAATAAAAGGCAAAGGGAGCTCGGGGATCTACTTTTTCTTTTCTTTTCTTTTTTTTTTTTTGGTTTTGCACTTCTAATCAAAGTAGAGGCTGTACAGTGTGCAACTGAAATAGGTACTCTTTCCAGAAAATATACCATGTGTATCCAGATCTAATATTCTCATGTTTTATTTTAAGAAATCAACATGATAGGTCGGATTTTTGTGAACGGTATGCACCTGGGATTCTTATTAACAGTTTTACCCCAAATATTAAGATAAATGAATTGGGTTAAGGCTGTTTTTGGAGGAAAAACCTACATTTCACCCCAAAATATTAAAGATATTTAAGACATCCTCGATGGTGTCCCTTAAAAAGGATTTTACACATAAGGATAAATAAATTAAAATTGACAATATAGCATTAGAGAGATCCCTGTCTTTTCATTTTAATTAATAAAAAGATAAATGATATTAAATTAAACACATTGCGGCTATTTAAAAAGGGAAGAACAAAGGGACACATCACCCGTACGAGTGTTTTGTGTCTCTCCACTTGTATTGAGAAGAACATGAGAGGCTTTTGAATCAGTGAAACAAAATCAGCTCTCAGCGTCAGTGAGCACCGGATCACATCTAATGTGATTACATGAAAATTGGTGACTGTAATCAAATTGGATTATAGATACTTTTTCAGAAAGAGGTTTATTCATGGAATTGCTCTGAAAAACACTCAAAGGGAACAAAAGTGTTTTAATTGCTTGATGAAAGCCACATTATTTTAGAGTATTACGTTGTCTTTAAAGGTATATTACCATATATTTTTAAATACGGACTTTTTTTTGCACAGCCACAGGTCCCTTGAGCAATGCACATGTCATTGGTGGAAGATGTATTAAAATCCTTTATTTTCTTAGTTCAGTGGGTTCGTATGCTCATTTTTGCAATGTACAGATGAGCCTCTTTAGTTTAGTTAATTAGTTAATTTAGTATTGGACAGTTTTATATGGCGTTGGATGAAAAGTTAAGGGATCATTAAAGTTAATACAACTCATTCTGAGAGAGCATGAATGCACCAAATTTAATCGCAACCCATCCGATAGTTGTTGAAACATGTCATTCAAAGGCACAAATGTGAACCTCATGGTTGCACTAGAGGAAAAGTCAGTAGATCACCAAAGTCATCTGAATTCATCATCTGGTAACCATGAATATATTTGCATTGTTTTTGCCAATCTGTTCAGTTGATGTTGAGATGTTTCATTGGATAAGAGAAAACTTGGACCTGCTAGTGAAGCAGGTAAGTGTAAAAAGTCACTAAACTCTATACGATTCATCATCTGGGCACCATGACTGTCTGTATTCATTTTAAGACAATGTATTTAATGGTTGTTATATTGAAATTGATATTTCAAAGTGGCGACAGAACGATATACAACATACCATCCATAGAGCTGCACAGCTAGCACGGCTAACAACAAATTTGACTACACAAATTTCAATTCACGCTTTTGGACTTTTCATCAATATTTGTTTTTATTCTTGAAATATTGGATACTTTTACCTCTTTGGGCCTCACTATTTACTGTAAATGAAACCATCAGGGAACTTTAGAGAGGAAAAACTGATAATTCATCTGAAATGAGATGTAGACATTGTTTTTTTGTCACAAGGCAAGGCAAGTTTATTTGTATAGCACATTTCAACAACAAGGCAATTCAAAGTGCTTTACATAGAGCATAAAAGGCATTAAAACACAATATAAAAGCAACACAAGTAAAAAGACATATAAAAACAATTAAAAAGTGTTAAATTTGGAAATAAAAAAGCTAAGAGAAGCTAAAGAAGCTAAAAAGACAGAATAAGAGATAAAACAAGAGAATAAAAGTAACAGTAACAAGGCAAAACAGTTGAAAATACTTAATATTTTATAAGCTTATTATGTTTTTTATTTATCTAAAATCTTGCAACTATACAGTATCTTTAAAAGAACTATAATTGATAAAAAAAAATCAGCATTGCCCTCTGAAATGTAGTGGAGTGGAAGTATAAAGCAGTACCTTAAACTTGTATTAAAGTAATATATTTAAAGAATTTAAATCTAAATTAGTCTTAGTTACTCTCCACCACTTGTTCACTGAGGAAGCATCTATGTATGACTGTGTATTGATGCAAATCAATGCAGATCTGAAAAAAAAAAAGAGAGCACAGTCAGCAAACCTTGGCCAGATGCTGAAGGTAGAAAACAAAATTACACGCACGGTCGATAATGTTGAATCAGATAACGTTTTGGAAAGCAACCCTGAAAACCCCCAAAGGAGCGGTGAGAGGATTTATTTTTAAATTTTGTTTTGGCAGGAGGGCACTCTTCACTTGATCACATAATCACCGCCTGATTAATATCAGATATGAACAGGTCAACAGGATGCTAATGGAAGATGATGGCTTTGTTTACCACAAGACCACAGTTGGGGAATGTGTTTGAGTGGGTGTCAGGGAGACTATGTGAGAGGTTTTATCAATTACCACAGGATAGTGTGTGTTTGTGTTCTTACTTATTTACCAGTAGGTGCACGTAACTTTTGGACCAAATTATTGAGATAATTATCTTTGCTGCTCGCTGAATGCAATTTATGCCGTGATGTCTTGTATGGAAGGGGTGAAGGTACTCAGATTTTAAAAATATTACAGCTCGAAGTTTCATTGTCAAGCAATTAAGACGTCCTACATTTTAATTTTTAATTTCTATGCCCTTGAAATTTCTATTAAAGGTGCAGTGTGTAGAATTTAGTGGCATCTAGCGGAACGGACTTGGCAGAAATAGAATATAATATTCACAATTATGTTTTAATTAGTGTATAATACAGCTGAAAATAACTGTTGTGTTTTCGTTACCCATGGAGTCCACCATGTTTCACTGCCATGATTCTACAGTAGCCCAAAATGGACAAACCAAACACGTTTTTCGTGAGTTTCGTGGCCACTGTAGGTTCTCCTACATGCTTGGAAGGAGGAGGGGTATTCAGTTGGTTGCAATCTGCAACCTCACCACTAGATGCCACTAAATCCTACACACTGGTCCTTTAAATTGAAACGGAAACGTACACACATTTTTACTAATAAATTACCATATTGTCATGAATATGTGACAATATTTTATCCTAGAAATTATGTTTGAAAAAATGGGGATCATCTGATATTTGGGCCAATATGGTGTAGCCTATGTTTGGTGTTTGTTTTGACTTGTGTGCTTGGTCATAATCGTAATTACAAAAAAAAGAGAAAAAGAAGAGTTTATTAATATCTTCTTGTAGTGACAGAGTCCTCTAGATTAGTGCTCTTCGACAGGTGTGAATTTTGGTACTGGCTGACATGGTAGTTTGAGTGGGTGGGCTGTAAAAATAATTGGTTTTGTCACTTCATTTCCAACAGTGGGACAGGCAGTTAACCAGCAGTGTTGCCAGATTTGAGCTACTTTTTATTTTGATTGGGTGGGTAAAAATGATTGTGGACAGCTTGTGATCATTTGAGCTCCTTTTTGTACCATTTGGGTGTTTTTTCCCAGACAAAAATATACAGTCCAGTGAATCCGCCCTTCCTCTCCAGTTATTATGATTGAAACTGATGGGATAAAGTGTTTACTGTCATCTAAAGTATATTTGCAACCAAGCTGTGTGTGTATTTTAGGAAATATCAACACACCCTACGTCAGACGTAAAGAACAGTCGACAGTTGACTCCCTCTTTTGTACGATGTGAAACAAACACGTAATTGAGTGTGAAGCAGCTGCCAATGACTCAGCAGGGGTTGAAATAACATGGACAAAAAGTAACATCTAGTGGGATTCATTGCTAACTTTAGCATGCTACTGTTAGCTAAAGTTAGCACTTTCCAAGTCGAGGCTAATTAGTCTAGCTTACTGGCCTCCACTTTTCCAAGAACACATATTTAACAACACAAATGTTGAATGTTATACAGAAGGCTTCATAGCAAACACTATGAGCTTGTTGGAAAAGGAAATAAAAACACCTTGCATCGACATTTGTGGGCTATACAATATGAGTCAAGGCCATTGAGTGGATTAAGATGATAAATAAATAACTTGACTTTCAGATAAGAAAAAAAACACAATGACATGAAAAACATAAATTAACTTTTTTAATATCAATAAAAAACTCAAACATGTAAAGTTGTCATATAATATGCCTCCTTAATGTTATGCCTCTTAATCTTATGGCCTTATGGTCTAAAACCATGGACGTATAAGGAGAACTGGATACAGCATCACAGGCTGGCTCAGTGGCGCATGAAGCCAAAAAAGCCACTTCCTGTTGTAAAGAAATTACCTGGATGAAAACATACTGCGCTGGGGATAAAACGATTCAAGCATCTTCTAGACCAGGGCTTCTCAACTGGTCTCACTCCCACTTCCCATTTTCCCATGGTCATCAAGTCGCGACCCACTTTTATAGAATTCAAACCACGCAAATTTATTTTTCAAAAATATCCTTCAAAAACACACGTATGTCATCTTTTTTTTTAACATAAATACATATATTTACATGTACAAAGTGCATTTCAGAGCACATTATGAAGAGACTGAGGAGGACCATGACAACTGCATGTTCACTAAAATAAATGTCAAAACTGCACAAAATAAATAAGGCCACAAAGTTAGATGTTTTTTTATTAGAGATTTTATATATCACACACTGTAGTTTCTGTCCCTTTTTATCCTCAATGTACGAAAATCCACATTTTAAATACTCCGGATCATATTTGCGCTTCGCCATCTTGCCTCCAAACATCAACACAAACTTAAAGTGAACGTCAATCAAATGATGGTTACCATGGCTACGGCGCAAGACTGCTGCACGTCTCTGAAGCATGCCTGTCAAATTTGTTTGTTTTTTTTTCAAAATAAAAGACAAGTCCAACATCAGATGTGCATGAAATATTATTTATTTATTTTTGACCAGTTGAGAATCACTGTTCTAGACGAAATGCGATCAGACCGAACGGATCAAATTCTGATTCAGTCATCATCCGCTGTCATAGCACAAGGAGGGCCTCCCTCTCAATGTCATGTTTGGCTTTCAAGCACTCCCTCTCCACCTCTGACACGTTGCAGCCGTCACTGATGAGAAGGGGCTTTAAATGCTCACAAAGCTTATCACGCAGCTCATTGTCTCCATACTGATGTTATCTTCAGCTGACATGTTAACAGGTTCGAAGACCTCAGCAGCCAGGAGCACAGTATCTGTGTGGAATGTAGAGAAACGCTAACCGATGCATGTGGTGATGTTGTGTACTATTTCACTCCTTTGGCGACGGAAGGCCGCAGATGGCCGCAGAAGCAGATGTAGATGAGGTGTTGATCACCACTCCCTTCTTTTCACACCAGTGCTGCCTGTGTTGGTGAAGGCAGTGATTACAGGGTGCAGGTAGGGACCAGGTTCTGTTTCAGCAGAGCAGCCTGGGAAGCCATGACCCTATTCCTGATAGAGGAAAGGGACAGCTCATCTGCCTGGAGGTGAAAGGAGAGCTCTGCCAGGTCCGCCGGCAGATCCTGGTACATGGCCATGTGAAGGACAAACTTGGATGATGTTATTTGCCGCCAGTAAGCGTCAAGCTTCTGCTTATCTGGTCCAGAATCCTCCTGCCTTTCCATAAGATTTGCTACGATGCACCTGTAGTTGGAGGCGAGGGAGGATAAGACCTTCCTCCTGTAGTCTATTTTTGTGCCCTGAGAGCGAGTTGGCTTCATAACATGCTCTTCAAGAGCCTCTTCGATGGCCTTGAGCTCCTTCCATTTCTCGGTGGAATGAGAGTACAGAGAGTAGAGACGCATGAGCAGCCCTCAATCTGAGTAAAAACAACAACAGTAGCTCTCAGATTCTTCCATACTGTGACTGTGTATAAACAATAGCATATGAGTAGAACATGAATGGGTAGCAAAACCAAGCTACACAAAAAAAATTCCCAAAATGGATTATTAATAATATAAATGTACTTGTGTGAAGTATGTATCTTTAAAAGCATCCTTCAGACACAGTTCAAGCCTGTGGGCACCTTGATCAACCATGAAGATGACTGCTGCTGGAGTTGAGTAAGGACACTTTAGGTTTCCCAAAATTGACAGACGCACCATCAACCTCGAGATGGTTCCTCTCACACTTTTCTGTAATGGCCTTTAGTATCACTCCAGCATCACAGGACTCTAGCTCTGCAATACTGAAAAAAAAAAACACAAGAAACAAATATTTATTTACATAAAGTTATTTAAGTAGTTTCACATGCAGTGGCAGCTCTTATTGTCTTCACTTGAAATGGGAATCGACCACACAAGTAAGAAACCCTTTTTTTCATTGATTGATTTCAAAAACATACCACAACCAATTATCCAAAAGACAAACACATGAATGTGAAGAACAAATATATGAATGAGCTACTTAACCAAGTAGTTTAAATCTCGGTGTGCCATTTACAATAAGGTTGACGCTGACCGCCTCTTTCTCTGATGCGCCTTTGTCCGTGCTTCCATCAAAGAGCGAGGAGCGGCACAATGGCTCACATTTTACCAGGGTATAAAGACGGTCTCTCACGGTCTCCGCAACATGCTCTATGAAGATGCAACAGGCCTTTGAGTTATGATATGTCACACCAAGCTCCGCACCATTCTTCCTTTTTCCTTTTAGACCGTAGTATATGTTATATCAAATAGCCTGCACATCTTTTCTTTTGGTCTTATCATGTAGCTTTTGTAGATTTGTCTCAGACATGGCAGCTGTTGGAGCTGTGAGAAATTGACATGCTGTAGTGTGAGTGTTAGATTTGTGTGTCTTTTTAACATTTGTAGTGCTTGAAATATATTGTTCAGTGCTTCAAAGCTTTTCTTTACCTGTGTACAAAGGGCCCTTTCCCCTTTTATAGTAGCCCCCTACATATGCTGCACCAGACTTTGGTAACGACACTGCTTTTTTTTTTTCTTCATAGCAGAGCCAGCCATATCCCCAGGAGTCCACAGTATGGGCTGTTGCTTTCCTGGGTTTGGATGGGGCTTTTGATGTCAGTGGCACTTGCTCATCTAGTGGTGTCACAGCCACGATATCCAGTTGGCCTGCCTGGGTTCCTGTCTGTGCCTCTCATTGCATTTCTCTCTCTCCGTGCTTCTTGTTGTGTCTCCATATTCTCCAACTGTGCCTCTCGTCTCTTTCTCTGTATGTCTGGCTGTGCCTGTTGGTGTCTCTCCTTCTGCCCCCTATTGTCTCAGTTCTTGTGCATCTCCTTGAGCCAGCGTTACTCTGACTAGTAAAGCATTAAGGGATCTATAAATCAGTGGAATTGATTGGCTTAGTGATATTCTGTATCACAATAAAGAATACTATATTGATTTGTAATACAGTAAGCTCGCTCACCCGCTCACTCACACACTCACACTCACACACAGGCACCTAGTATATAGAATATACCATGTTCCAATGTTGCTGTTCAGCAGATAAAACAGGTAACAGTTTAACGTTCGCTGAAAAAATGGGTTGTAGTTGAACCATGGAAATGCAACTTCTGAACCCACCGTTCATGACAAAATCATCCGGTTGCACGCACTGTGCTGCTGAATCTTGCAAAGGTGATTCATTAATTTGCTGCAATCTCTGAAATCGTGGCATTGTTCTGGAAAGGCGCACTGTTAGAAAGCCAGATAATAAAACTGGCTCATTAGCTTCGGTAATAAGTACGAACCAGATAAGTATAGCTAATCGGGTTCTAACTAGCAAGCTAGTAAATAGCTGTGAATGTACTTTAACGTTAAGTGGTATTAAAAACACAGAGGTTTGATTCAGTTAAGCGCTAAGTCGACACTGGGGCCATGGCCGTCATGGCTACTGTGAAATTCCCACCCTGGCGCAGTGCTTCTCAAACACATCAAGGACCCCTGAACTCAAATATGAAATGGGATCAAAGATGTTTTTCTGTTAATTCAGAATTACTACAACATTGTTTAATCAAAGTCAGTACTGTAAAATTGTCATTATTTATTTATTTATTATTTTAATTTATTGTATAATTTACTGTGTGATGTATCACTGGGGGACGCACCCACACACATTATTTATGTATATCATTAAAAAAAAATGTATTGTCATCATTACATAGGCTATATAACATAAGTAGAATGTATGAAATGCCATGATGACAATAAAATAAAGTAAATAAAAAAAAGGACCCCTGAACTGACACAAATTAGACCCCATCTGATAAAACATCTAAAAGCAAAAATCTTATTACAGAAAGTGTATGAAACCCATAATAGTCAAACATTCTGTCATTATGTTACTTATGGGTGAAATTATAGTTAAAAATAATTATTCCTTTTTTTGCTGGGGACCCCTTAGAACCCCCTCAAGGGCCCCACTTTGAGAGCCGCTGCTCTAGCGCACCACAGACGTTGACATCTTCTGTTACTCGTTTTCTCATTTCAATACACATTAGCAACGTACCGAAGGATAACATTTGTGTAGGAAGACAAGCATCATTGCATTTTTTTTGAGGGTAATGTTCCAATTAATACAAAATGTGTGTAAATTACAGCATATGTCCTGTTTGGCCAAATCACGCCACAGACTTTGAAAAAGGAGACCGACTGGCTGTCTGCTCAGCCCTCAGCTTTAACACAGATAGACGGGGGGACGGGGGAGTCGGGTAGGAGGCGGTAAACTCGTCCCATAGATTGACATCTTGTCAGATGCAGCGAGTACTTTGCCTAAATTGGCCAAAAATGTCATCATCTAGTTTGGGAACTAGAAGTGCTAGAAATACAGTTCATTAAAATGTTTCTGGATGCCAGAATATGTTCGAGAAGCTAATCCAAATTACTTTTGGATGCACTTTTTATGGCGATAATACTGTTGATATAACCATAAGACTACCATCTATCTAAGTAATGACAAGCTTTCTAATAGAAACTAGTGAATCAATGAGAGAAAGGTTTCCAGTAGCAGTCTTGGGTGTGGATACATGTGAAATGGTAAATCAATCATCCAGTGCAACTGAATTGTGAAGCAGCTGCAGGAGTAGTAAATGGGGACCATTAGCTGACATTCAGAAATTAATTTCACAGACATTTCAGATGTAGAGTTCAAGTAATGCTTGATGAAACTTTATAGTCTCATATCCAGATACACACATACTTGGACCTCATGCAGGAAAAAAAGAAAATAACAGTTACACTTTAGTCACGGAGGGAACTGAACCCTAAACCCTGGCAGCGCTCTTCACCTGTTTAGCTACAGAGGACACCTTGATAAATTGCCCCTGAAATAATCTCCTGCGAGCCGTCATGACACACTGTCGGCAAACAATCATCCGACCTCATTAGCATTGTGTATTGACATCAGTGTAAATCTCAGTCGAGAGCATTAGCATGCTGTAAAGTATTGATGTCCTTGTAAACAAACATTGGTGGTAAATACAGCAGGTAGGACAAGGACTCCGAGTGCAACTCATTTCCACAGGTGTGCAGGGAAAGTACTGAACAACAAGGAGAAGAAGAAACAGGGAGCTGGGAGGCCGATCTTAAAGGATCATAATGATGGTTTTAATAGAAAAAAGTTTACAAACCTGAAATGAATGATTGACTTCTTTTCAAGTCAGTCTTAAGACGACAGTCAGGAGCCCAAATGAACATTGAAACATGTTTTTCTTGCTGTAATCATTCCTCCTTTTCATACTGACCATTAGATCCCTTCATACATCAGTTACAATGTAAGTGATGGAGGCCAAAATCCACAGTCCTCCTTCTGTGCAAAAATGTAATTAAATTTTTATCTGAAGCTAATATGCAGCTTCAGAGTCCAAATGAGGCAAATCTTTCAACATTACAGCCTTTTTAGTGCCAAAGTCCCTCTTTTTGTTACTATACTTCCACCGCAGCTCAACAGGGAAACAAAAAGACTGTAAATGTGGCAGATATCCACTTGATATGACTAACTCAGACTGTTGAAGCCTCATACAAGCTTCACATCAACTTTTAAATGATAAAATGACTGTGTGGACACAATGAAAGCTCATTCAAAGGGGATATTTTAATGGCCAGTATCCAACTCTTTCACTGTTCTTATGGACACCTGACTGTTTGTTTGAAGACAGACTTGAAAATTTGTGAAGCTATCCTTTAACCTAAGGGTTTTTCCATTTACTTTGGTCCGGATCAGTGGGTTGGTAATTTAGTTGGTTAGTTCAGAATACAGCAGCACAGCTTCTTACTGGTTTTAACAGACGACATCACATCACCCCAGTCTCTCTATTGGCTCGCTGTTCAATTTAGAATTGATTTAAAAAATTTACTGATCCCTTTTAAAGCACGTCTGGGTCTTGCCCCAAGCTACATAATGGAAATGTTGACCCAATATGAGCCAGTTTGCATCCTTAGATCCTCAGGCGGGGCCCTTCTGGCCGTTCCAAAGTTGCACCTTAAATTTTAAAGGTGCCTGTCTGAGGAGATCAGGCTTGCAGAATCAGTGACTTCTTTTAAATCACATCTTAAAACCCATTTGTATAGACTTGCTTATATGAAATGTCATTTATCTCTTTTACTGTCTTCATTTTTCATCATCCTTCTGTCCTCTCTCTACTGTGTTTTTGCGTCTTTTGTCTTTTTGTTTTAACTTTATCTTAATTTTACTTTAATTTTGTCTTTTGTTTGGCCTTAACTGTCTGGCCTTCTGTTTTTGTATTCCCTCCTAAGTTTCCTGCTTTGCCTGTCAAAACACTTTGTAAACTCTGTTTTTAAAGGTGCTGTATAAATAGTTATTTCATTGTTATTATTATGATCTTGGTGCATTTTCCTCTTGGTTTCTTTTCACACAGACAATCCAAGCAAACCAAAATGCATCACTACAAGCCACATGAGAGCATAAACTCAGGTCATTGGTCAGATGTGTGTCGGGCAGGAGCAAGAACATCAGCACAGGGAGAAGGTCCTGAAGAAGCTCCTCTGGCCAAATGCAACAGTGTTCATTACATTCAGCTCCTTCACCTTGTAGTTGGGTTGGATCGAGGTCAGATCACACCGCAAATGAACCACTGATTCTGAGACACGCGTCACTCTGGGACCACCGAGGTTTTTTTACACTCCAAGTCTATTGTAATCTCCTCAGTTTAAATCACACAAATCTCCTGCTGTACATGTTTTGAACTTATTAACGGTATTTATAATGATTGATCAAGGCTCCCAGTCTGCCTGTGAGCTTGCCAGTTTCACTACAGGTAGATTCCCCTTCGCCCGCTACGGTGGGCAGGAAAAAAAACAAACAAAAAAAACATCAATGAATCAATAAATACAAACACTGTCAATTTCTTCCCGTGGAGCCGACATGAAAACTATTTTGGTTCAGTAAATTTCTGCTGTCAATCAGCCTGGTGAGGACTGTTTGGCCGGCCGCAGCTGGCTCTATGGACAGAGACGTCTGAACGCAGGTCACAGTCGGTGTGGACTGAACGGATGGAACGAGCTCACGTGCTGCTCGCGTCTCGCTTTCTATGTGGATTTACAGTAAGAGGTCGCTGCTCAATATTGCTTAACAAAGAAACTCTCCTGGATAATGTAAAAATCTTATATGTTTATATTATGACAACCAATTTTAATTATTTGAATTTTGTTTCTGAGAAATCACGTTTTGTTGGTGATTTTGGCATGGCAGACGGCTAAGAATACTACAATACCCATGAGCCTCGGCCGCCGTTGCTATGGAGAAGAAGCCAGTCAGAGGCGCGAATCAGAGCAGTGATGAATTCTTTGTTGTTGAAGTTTGTAAAATCAGTTTTCTCAACACTGTAATCTTTAGCTTCCACTCGCTGTTAGCGGCGCACAAGACAGAATTTTAAGCTTGGTGATTGGCTGTTTCTTGCTGGTTTCTTGCACATTGGGAGTTGTAATTAACTTTTACCAAGAACTTTTTTATGTACACAGTCTTGTACCTTCAACTTTTTTTTACCAGAAGAACCAGATATTTCCTAAAGCAGTAGGTCTTCTTCTCTACTGATGATTTAACCAAGAGAGTTTCATGCTGATCCAAGTCGTAGGAGTGCTCAAACTGTGAGTCACATGACGTCGTCTGTGGAAAAAATTAATGGGATTTTTACTTCCAGAAACAAGGGCACCCCGAAATAGCTCCTTCCACTTCCAAACATTTTCCACCTTTTGGTTGATAAAGTGTCACAAATTTATTTCTCGTAAATGGTGTGACTTTTAACAACTATCCATAAGTCTGTTTTCAAAGTTTTCAAAGTTGTAAAACGGGAACTGAACAGCACCACAACAGCTGAATGGATTAAGTATGTCATGTTGTAGTTATATGCTTGTTTAACATAAATCTACAAATGTGTGCAGAATGAGCAAAGTGCCGGTACTAATTCGAATGGCAGATGTCTTCTTTTGCAGGGAAACTCTTCATTAGTTGTGCTTGTCGAATGAAGTGATTTTGATTCTCTGTTGTGCGCTCCTCTGGGCTCGAGGCCCGGAGCAGCTGCATTCATTGCGGAACACATATGCACACATACACACACATACACATACCCACATACACAACCACTATAACTGGAATCACCATTTACAGCAGATTTGAGGGAGACCCCTCAGAGGCATTTTCCCATTATCACAAATGTGCAGAGAGCGCAAGTCAGCTGCCGGGCACAACACCTTTTTCTCTGAGAATGTCGACTTAAGAATGTCGACAGAAATTATAAGAGCAATGAATAAGGTTTAAACTGCCCCTTAGCTATAAATGAATAAAATGGTCATATCCATTGGGTGTGAGGGAATTCTTGACCAACACCAAGGACAAAACAGCAGGTGTTGAAACGTCTGGCAGGTGGGATAGGTAGGTCCTTTATTAATCCCCGGGAGGGAAATTTCTTTGTAACAGCAGCAATTTCCATACAAAGAATAGAATAACAGCACAAGAATAAAAATTATAATAAGGGTAGGGATAAGAATAATGATAAAAATAAACAAATTCTACAGGAATAGGTCAGGTATTCAGAGGTCTGGCATTCAGAACTGGCTTTTGGGTCTGTTCTCCATTTTTGGAGTCAACTTCCTCCTGCAGGTGTGTGTTTTCAGGGATGGAAAAGAGTGTTTTCATTTCTTTTTATTATATTTGTAGCAATAAAAAAAAACTGCCCTGAAACTGCATTCCTTGTTTATTTGTTAATCTATTTTATTTCATTATTGTTTCTCTGCTTTAACTTATTTTGTTTTCCTCTTCGCTGTGTTTTAAAATGTTGCAGTAGATAACTATACCTTATGTAGAGCCTCTGTTTGCCCAGAGTGCTTTACAAATGAACTTGCCTCGCCCTGCTACAAGCAAAGGATGTGACATTTCATCTTCTGAAGCTAAAAAGTGTTGAACTCGGGTAAATAAAAAACCAAACAAAACAGTTATAGTGATATATTAGCTAGTCACAGAATATTCCTCTAAATCACTACTGTACTTTTTCCCTCTTTTGAAAATGTGACTTTATTGATTATATCAATTAAACATTGGTATAGCTGGAGGGAATGGAGCGTCTGCACCAGAGACTTGTGTGTATACAGTCTTGCATTCACTAGCAAGGACGACACCATCAACGAGATGCTTTTGGATGATTTATTGAGGAAAACAATTCTTCCAGTTGCTGACTGCGTTGTGGGGAACAGCGGACCCCCTCAGGACCCTACGAAGGAGAGGAAGAATCATGAAGAAACAGGAAGAGAGAAATAGGATGGGAGGGAGGGGCACAGAATACGAGAGCGGAAAAAGCGGAGAGGGTTAGGTGATATTTATAGGAATGCCGGAAGTGGCGTAATTGAGGTGTGGTCCTGCTCCTGAAACTTCACTGAATAGCTTCAATAGTTAGACCTTAGTCTTACCAGGCCAGTGAGGTCTGGAGAAAATCTATATAATGACACCTTTGTACAGTTGTCTAAGACCTGACTTGGACTCTGTTGAGGCTTTTTGTGAATTTGTGTTTAATGGGTAGCATTTCTGAAATACACATATTTTTCTTCAAAACATAGGATGAGAAAGTTCTATGCTCCTCACCAAGTCACCCCCATCATCAAACACTCCCCACTTTAATCTCTCAGGTCTATCCACATAGTTTTAAAAAGGTCTATGCATGTGAGTCTGATTATGTTTTAAAATGGGGGGGAGCAAACTTGGGAAGATACATAATTGATGGGGTTCCTCCCTGCATCTCTTCACCACCTAACCTCTTTGATGAAGTCAAGAAATATCCATCTGCACTAGATTAGATTGAGGGTCCTATGAAAACCAAGAATGCGTCAAGAACAGTATATAATTGGGTGGATCAGGGTTGCACTGATTTGAGCCAGTTGTGGTGAAGCAGGGTGAGTTTAGAGCATGTTGGCAACCGTGTACAATATAAAATAATGTTATATTACTAGCATTGAAGTACTTAGATTCATGATTTTGCACAGGTGTACTAACCTAAAACCCTATTATTGGGAATTGTGAGAAAGTTTCAGAGACACAACAAAGACACACAGCATCCCTGTAGCCATAGTAACTTACTCCTGCCTGCTTGCTTGCCGCGGGAGAGGAGAGAGAGAGACGCTGTGCAGCTGCCAGAAGAGCCGCTGACTGAGATTACTCTGAGCAGCATGCATGGGAATACATTACAATATAATAGATATGTGTGTGTATGTTTCACTTTGCCCCTGATGGTCTGAATAACTCGCTGCTGCACGGTGCTGCTGTTGCGCTGTGCTGCTCTGTCTTGTCTGTCTGTGCGTCAGAGCGTGTGAAAAGTGTCAATTGCGTGAGAGTTGGCAGCTCTGCTACCTGCTCAGCACCAAATGGCATAGTGGAGCATATAGCAGCAAATGAGACAGATATTTCCCTCAGAAGTCGGCAGACCAGAGCCAAAAGAGAGTGAATATTGGACTTTATATTTACCAGGTGGACAAAAACACGACTCCAAATGAATGATAATGTTGCTCCATAACTGCTGGATGTGGAAATTAGTAACTGTTTGCTAACAAGTTCAACATATCAACTTAAAAGGTGATGATATACAGCACTAGTTTTGCGTTCACAACTTGTTTCCGCTGCCCCCAAGTGGCAAAAGTCTCAAGTCTAACAGCTACGGACTTGTCCTGAAGTCAGTATTCACTGGTTGGTTTGCCATTGATTTTCTGCCACATAATTGCACTGATGTGTAAAACAAAAACCCAACTGTACTGCCAGTCTTTTCTGACCAACTTTTGTGTGCATTTCTCCAGATTTCTATTAGCTTGACGGGTCAGAGGTCTGGCTTTACGACTTTAAGAGGAGATAAGACTCTTCGGGGTTGTTGTGGTTCCTGCTTGTCTGTTTTTGATTAACAGGCTTGGAGAGGACTCGTTAGATTTTAACGAGGGGGTGCAATTATACGCACATCACGTAGGTATAAGGCTATTAAACAACTGCAGAAATGTAAAAAGATAAATGCATGTGCACTGACTCCAAAGCCACAATTTAAATTCAGGATGGACGATGTTTCGATCCATCAAAACACTTGTTTTCAGAACATTTTGACATGACGAAGATCCAACTTGGGTCGTAACGTTGTATGTTTTGAATTAAAACTGTGGCTTTGGAGTAAATGAGCGGGCATTACTCTTTTTCCATTGTTGCCTTTAATATTTTAAACATGAAAACTGTCCATATTAGTGGGTTACAAGCAAGGGTTGAGAGGTTTTATGCCTCACTGAAGCTCTTTTTTGTAAAGAGGACTTATTATTCCTGGCACGGAACAAGAGATCCTTCAGAGGAGGAGGAGCTGTTATGTATAGGAATCATTTGGTTCTCTACATCAGCACTTTCTTTCCATTTCTCTTCCCCAGATTAAACGGGGGTATGTGCAGGGAAATGTGTCTCATTTGGTTTACCTCTGCCCAGAAGAGGTAATAATGGGCTGCAGGATGCACCGCAAATGAGAGAGATTTTAATCCTCTTAGGAACGCCATGAGGCGAGCAAGTGTGTTGAACCTGTTTTAAAAAAAAAGTACAAAAGAATGACATTTTATTGTCAGGAACTTGTCGGAGAATTCGTGTTCCTCTCTTTTCATCCGAGGAGGCTGTAGGGGAAAAAGGGCGCCTGCTGCTCTGCTCGCCCTGCTGCCACTGTGACTGTGCCCCCAGAACAGCAGAATTAAAAATGGATTCAATATAGATGTATGTATGGAAGTATTAACATGTGTATGCTGTAATAAAATGCCTTTTCTCCTATTTTTTATCTGGCATTATATTCAGCCACAGTATGTTTAATGTTTAGCACTCAAAATCAAGTCAAATTGAATACAACGTCATGTCTCTATTAAAAAACCTGACCTGAAAGTAATAAGTCAGTATCTCCAAAATATAAAATGAAAACAAAAAAAAAAGTTTTGTCTTTTTTCCAAGGTTTTGAAACGTCCCTGACAATTTTGTGGCAATCAATCAGTCTGTGAGTACGTGTCAAACAGTATCTCAACTCAAAACACACCTGCCAATTGAACTGACTCTGATTCTGAATGTGCAGAAATATTTTGAATGAAAGAGAAGAACAAACGTTTAATAAGAGTTTTTTATGGGCAGGAGTGAAAAGATGCACGTTGTTAGCAAAGTGTGAGGTCGTCTCTTTGCTAAGGCACTTGTAGGTAGACTTTGCACATAATTTTAGAATGAATCATGAGTGGGTGGTGGTGAAGAAGCAGAAGATGATGAAGGTGAAGGTGAGCATGATGAAGAAGATGAAGATTTGTATCATTTGTCACCTGACTGAAGATATTATTTCCCATTAATAAACCTGATCTTCTAATTTCATATTTAATTTAAAACATTAAGCAACTTACAAAGTTTGCTGAGTGAATGTTTTCACTTTTTGCATCTCCTGATGTTCTGGCAGGTTTTGAAATAAAGATATTGACTTTGGGACAGACTCACTTTAAACTTCAGGCACCAACACGAGTGGCATCCTCTCCAGAAGCTCTGTCTGTGTATTGATCTTTTACTCTGTTTTCACTTTTAACTTTGTCTATTGCACACATTGTGTAGATCTCAATTCATCCTATGGATTTTGCTTTTTCTTATCTGCAAGACAGCGGCGGAAACCTTGTTTATTCAAGGGAACAGCTGCTCTCACTCTGAACAATGTGGCAGGCCGGTAATGTTTACCCCATACTGGAGGTACTGAGGCGCAGACTCCCAGGCTGCAGAGCTGGCGCTGAGCATAAAGCTAAGCTAATGGCAAAACGGTGGAGGTACAAGCCCTCTATTCTGTCAGCAGTGATGGGGAATGTGAAGTCACTGCCCAGCAAGACTGATGAGCTGGCTGCCCTGGTAAGAAACCAGAAGATCTACAGGGAGAGTAATTTTATTTCACAGAAACGTGGCTTAGTGGCAACACTCTGGACAACACTAGTTTGAGAGCGGACAGGGACGCTAAGTTAAGCAGCAAGTGCAAAGGAGGGGGACTTGCAACCTTCATTAACATCAGTTGGTGCCATGCACTCGACCCACTGCAGTTTGCTTACCAGGAGAAGGTGAGAGTGGAAGATGCCATCCTCTATCTGCTACAGGGTTTACTCTCACCTGGACAAGGGGAGCGGTGATGTGAGGATCATATTCTTTGATTTTTCCAGCACCTTCGACACCATCCTGCCCCTCCTACTGAGAGACAAGCTGACAGAGATGAGGGTGGACTCGCACCTGGTGACCTGGATCATGGACTACCTCACGGGGAAACCACAGTGTGTCAGGCTGAGGGACTGCTCCTCTGAGACTGTGGTCAGTAGCACTGGTGCACCACGGGGGACTGTGCTTTCCCCTGTCTTGTTAACCTTTTACACTTCTGGCTTCAAGTACAACTCTGAATGTCACATGCAGAAGTTTTAAGACACTGACGCTGTGATTATGGGGTGTGTTAATGGTGGACAGGAGGAGGAGTACAAGAGCCTGGAGCTGGACCATCTGTAGAACACCTCCAAGACTAAAGAGATGGTGGTGGACTTCTGGAGGACCAAGCCCAATCTGCAACCAGTCTCCACTGAGGAGGTTGATGTGGAGGTAATCAGGACCTACAGTACAAGTATGTGGGGCTGCAGCTGGAAGATAGACTGGACTGGTGAGCAAACACTGGCACTAGAGGAAGATTAAGAAGAGGGACACTGGTGAGGAGAGCTGGCTCTGTGGCTGGATTCTGGATTTTATGTCAGCGGCAGAGAGAAGGACCCTAAATAAACTGTTGTCCATCATGGAAAATGCCCACTAACCTCTGCATAGTACATTCACCAGGCAGAGGAGTTTGTTCAGTGGCAGACTGCTGTCTCAGTCCTGCTCAGACAGACTGAGAAAGTCTTTTGTCCCCCAGGCCATATAACTATTCAGCTCCTCCCAGCGATGTCGGGGTGAAATTGACTATTAGGCATGATGCTGCCTCTCTGTTGGTTCCCATGCTCGCCTGCATTCTGTCATTTATATATTTATCTCCAATTTGTATTTTATATTATTTACAGTAATTATTATTCTTGCACTGCTAACCATCTTGCATCTGCACATACTCTATCATAGCAATAGCTCTCTGTTGTATTTCTGGTGGCTCGACTATCACTTCACTGCTGTGTTTTTTATTTGTTTATGTGTGGATTGGTGTTTTGTGTGTCATGTAAGCTACTGGATGCCTTAATTTCCCTTGGGATCAATAAAGTGTCTATCTACCTCTCTATCTGGCTTGAATGAATCGGGCGGGGCTGTGCTCAGGATCCAAAATTTAAATATATATTCTGTTTGTAAGTAATTACACAAACCATTAGGCAAAAAATCAACCATTTAGGCAATTACTTAACAACTTAACAATATGGTAGAAAACAATACAATGCACAACACAACATTTAAGACAATATTTTTGGACAAACTACACAAGTAAATTTTGCCAGGTGATTTGGATGTGAGCTGTAGGAGGGGAGGCAGGGAGGGAGGGAGAGAGAGTGGGGGCATGGGTCAGCTTTTATAGCCTGGAAGGCTCAGGTGAACCAGATCACACTGACGACCCTCCACAGTCAGCCGGTGGCCTGAAGTTACCCAGGACAGCCTCCTAGACAGTGGGGGGGAGGGGGGTGTCACGTTCTCCTCTCACTTACCCAGAAGCAAATCACTTACCGCCGTCCTCTTTATCAGTGCAGCTGACTGTACCTGCAGCTTCAGACTCTGATGATAAAGGCAAAATTTAACTACCACGACCACAGTTACAGCGATGATGATCACGGGGCTCGTCTCCATAACCGAACATTAACCCCAGATGGACTAAACACCCAAAAGTCTATCTATCTTCTTATCTAGTTGAAGTAAAAATAATCAAATTTGGGGGGTTTAATGAGCCGAGGGGAAATTTACATTCTACAAATTAAACAATGTGATTTTAAAGGCTGATTCACATATTTTTTTAATATCTCAAAGTTTGATTATTACATTAATAGCATATTAGAATTATAAATGAGTTCATACTTCACTATCATTTAATATGATTATACTCTTGGCAATTAGCTTTAAAACTGGTTTTAGACCATTATAGGGGAGGCAATTTACAGAAAACATAATTACACAGTGAAATGAATAAAATAAAAAAATAAAGTTTGGAAAGCTGAAATAAAAAATTATACCCTTTTTTTGGTGGTTAGTCAAAAATTAAAAACAGGATTGGGCTTGTGTTTTAATCATTTCTAAAATCCTGCCTACGGCTCTGAATGTCTTTCTGTATTTTCTTTCTTTAGAATCTGGACGGGAAGGCAAGTCAATGTTTTTGTAGCACTGGAGGTGTTGTGGTCTTGGTGACACAGAGATCTGTGTCAGAGAGAGCCCAAAAACTGCCTCAAGTATCCAAGCAACAAACCAAACTGGTTTGAATTTCAGTTAATGTATTACCGCAGACTGCCAAACCGGTCCATAAACTTTGCTAATATCAATCTAGTCCGGTGGAGGTTGCCAGTCTGTCTGTTTTCCAGAGTCTGTTGGTTTGCTGCATTTCAACCTGTCAGTTCGTTTACCTGTCAGCCTGCCTGCCTGGCTGACTATCAGTCTGTCTGTGTGAGCTGAGGTTGGAGGTGCCTCCATGGACCTGAAAATCTCAGCTCTGTGTCCCCTTTAGAGTGCCCTTGAGCAATTTCCAAATATATTCACTTATTATCAGTCATTCAGGGTGAGAGTATCAGCTAAAAGCCTGAAATGTAAAATGTTTCTGATGCCATTTATCCTCTAACCCTGTATCAGCTACTCTACCTGGACTCCACACAAAATACACCAGTACATCAGTGCTTTTTCTACCATTTCAGACCACAGCGGCACAACATTATGACAAAAACGTAACAAGTTTTATTTTCCTTTCAGATGTTCTTTCGTCTGGGTTTCAGCAGACAGTTTTTCCCATGGCGGACGTGTTCAGAAGCTTTTCTACCCTGACAAGAATACAGTTGATACCCTGCAACATCTGTGAGTAAAAATGGTCAAACTCTTGCCACATATCTATATGAAAATGTTAAAAAATGAGCACATGGTAGATTTGAAATAAAAGCTTCCCCAACAGCCAACGCTTATCAATGTAAAACCAGCTTTTTACTACATCTAACAATTTACTTTGCCTAGCATGAACACTTTTCCTCTAATGACTTAAATAGATGTGTGATTACTTCTCCTCCTCTTTTCCCCCGCTCCCTCTCTGTTCCTTCCTCCTTTTTATCCTCTCCGTTAGCCAGGGGGAATTGATGGAGATGTGTCGGGGGTCCAGAACCACAGGTGTTTGGGAGGTAGCCGGTAATGAATGGCTTCCAGCAGAATGTTAATCATGATTAACGAGTGAGAACGGCCAGGAGGCAGTGGTGCCTGAAAACAGAGCGAGCCGACCAGGCGTAGCAAACGGCGGCCTTGGCACAAAGTCCACGTGGAGCCACGCGGCGGGGGGAGTGTGGCCGGCCAAGGACGGACATGTTGACACCCTCCTGCATTTCAAGAATCATGGACTGTAGCTTTATGGGGCGCGTAAATCTGTTTTCCAACTGAGGTAGCAATATGGCGGCCTTCATTATTTGCCCTCATGGGATGAGATAACATACGACTGAGGCTCCACCATAAAGAGAAAAGGTATATCTCCCTGTCAAGTCGGGTGAATCAGTGGGCAATTGGAAACGTCTAATTTAAAATGATATACATCTTGAAAAATAGGTTTTGCTTCTGGAACAATTCTTTCAGCGTTATAACCCACAAGCTACTGTAGGATCTTTTTGTTTTTATTGCAACTTTTTGTTCAAAGCAAAGCTTATCTGTTTTTGTACCAACAAGTACAACACCACCACAGTGGAAAAGGGCAGATTGTTTTCTTCTGGCTCTAGAAGAGAAATAATCCCCGCTGTACTTTCTGCAAAGTTGTTTACATGGCAGTGGAGCCACTTCAACCGAATTGAGTTTGACCGCGAGGAACGAAACAAACACCAACAGAAAAACATCTTACTCTGATAAAATCAGTTTGTATTTAAGAAGAAATTTACATGGATTATTATTTAAATGATAAATTATTAAGAAATGGCATGAATTAAAGATAGATACTTAATTTATCTCAATGGAAATTCACATGTTGGAGCAGCAGCATCCAACATAGAGATAATAGACAACATGTAATAAAGCAATGTAAAGAGAAAACTACATCTAAGAAAACCAAACCAAAATTCAAGTAGCAATAACTAAAAATGATGATGCTGTGAGTGCAAAACTGTCAATGCTGGTCAGGTGACTGGATGTACCTTCAAAGTATTTACAATAAGTATAGTATATACAAGATACATAGATAAAAGAAAAGAAGATAGATGTACATACAGTAGATAGATATAGATATACACAAGATAAATAGATCTGAAAGGTAAGAAAAATGTGCTGATTTACAAAAAAAACCCCCTGCAAATAGGCTGATATGGATAAACAATATGGATAGACAGAGCATGTCATTATAACTATTATTTGTGCACATAAGAACTATGTAAAATATAAATTAAAATATAGACAAGAATTACACAGATTAAACAGATTAAAGGTTTGAGCAAACAGTGTTCAATTAGCAGGTAGTTTAGTTTGTACACAGTGTAGATAAAAAGGAAATAAAGCAGGTTCTCTGCACTGTAGATACTCTAATAGTTGGTGTACTAAAGGTTTTGAAGAGTAATGAGGGTTGATGGTAAAAAAACTCCCGGTAAACAGCTCCTGGGGCCATAAACGCATAAACGATGCATACACACATAAACCATGCATACATCATTTCCCAGACATAAACTGGTATTTACAAACAGAGAAATGTGCAGGGAGAATGTGAACACCTCACACATTCTTCAGACCGGGCGTACACACGTCTCTCTAAAACGATCTGAGGGTTGATGTGATGAGATGAAGAGGAAACATAAAGTGAGAGACGGAATCTTTTAGTGAACGTTGTTTTAGTTTGATATCTAGCAGTTATATATATATCTACAGTTTTTTATTGTGTATGTGTGTTTACATAGAGATCTGTAAAATGCCAATCAGAGGCACATTTATAAACGTGACATTGATTACTTCAGTATGATCATTCTTTTAATTTACATAAGAGTCAACATTTTACTTTGCGCTTAATATTCTTTTTATTTTACCCTTAGTTGTCTCACTTTGTAAAGTCAGTTTAGATATGAGCGCTACAGACTAATCATTGATTACATTTCTGACATATCACTGCTGATGACGGTTTACAGGTCTATGTGATAAATTAATGATATGGACGCTATAAAGCGCTGCACAGCCATTCATAACAGTTGCGCATAATGACAGCTACTCTGGAGCTGTTGGGGAACAACGCCAATGCAACACAATTCAAAAAAGCACTTCTTTTCTGTTTGTTTCATTGACAGGTGTGCAGACTGGTGGAGCAAACTGGTATGATAACGGCTGGTCAAAGGCGTATCTTCCTCCGTTTATGGCTAATTGTGGGAGTGGAAATGAGGCTCATGCATGTGTGCACCCAGTTCCTAAAAGACAGATTTATAAAACAGAGCCATGCTGTATGACTTGGATCCTTGACCACAAAGAATAGAAGAAACACCACGTTGAATTTTAACAAAACATTTATTAAAACAAATAATAGAACAACTTAATTAAATATTTAACAAAGCATGCGGTGTGGATATCAGTAGAGTCAGTGGTGTGCATGGGTGAAAGATGTATGTGGATGTTGTAAAAGTGCTGAAAAAGAAACTAAGGCAACATGACCCAAACCAAAATGGATGCCTGTAGGGAGGAGCAGAGAGAGAGAGAGCTGGTAGCTGCAGCCAGATGTTCCCAGTTGCGCTGCTGACTCACCTGTGAACAAAACAAACAGACAGGTGAATCACATGGGCACACAGCAAACAGCGGGGTCATCACACATGCATATTCATGACTTTATAAATCTGACGAAAAGAATGCGTATGCATATTTCTGGCTTTAGTCATGAATCTGCACAGAGTTTTATGCATCTGGCCTCTAGTACCTTGTTTTGTCCCTAGAATGGTATGAAGCAGTAGAGTCTTTTCATTTGTACACAGAACAGAAGCAGTGTGTGAGAGCAAAAACCATCCAAACTCTTTTACAATTACTTGTTAGAAAAAAGCAACAAATGGAATGAGACAAGATTTGTTTTGGTGCTTGTGTTACGGTAGGAGAGAGGCTACTCTGCATTGAGAGGGAAGGCTTGCACATACTGGTTACTGCTCCACTTTACTTGACAAGTGACTGTAAACTTCACTGCTCGTGTGATTAACGTGGCCTTCCTGCATTTTGCTTGAGCTTTTAAATTTTTCTGTTTTCTGTCACGTGTTGTGATCACTTCCTGAGTTAGAATACGTTCTATCAAACTGATGGAATTTGGATGAACTAAAGTAAAGTACTGCCTACCTTCTCTACTGGGATTTGTGGATTATAGTGCCTCCTATACCTGCTCTACTGGGATCCCTTTTCTCTGGAGGATGGCGACTCTCTCTTCCTTCAGCCTGCTGGCTCAGGTGTGCCACCAAGCCCCTCCTCTCATGTTTGCTGTAATGATCTCCACTGTGTGACTGTGACTGTGGCTGTTACCAACGCTGCCATTCTGCCCGAATGACGCAACTGCTTTAATTATGACGTCCTACGCTGCCAAGCAGCTACAGAGTTTACGCATCTTCCTAATTACACTCGACAAAGGGGTTTTTAATCCGCTGCACAGAATTTTAAGAAACAGACCTTGCTTGCGCCCTGGTTTCAATGTGGAATATGGAAGCAAAACAAAGTTGGGCGTCATTGCTGGAAACATCACAAGACTACCCTATACCAGGCGAGATGCACGATATGGAGTGGTCTCAATGGATTTGACATTCCTGTCACCCCCTACTAAACCTAAGTGTCAAATGCTTTTTCAGAAATGGAAAAGCATTGACCCTGCCATCATCTCTACTAGTGCTGATATGAATATTTACTGTGTATTTACTGTTCCCGTGCAATGCCTGGCTAACCTGCTGCTGGGATCAATAAAGACCATCTCTCTCTCTCTCTCTCTCTCCCAGCACATCACCTGCCCAGCTTCTGCATCACTGGATCAACTAGTGACACTCTACAATACATCTTTGAGCAGTGTCTTTGATCTTCATGCCTCTGTCAAGACGCATGAGGTCAATTTTTCATGTTCTGCTCCCTGGTTCACTCATGACCTGTGGACAATAAAAACAGCTGGACTTGTCCTGGAATGGCTTCAGACATTCTGGGCTCGCTGTCAATAAACTGGTCTTCCGTGAACATCAAAGGACTTACTCAAATCCCTTAAAGATGCTCGGTCACAGTTCGACGCCAACCTTATTAATAACAATCCTGGCAACCCTAAGTATCTCTTTTCCATGATAATCATCTCCTGAAGCCACAATCATCTTCCCCAATTGAGGCTAGAGAAAAGCAATGTTGCAGCTTTATTGACTTTTTCAGAGCCAAGGTCAACAACATCCACTCTCTGATGTCTAGTTCATCGTCTCTGCCTCCTCCTGTTATCGACCCTATGTCTGGGCTCACCATCTCTACTCCATTTTACTGGCGTCAAGCAGAGCCACATTAAGGAAATCCTCAGGAAGATGAAACCCCCGTTCTTGTGCCCTGGACCCCATTCCTACAGCTCTGTTCAAATCATACATCCCCATTCTCAGCCCCCTGATCACCAAAACTAACTGTCAACCTCTCCCTTCAAACTGGGATTGTTCCATCTCCCCTCAAGGTCTCCTCCTCAAGAACCCCACACTGAACCCAGAAGTTCTTGCCGGCTACAGACCTATCTCCAACCTTTCTTTCCTGTCCAGTGTGTTGGAGAAGGGCTATTTGAAAAATAAATAAACAGCTCTGCTTAGGGTTGTCAATGGCCTGCTGTTGGCAGCTGCATTTGACACTGTGGCTCAAACCATCCTCTTAGAGCACTTCCACACCACCACTCGACTGTCAGACTCTGTGTTTCAGTCCTTCCTTTCCAGTAGGACTGAGTATGTCTCACTGGGAGGATGCAGCTCTAGATCGCTCCTCGTTACCTGTGGTGTTCCACAAGGATCAATTCTCGGCCCCGTCCTGTTTACCATCTACATGTTCCCCCTTGAACATGTCATCGGCAGACAGGTAATGTCATTTCATTGCTATGCTGATGATACCCAGCTGTACATCAAAACTGCCCCAAGCCCTTCTGCAGCCATGTTACGCCTCAGCACCTGTCTTAAGGAGATAAAAGCTTGGTTGAGCACACACTCAGTCGCTAACCTGGGTGTTAGGTTTGACTCTCAGCTGACTTTTAATGACCATATAAAACACCTATGCAAAACCTCTTTCTACCATCTCAAAAACATCTCTTAACTGTTCCCCTGTCAGATGCAGAGAAACTTGTTCATGCCTTTATCTCTTTAAGACTGGACTACTGCAATGCGCTTGCCACAAGTATCCCTGGCAGGAGCATCCAGAAGCTCCAGTACATTCAGAACAGCACTGCCAGGATCCTGATGAGAGAGTGCGAAAACACAAACATATAACACCAATTCTGTTTTCATTGCACTAGCTCCCTGTGGGATTGACTACAAAGTCCTGCTACTTACATACAAATCTGTCAACGGACATGTGCCTCCCTACCAACAGGAACTGATCAAACCACAACAGCCCACCCACACCCTCGCATCTGCCAGCAGCTTGCTCCTCCGGGCTCCCAGTACTAAGCTCCGCACCACGGGGGGTCGAGCCTTCTGCTCTGCTGCACCACACTTTTGGAGCAGTCTTCCTTACCATCTGAGGGTAGCACAGACCCTAGACTCTTTTATAAAAGACCTAATTACTTACATTATTACTATTTTCTTTATGTTTTGTGTTCTATGTTATTAATACTGTAGCACTTTCAGTTTCACTATGAATGAACAGTGTGGTACAAATTAGATGTATTATTATTATTACTATTATATTTCTGGCCTATTGTGCATGTCACACTCCCAGAGGCATCGTTTATATTTCCCTTCACAGGAGGCCTGAGGGAGGAGGAAATTACCTTGTCGCTCGTCAGTGAGCTGCTATAATAGTTCTGTGTATTGTCCGTATGGCAGCAGTAAACATGGACGCCTGAGCATGTGCTGCTGTAGGCGGGTGGGACAGGTGCTCATACTAATCAAGTGGGAGAGAGTGTGTGTGTTTGTGGAGGTATGTGTGTGCTTGTGTGTGTTTCATTGAACCACCTGGGTGCACTTCTCTGCAAATGTGAATGTGGAAGTATTCCTGTGTGTGTGTGTGTGTGTGTCACTTCACATTTCTTCTTATATCCGACTTTATATGTGTGTGTGTGTGCTAGCAGAGTACCAGCATGCTAATGAGAGGAATTACATTTCCACGCTGCATTAGGAAGCCTCAGACACCAACAGGAAGGCGGGGTCAAAGGTCAGCCGATGCATTTACTAAGGGTTGTTCATCGTGGTTGTCGATCTCATGGACTTGTCTCGTCTGTCAGATCGCACATTAACCTGCTGACCTCTCTGCCTCTACATCTATTTATGAACACGTTTGACTCTAAGCCTGTCTGACTTTAAGGGCTATACACAGTTCAAGTAAAATATTTTAAAAGAACATGCTTGTATGAAAAACGTATGAACATGCATCCTTTTTTTTTTTTTTAACATTAAACGTGTTATGCACCAGACACACTGGCAAAACTGACTTAAAGCTGCACCAATCAATATCTTTACATTAACAATGGGCCGGATGATTAATGGTAATGTGAAAAGGGTTTCTTGACTCTGCAGCTCCTCCAGTCTAATGAGCTTTTAAGTGTCTTTCAGCTCATTGTTTTGGTTTATAGACTTGCAACTTCACCACAAATTTGGTTCAGTCTCAGCGCTCATATCAACCCAATTTCCAGCCGCAACAGGCGGCTGTTTTCAGCAAAAAAGCTGATAAATTCACTGCATGTTACCTGCCCAGCACCAGAAGGCACAGACAGAGAAAGTTAGCAACTAGCCGCTGAACATAGTGGAGCATTTAGCAACTAAAGAGCCAGATATTTCCCTCAGGAGTTGGTGGAGCTCAAGCCAGGGCTAAAAGGAGGGTGACTCTTAGACTTAAATTGATCAGGGGGACACCAAACGAATGCTAATGTTGCTCTCTCTCTGCTGGTCACATTATCGTTTTGGCCACTTGTTTTGGGTCAAAACACATTCTACCGTTGTAAGGCCATGCTTTGTGTTTCACCAAGGGATCCCTTTTCAAATGAGGATTTCTTTTTATGAGCAGGTGTTATTGTATCAAATCTGAATTCATTCAAATCCCTAATCAAATCTACTCAGCAATAGCTTTCAACTTTTTAAAGTAACTAAAGTTTGAAAATAAGAAACTGATAAATCACTGTAGTTTTGCAATCTGTTGACTGTGAAGCCAGTTTTGAGTAGCTACAACCCAACAATGAGAAGATATATATAAGATATGAAATGCTGATTAAATTCTGTATGCATATGACACATTGAACTATTACTTACTTTGGCACTTTTTATTCTTCAAATAATAGAATGAGGGACTCATGATACCATCCATGTATGCAGAGCTCCTGACCGCTTGCTTTTTAGGATCCAACCGGTATGTGAGTAAAATCAGATTTGGGGTATCAGACCTGTTAGTCAAAGCTGCACTGGGCCTGACATAATATTAAAATAAACCCATTTAAAAAGCCTCAGTCATAAAGGACTGCACCAGTGAAGAGTCACATCTCCCTGATTTATTTGCCCAAATTCTTCTCAGGTGAAGGGGAAGGACACTGGGAGGACATCTTCTTCTCTGCCTAAAAAGTGTCGAATTGAAACTCAAGAGTAAAATACAATCTGATCTGCAGCGAGCAAACATGTCATCCAGATTTCTGAGTTTTAAAGTCCACAAAATTTTAACATCTAACTCTAGATGTCATCTCTGGCTGTCAACATTTCAAAACTGAATGACTTTTTATTGACTGCAATAAATACACAGAAATTGTGTTGGTGGTTTTTGTAGGGACATGATGACAGGCTGCACGGGCCACTGACACACATCTTGGGAAAACAGAACCTCAACCTCTCAGTGAGGAGACTGTAACCAACCAAAAGCTCTGAGACTACTGAAAACTGATAGAAGTGTCAAAGCGCAAAAAATGGCTGATGCATGTGTTCTTCTTCATAGGGAGTACTGAGAAATACAGCTGCCATTTGTCATTTTTCTGGTGACTAAAATAATTTTCAATGCATATACAGTAGGTATAATGTGCAATCTATGCATTTCTATTTTGCAAAAGTGACAAACAGCTAGGGCAAGGTATCAAACCTGAATCCCTCTGACATCTGTCAAGCACAGAAAGCTGGCATTGAATGTTTGCTCAGATTCATACTTGTTTACGTAATCTTTCATCAGACAGTTTGTGGTTAACATCATAATTTTCAAGATTTTTGGCTGTACAGGCCAAGTCCTTGAATGTCTACTTAGAAGTTTCACTTCTTTTGTTAAATTTATAAAAGAGGTTGCTGATAAATGTCTGAAATTCATGTATCAAATTGTGAATAGTTTCAAAAAACACCCACCTCTTAAATATATTGATGCAAAAAGCCGTCCCTGCAACTAGTCCTTCAAAACAACACGTGCAACAAGTCCCTATACCAAAATGACAACACAGTTTTGTTTAATGCAAGATGTACACTTCTGTTAGGGGAAACCTTTGTCTGACCTTTTGTAGGAGACGGTATGCAGAACTTGTCAAACACTCAAACATTGACCCCAAACTCCCCCCCTAACTGTGCGTTAAGACAGAATACGAGATGAATTTTAGAGGTGGTATAAAGTTCAAAATGTTTCAACTTGATCAAAAAAATTCATGGCTTTTTATTGATCTACTTCATAAACGTACAGAGAAGAAATGGAAAATAAGAGAGACTGAAAGAACTGCACTACTTTACTACAGCGTACTTTGATAGATACCTTACAGCTAATGTCTGTTCAGTTGGTAAATTGGCTGCTTGGTGCAAATCAGTACAAACTACACAAACAGTCTAGTGAACACAAACTTTACTTTTTGCAGAGGTATAACAATTTGAAGCAAGGCCCGTCTTTGCTGCGTAACAGTGAATTTAGTTTACCGTCTGCTCATGTTGGTAACTTTGATAAATGATACTGTATCACCACTATATACTATTGTACAGTCAACACCATTACTTACTTCCTTAATTCTCTTTGTTCCCTGTGACACATAAGGTCACAGTGAGTTCTTTTCATTGTTCTCTATTGCTGGTTCATCCTTTACAGTTCTGCATTAGGTTATATTTGGTCTTCTAGGTTTTCTTTTGCCAGGAGCAGTCCGTCTCAGGGCAACCTTCGGGATGTGATCTGCTTCCAGCCATCGCAGTTGCCTGCATTCATAGATGTGTTGTTAATTAGTACAGTATTTCGTTTAAGTGTTTTGATTTTACAGTAATAAAAGTGTCTTCAATTCTGTTTATAAGAGCAGCAAATAAGGGGGAAAAGGGGTGTTTTATTATACTTTGCTTTGAAGCAACTTTTATTCAGAGGTTTTGACATCTGTAGCAGAAAAATGCTAAAAATATCTCCATATTTGCTTCCTGTCAGCCGTTTGCCAGCCAGATTATGTGGACTGGGATTTAGTTCCAGCTGTGGTGGACTGATGCTATTGCATTGGTTGCAGTCAGCCTTGTAATTCTTCCTCCTCCTACTTAAAACTATACAAGTTTACAAAAGTTCCAAATTCCTACCTCTCAAAACCAAGTGGGATTTAAATCTCAGTTGTTATGACAACACCAGCGTGGCGTGCAGCATGGCTACAGCGGGAGGAGTGTGCGTTGAGTGTCCAGCAGTGCATTGAGTCAGGGTACCTCTACATGTCCATCTGTCTGTCTGTCCCCGTCGTCCTGTCTGTCTGCCCATGTGTATGCCTGTTTGCCCTCCCTAATTATCCCCTGGGGACAATAAAGATTGACTGAACTGAGCTCTGCGGTCTGTGAATGACTGATCAGCTGTCCGTTGCCAGGGTAACGCTGTCTCACTGTATGCGAGCCTGTCGACCTTCGCAGCTGTCTGTCTGTCTGCCTGCCTGCATGTCCGTCTCTTCGGGTCTGTCAAACTGTCTGCCTCCCTCCCAGTGCCCCGTCGTCTGGGTGTCGCTCTGCCGGTTTTCCTTTCGCCGCGTTAATGTCTTCCTGTCTCTGCCGCTGCCAGTCGATCTGTTTATTTCCCTGTCTGTCCACATCTTAAAATACATTTCTAACTTGTCTGCCTCATCTGCAGCCCACCCGTCTATCTATATGGCAGCTTTTGTTCATATTTAATTCACACACTCCAGGGTTTTTCCACGGCGGAGATTTGAATTTTGTTTGCTTTTTTATCACAGGCCATCGAAGGGAGAGCAGAAAACGATTAATCAGGAGCCAGAACTTCTATTCCTGAATGGGGATCCTAGAAAACGGCTTTCCAGCTTATCACTGGCTGATAGCAGATCTGAGATTGGGAGGTTTGGAAAATTACATTTTCACTGGCTGATTTGCCAGCTGGAAGTCTTTCTGATTGAAAAGAAATGAGGTTTCCGCTTTTTGTGGCGTACACGCTGCCATAATAATGTGTCAAACACTTCGTAAGGCTTGGATGGCGGGTTGTTGGCATGACATAAAACTGTGAACAACTTTTTTCCCCCCTCACAAATTTATAGCAGTGTTGCAATATTCAAATCTGAGTTTCAGAATCAGACATCAGCTCCACATTTTCTCAGTATTACTCCTACCCGCATTTCATCTTTTCATACAGTAATAGTGTACTACAGTGCCACAGGCAGGCAGACGCTGTTTTGGGAATATAGATAATTAGAGCTGAAATATCCTGATTGCAGCATTAAATGGATGTTCCACTAAAAGTGAGGTGTCAGAATGTATGAAAATGTCCATAACTTATGTCAAACCACTTCTACCATTCACTTCTACACTTGATACTCATTCAGTTCCTTTAAAGGAAGAAACATTTGAAAAAGAGCAGTTTGTCCTATATTCAAGAACTAGACAATTACTTATTCACAACATCTGATATTCCTTTTGGAGAGAGTACTGGTGTAACACCAGCTCCTGCAGAGAGTGTTGCATTATAGGTAGTTTGTAGCTTTCATGTTGCTAGGTTAACTAGTGTGCAAGTCTGTTTTATTGCATGCCTTTAAGAAGTATATAGTCAGCTGTAAAAGTGTTTTATTTGCTCAGTTTAACCTGCAGTTTCTGACTGGCTCGTGTTTTTTCTATCACGGAGGAAATAAATTCATGACGAGTGAAAACGAAGCGTCTTCCTACGTCTTTACTGCAGAAACAGACTGTAGACTGAATCATCTGTCAAGAAGCCAAGAATTACTGCTGTCACAGATGATGAGGAGCTCAAAAAGACAGTCTGAAAAATTCTGTCTGAGAAAATCATTTTGACCGTTTCCGAGAGCCCGAGAGGAGAGCGTGTGAGTATGTGACAGATAGAAAAGCTACACAAATGTGGGATTTACCTCCTGCTTTAATGGTATTATTTTACTTTTTTACAAGAGAAAGGCTTCAAGAATGAGGACTCTTTTCTCCTTGGATTGAACGTTTCTCAGGGAAACCAGGTGTTGGAAAAGTCATCTTATATTGTCATATATATTGTCTTATATTTGGGCGAATATGGTATGAATTTCTTTTCGCATTGACCATCGGAACCAAAGCTACTGGCAACTCAAAAGTCCTGCCCACATTAGGGCTATCTGTACATCAGTAGCAGCTTTTTTTTTGTACATCAAAGCTTATGTAGTATCATTCAAAAACATAATCATTTCATGACTCATGAGCTGTTAGAATGAAAAGGTAAGTCATAGGCGTTGTTTCATTATCAGAGAAAAGCTTAACACACACACGCTGCACACGCATTTTCTATCCATTAAGCACAAGTAAATGTCCGGGGAGAGCTTGTTAGGGCCGTCGAGTGCCTTAATGTGCTGGGGGATGAGATGAGTGATGGAATAAAACAAAGGAGGGATGGCGTTGTGCCTTTCATCCTCCTGTGTCTTTAGTGGCAGATGTGTTATTAGTGTGTACTCTGATTAAAGGCGTCTAAATGCCCAAGAGTTGCTCATTCTATTAGCCCTCACGAACCTGTGTGCACTTTATTCAATCATTACCTTCTTTTCTTTTATTGGAGTCAGTTTTGATTACTCCACAGATTACAGCGATGGCTATATTGATTAAATGAATATTCATTTTTTACCTTAATCTTCTCTGCACAGACGCAACCATTGCTCTATGTTTTATCATGAGACTGTATGTCAATGGTTAACTCTTAATGGGTTAACTGCCGAGAATATTTTTTACCGGTTATGCATGTCGGTCTATAGGTTAATTTGCATACATGCTCCGCTAATGGCTAGACAATTACATGTTCACAACGTCAGATGTCCCTTTTGAATGTACCAGTGTAAAACCAACTCCTACACAGAGTGTTGCATTATGGGTTGTTCGTAGCATTAATGTTGCTAGGCTAGCAAGTGTCTTAAACTTTATAGTGAGTGTGTTAGAGTCGGTCAGCCCTAAAAGTGTTTCTTTATTCCAGTTTAACCTGCAGGAGTTTCTGAAGGCTTGTGTAACGTGTTTTTCTGCCACGGAGGAAATAAATTCATGACGAGTTAAAATGAGTTTGAAGCGTCTTCTGACATCTCTGCTGCCGAAATGGAATATGTCAAGCTGCCACATACCACTGTCACAGATGATAAGGAGCTCAAAAGGACAAACGGGCAGTCTTATAAATGCTAACTGCTGGAAAAAATAATTTTTTGACTGCTTCCAAGAGCCTGTCAGGAGAGTGTGTGAGAATGTAACTATACTATGATGTAAGTTATATTCAAAAAGTAATGTTATTTTTCCAAAAACATCTGTTGGAAAAGGGGAGGGGGTCGTCTTATATTCGTATTATTATTTATATTCGTATCTCGAGCCTGAGTACGTTATGCCATCGAGAGCTACTGTGACTACACGCATTGAAAAAAACACCTTGAGGAGAAGAAGGATGAGCTAACTGTCAAGATAACTCTGACAAACTGGAGAGCTCTCACAAACGAAAGCTACATCACAACTTTTCTTAAAAATTAACTGGTTAGTTACTGGTTAATTGGTGTCGGACTGTCGAAATCAAAATTAACCAAAACGGACATCCCTAATTACAACCTTAGACTTTAATAATAACAACTCAATGCTGACTAAGAAAATAATATATTGATAGATGTCTGCATGTGATCAAGAGGTCTTGAAATGCCTGAAATTATGTTTTCTGCATTCCAGGCCTTGAATGAGTTCAATTCAGTTCAGTTTTAGAAGTTTGTTACTCAGTCATACAGACTTCCGATGGTTTAATGTTGAGATCAGACTACACAGCATCAACCTGATAATGACCAGACCTGACAAACGAGGGGCTTTGAGAATGAAAATGAGCGTTACAGTAGGTGCAACAGTTGCTCATTTTATCCCCAGTAGTGTATGTCATAGTGAAGGAAAACTGACAGCTTCTACGAAATTTTTTTGGCCTTTCTTGCAACAACTTCTATGACGTGTTTGATGACAATGACCTATGGGAGCAAAGACCACTCTTCAGCACACAGCTGTAAAAATGGTAAAATGAAAGAGCAATGATGTTTTACTGCATTTTAGGGATCCTCTAATGATTGGTAATCACCCACAGGTCAGGAGTGTTATATCTGGGAAGGAAAAAGACCTTCACCACTGAGTGACGACGAACTGTTCTGGGTCTCACTTTCATTCATAAAGCTGTGATTACATGTAAACATTTGCTATTGGTGCTGTCAAGTGGCACAATGACGTTAAAAGATGACGAGGTCTGATTGGTCAGGGTCCAACCTGTAGTCTTCCATGTCATCTCATCCAAGTCACATCAAAAATGTATGACTTTATGACCTCTTACTTTATATTTTTATCATTTCATCATTTTTTTTTTTTTCGGTTTTGCAGGGGACAGAATGGCGATGGTAATGGTGACATGCAGGATCAGTTGTGAAGTGTAATGTGCTGTGGTTTTTGACCTGTTTGACTTGTTTTATTGTCACTTCTAACCTATTTCTTTTAACTCATCTGCATGTGACAGAAGCAACAATGACTCACTGCAGTTTGATGGGCTTTTATGTCACTTTTTGAGTGAACTTTGTGAGCACCAGGAGCCTCTCCAGTATAGCCATGAGTTCCTCCTGCTATATTCTTCCCGCAGAGATCATCCGACCAGATCCTTATGTGGGGAACCGTAGTGTGGAATCCAAGCTAATGGGTGTGAGGAAAAAGGGGGAGACGTGGTGGTGTGTGCCAGAGGCTCAAGAGACAGAGCCACTGTCGGATACCCCTCCCCACAGTCATCCTTGCCAACAAAGTCGACAAGCTTCAGGGAATTGTCAAGTTCAAAGAACAAGACTCACACTCTGATCTGGAAATTGAAGGTTTTAGAGTACTCCACAGTGACCACTAAATCACTGGGTGGAAGCTTGTGTCTGTATGTCATCAAAAACTGGTGCAACGCGGTGGTCAACGCTGTGCACCCCCAGCATTTAACTATTGTCTGTATTCCTACAACCCTTTTATTTATCAAGGGAATTCCCAGTTATTTTGTTACGCTTGTGTATATTCACCTGAAGGCCTATGCTGACATGGCAAGTCGGGCTATGGTAAAAACAGTGCTACGGCTTCAAGGGATTGTGTCAGATGCACCAAACTTTGTTATGGGTGATTTTAATCACTGTAATTTTTATCAGTATGTGACTACACGACTTACAAAATGCCTTGACCTTCGTTATGGATCCGTCAAGGGAGCTTATAAACCTTTTCGTAGAGCTCCACTCAGTATGTCTGATCACAACGCTGTGTATTTGGTTCTGTCCTACAAACCAGTCCCAAAGAGAAGTCTAATTAGTCTTGGTCATGCCCCAAAAATCAATTTTTATTTATCCAAACAATAAACCATGGGTCTCCAAATCTGTCAGAAACACAATTAACCAGCGAAATATCAGCTTTAACCAAGGTGATGTGGCTCGGCACAGGAAACCACAGAAAAAGGTTAGAAAGGAACTTCAGCTTGCAAAGTGTAGCTACAAGGACAAAGTAGAGAACTTTCTCAGTACTGGTAATTCATGCCTGGCATGGGAGGGTGTGAAGTCTTTGATGGGGATGCAGTCCAAGAAGTGTCTAATTTCCCTTAATGGCAAGCCAGACCTTGACCTTTCTAATGAACTGAACACTTTTTTATAATCATTTAATGTCCATGATTTTAGTGAGGAACTGTCAGTCTTCAGAAATGATGTTCCTTAGCAGAACAGTGTGCATGTTGATAGGGGCAAGGTCCTGAAACTTGTCTGGGGTATAAAGGAAAGGAAAAGTGGCATTGGAGGTTGTATACTTAAGAACTGTGCTGAACAGTTGGCAGATATTTTCTGTTTTATCTTCAAGCGTCACTCCCGTTCCATAGGGTTCCTTGTCTTTGGAAGGACTCCATCATTGTACCTGTGCCAAAAAATAAAGCTCCAAAGTCACTAAACGACTAGAGGCCTGTGGCGATTACCTCTCTTATTATGAAATCATTTGAGAAGGTTGTGAAGGATGCACCTCTGAACACAGACCCACTTCAATTTGCTTACAGGTCAGGCAGAGGTTTTGACAATGCACGCTATTACACATGATTCTGGCACACCTAGAGGGTGCAAAAACTTTAGTGCGAGTAGTTTTTATTGATTTCTCCTCAGTTTTTAATTGTATCCAGCCTCACATTTTAGCAGGGAAGTGAGAGAGCATCCACAACATTGATCCTGGCCTGATATGTTGGCTGATGAATTTCTTAACGGTTGCAACGTGTGAAGGTTAATGGTGTTTTATCAGATGTTCTCTCTTCCTCCGCCAGATCGCCCCAGGGGCTTCGTCCTCTCACCTCTTTTATTTGTCTTGGACACTAATGAGTGCCAAAGCCAATATATGAGGCACCATTTCATTAAGTTCGCGGGACAATTCTGTCGTCGTGTCTCTTATCAGCAGCAATGACCCTGATCATAGCCATGTAGCGGTGAAATTCACGGACTGGTGAAAGTTGTCCTCCTTGGACATCAGTGTGTCGAAAACCAAAGAGATGACAAGAGTTTTTAGTGAGAATTCTCCGGTCATCTCCCCTCTGGTGATTAACGATCAGGCTGTGGAGCTTGTGCAGCAATGCAAATATCTTGGCACTATAATTGATGACAAGCTGACCTTTGAGCCTCATGTGGATACAATGTGTGGAAAAGCCCATCAGCGCATGTACTTTTATTGTAAGCTAAGTTTTAAGGTCGACGATACCTTCATGTAAATGTTTTATTCCTGTTTTGTTGAATCAGTTCTCACATTCTACTTTGGCAGCTGGTGCGAGTCACTTACCCTCAAAAACAGAAACAGATTGCAGGGTTTCCTCAGAGTTTGTAGTAAAATTCCAGCCATGACCTTAAATAACATTCCTCATCTGTACAAGGTTAGGACTTTGAAGGCCCAGTTAGTCCTGGCTGATCCTAGCCACCCCCTGTCCAAAGAGTTCAAGTTGCTACCGTCTGGCCACAGATACAGTCTGCCAAGATGCAGGACCAATAGACTTAAGAACTCATTTGTCCCTGCTGCCACTGGCCTTTTAAATAACTCAATGTGATTTTTATATTGTACTTATTGTCTATTTATTATTGTTGTTGTTTGATGGTTTATGTGGTCACTGCTGGCTGTACAACAAATTGCCCCTTGGGGATAATAAAGATATCTTATCCTAGAATTGTCCTGACTTTCCATGATACTTGGAATAAATTAAAATTAACACACGTTGAATGTAAGTTGATGAAACTAGCAGGCATTCTGATACACATATACATATAGATTCATTAACATTCACTTAACACTAATTTGGAAACAGAATCAGTTATATACTTATAAATTGCCGCTGTTTGAAAACACATTCTGATTATGTGCTTTCAAGCTCATTAAATCTGCTGAAAATCTTAATGTAGCTTCTACAGTTCTATAATGGTCCATTGTGTCTTTTTCACCACATTGATTCCTTACTGAGTTTTGCGTCAAGTCAATATGGGGCTGTAAATTAAAATGATCCTTTGCTTTGATACTTTCATATTCACTCTACATGAATAAACTTTGAATTAGGTGCTTAAGTCATTACAGAGCAAGCGATCAATACATTGAAAAGGACATGCCTTTGGCGTGTTTGGGATCGATGTGAGGAGGTTTATACCTGAGAACGAGACGATAGTAACCTTCCTCTGTGGCTCCGCTCTGATGGATCAGACTGGTTACCAGACAGTCTGATCCATCAGAGGTGATCGATTATGACAGAAACACAAGTAAGAAATTGACAGTTTTATACTTTAAACTTTGCATAACTTATTTCATCCTCCTTTCTTTTCACTGTGGTAATTCTATAGATGGGCAGCCAGGCCTTCACTTTATTTAACACTATCTGATGAATTCAGATATCATCAGTCTGTTGGGACCCCGGCACTGACTGCTGTTCAGTCTCATTTTAAAGTGAAGCAGACTCTCTTATCTGACAACAGAACAGGTTGTGATTCTTAAAGCCTCCAACAGCTCAGCTACTATCAGTGTCTCACTTGGGTCAAACTACAATACATGCGAATAGTTCAAAGTGAGTTAAAGGTGGAATCAACAATTCTAGAGAAAGATTGTTTTTACAATTACTTTTTTCCCCCAGTTTTCATTAGGGACGTGCAGAGGGCCGAGTATCTGTATTTGTATCTGTATCTGTATTTGTTGAGGCAGCAAAAGTATTTGTATTTGTATTTGTATTCGAATAAAAGTGGAAAGAAGCTTAAAACTCCTGTTTTTGTTTTTATTATAATTTTAGAATATTAAAGTTTATTAATGTGGTTGTATTATTTATATTAAAATGTATGAATTCCTTCTGGTTGCATCATAAAGTTAAGATGTATGGTATTTTTTTGTTTTGAATCATTATAGAATAAAGTTTTGTTTTTGTTTTTGCTTTTTTCCAGCTCTTATAATTAAAGGTTTTAGCTTCTTTGCTTAGTTTCCTGTGTACATAATTATTGGGGATGTGCAGAGAGCCCAGTGTTTGTATTTGTATCTGTATTTGTTGAGGCAGCTAACATATTTGTATTTGAATAAAAGTGGAAAGAGCCTTAAAAATCCTGTTTTTGTTTTCATTGCACTTTTAATTTTAGGAAATTAAAGTGTTACAATAAGTGTTCATAAATAAACTATCTTATGAAGGAGGTCCCCACACCGGGTCTCAAACTGGAGTCTCCCAGATCATAGACGACTGCGCTGACTACTGAGCTAAAACTTTACTCATTGCCTCATTGCAGACAGACCTCTACCTATTTATACACCCATAACACAGAGACAGCACAGTGTGTAACGTGTAGGGAAGAACTTTAAAGGTGATTCTGGCTTTGCACTTTTCATTTATTGCCTATTTTTTACAACCTAACTGTGTGGAAAGGAGAAGAGGAACAACAGGTCATGAGGAGTCTATTGGGAGCACTTTGCTTGTGTCAGTAGCTCAGCTTTATATCTGGGGAACACCCCCAACTCCAGGACTGATATCCAAATTAGGAAATGTGCGTCATGTAGCAGGTGGATGTGACTCCCCTCGTTGAGACCTGCTGACAGACGTAACAGCAGAGCAGAGGAGAGAGACTGAGATAGTGATGTAAACGACCTGCGCGCTGGTATTTGACATGTTTTGTTTTGTTTTTCTTGCTGAAAACAAATCATTTTTAAAATATTTGTATGAAACAAATATTTGCCGAATAACGTATTTGTATTCGGGCACACCCCTAGTGTTCATACAAAGCCCTGGCTCCATGGGAAACAAATAAAGTGACACGATCCAAACCACACAACACTATTCCAGCCAATCAGCAGAGGGGCATTTATGCTCGTGTACAGGACAGGAGGAAGTCAAAAGAGCAGCTGTCTGTGTGAGGACATGACAGTCTCCCGCCTCCAGCACCCGCTGAATGTTAGGGGGAGGTCTGACAAACTGGAGAGAAAGAAGCCATGGCCAATTCACATAGAAAGTGTTTTCTCATGGAACAGATATGCTTCCATGTTGTTAAATATATCAATCCACACTGAATCCGAGACAGTCTCACGGAGACCTCCCACGTTTTTTTTTACACTCCAAGTCTGTTTCTGTCACATACAGTGAAGCATAATCTGAGCAGGCAGCTGTTTAAATCACACAAATATCCCGCTATATATGTATTTTGAACTTATTAATGAATCAATAAATACAAACACTGTCAATGGAGCCGACATGCAAACTATTTTGGTTCAGTAAATTTCTGCTTTTAATCAGCCTGGAATTTCTGAAGGAGCATGAAGGGGAATGGGTGTATTTGTTTGGGTGTTTAGTTCAAATATCAACCATCTTTCTCCAGAACGACTGACTCGACCTTTAAACATGGGTATTTTTGACACATATAGGCCCCGAGAGTTTTGTAATGATTGTAGTGCTGATAAATAATAAAAAAAAGAAATTAAATTCATTAAGAATGTGAAATTATGCCAGTATCAGCTAGGAAAAAAAGTGCATGTAGTATTGACGTCATCTATATTTTAACAGTGCAGATTTGACTCCCTCATACAGTCATGAGTTTCTACTCTGTACTTGGCGCCTGCAGCTGCCTCACAATAAAGTAAAAAAAAGAAAGAAGAAGAATTCAAAACTTAGATCTTTTTTTTTTTTTTTTTAAAGGTGTCAGAAAACCAGTAGATAATGTCATCACTCAACTCACTGCTGGGACCTGGCAGATGCAGCGAGACCAACATTTCATGACAAAGATGTCAGGTACAAATGCTGTTCAGTGAGATATGTTGTGGTTTAATTTTTTTTTTCACTCTGGCTTCAAAAGGGATCAAAACACACCTTAAAATTCCAAGAAGGAAGAAAGGAAAATAGTGAATGTAAGCCTCGGATGTAAGTAAACACAACAGTCTATGAACAGGGGGCCATTCGGGGCTGAAGTCTCTGTCCAGGAGATGCTAATCTACAGACGGACAGAAGAAGGTCAGAACTGAGGACACCTGTGGTCACTGCGGTCAGCTGGGAATCTTACATCACAAAGGTCTGTTCATTGATACAAATATGTGCTATGGAGGTGCAGAAAGCTGCACAGAAATGGCATTTATTGTCTTTGTGACTATATTTTACAAAACTTTTTTCATGGGCATTGATACAGTAATTGATAACAAAATATCAATTACTGCGGTACTGACGAAGGTATTTTATTCTACAGTAACAAAATTATGACTGGAAATTAAGTTACGTGTTATCTAAATTGAAATCTGTTGTTGAGAATGAGCTGAAGCTTGTTTTGCACTTGTGGCCAGATAATCATTACGATCTGTGTTAGTCAGTGACAAACACAGTGGGCCAAACTCAGAACCCTGACTCATACGTGAAAAGGGAGGTGGCGTAAAAAAAAAAAAAAAAGAAGCCTATACTGCATCACCGATTTCGCCTGCCATTTAAAAAGAAAGAGCTGCTGTTACAAAATGATGGTTGTTACACAACCATACATATCTGTCTACCCTTTAACCCAGAGCTTAAAGGGTAGTGAGATAAAATATTGTCCTCCAGACTCTAATAAGCTATTATAAAATAAAAGACCTTTCTAACAGAAATGTCATTCAATGGAACTAGGGCCACCAAATTCTTCTCGATATTGAACCTTGGAGTTGAAGTATCACCATTAAACCAGTTTATTAAAGGTTCTATATGTCCTTCTCATTATGACATCTGTGGCCATTAAATGAGGTGCAGTCAACATCTTGGTTCTCATTTGCAGGTGATGTCTTTCCCCAGCCAATCCACACCGCCCAACTTGCACAAATATGCATTAATCAACTACTCCAACCTGGGGCCTGTACTACCACGCAAATTCAACATACTCAGGATATCTTTTCATTAGCTGGCTTCACTGAACCTAACATTGGCCGTCCAGATAACCAGTACTACGAAGCTATCAACTAGCTCAGTCAGCTCTGGGGTTTCCTGTCCAGCTACTAGCATGTTCATGTGAAAGAGGTGGGGCTGTTAATTATGAGCGACATTATCAGAATCATGAATGAAGTACTTCATATGATGTACCTGCGGAAAACTAGGGACAGAAAAAAGTCATATTCAACGGAGTGAAATGTAAACAAGCCTGTAATCGTACAACAGAATAAGAAGATGTGGAAAGATTAGAAATAATTTCCACATATTGAAAGTAGGCTAAGGCAAAATACATATAGGGATTATTATATATAGAGAGACAGTATTTTTTTTCTAATCAGTTGGATGATGAAGAAACCATTCTGTTAACCTGCTCTGGAGCAGGTTAACTCTGTGGCTGCTGGCTAGGGGCTAGGGGGGGTTTAATTTGGTTTATATGTAGAAACCTACGTCAGGTAACGTGGGAAAAAGTTTTTAGAAGAGCTTTGGAAAACGGCATTTTGATGTTAAAATATACGTACTTCGACCAAAATTTGAATTTTTAATAAATATGGAACTGGATTGCTACAGAATGATATAAAAACACGTACACGGACAGCTGCGGACAGCGAGGATGCATAGTAGTTCTGTTTATACTACTTTCTGGAGTCCGCTTGGAGGACCCACACGTGCAGTAGAAGTTAGGGATGGGAATTGATAAGATTTTATTGACACCGATGCCATTATCGATCCTTATTATCGGTCAGATTCCTTATTGATTCCCTTATCGATTCATAATAAATTTTCTGTGAAAAAGAAGGCTGTACAGATTTTCAGTGTCAACACAGCTTTTTTATTATCTCCACTGTTTACCAATGACCTTGCATGCCGATGAATATATGAAACATAACTGGTAGATAAGATAAACAATCTACAGCCAGAAGTTAATTAATAAATGGATTAATATGAAAGCATCTTACAGTCTCCTGGCTGTATGAGAATAATAAACTGAGGGGGAGGCGGAGTACTCCTCGTGTTTAAAGTTAGACATAGACATTGTTGTCCAACCCGCTGAACAGGCGCAGGGGTTTGAGGTGAAATAGACTGAGCACTGAGTTATTTTCTTCTTATTTTCTATTCTCCTCTCTTTTTCTCACCTCAGTGTCGGTTTAATTTGCTGCAGTGTGTGTTTGTCAGCTGGTCTCATTTGTTACTGCTGGAGTCCACTGCTCCGCTCTGCAGTGACAGCATAGAAAGTTCACAGTATACTGTACATTAGTCTTGCAAAAGTTAATTATTCACTCATTAAATCAAATGATGTTTGCAACTGCTGCCTTTTTTTGAAGATGAATTACAAGATAACCAAAGATAACTCTAGCGTGTGTGCGCTGCAGTGCCCTCCCCAGTTGAGTTCTGCCTTTTTCTGTCAACATCACATTCCTGGGCATCGATAAGAGGAACTGATAAGCTCGGAGACATACGATTCCCATGGATCGGACAATTTTGAACTGATTCTCAAATGGAACGAGTTCTCGGGTCCCATCCATAGTAGACGTACAAGTAGCCCTTACAAGTAGCATACTGGCTGCGCGAACTACAACAAATTGGAGGTATGTGGAGATCCGCACAGAGCCTATGCGTACGCCCTTTGATGATGAAATTTACGCGAAATTTACGAAAAAGAAAGTACAATTTTGGCTTAAGGAGGGCCCCCAAAGAAAATCTTGCTTATTGCCCACTATTATGTAGAGCTGGGCCTGCTTTAGTCGTTTGTAGGTTAGAGAGTTAATAAGAGAGTTTGTCCAGTACCGTACTCACCCGAGTAAAAAAAAGATCTTCATATGTGTTTGGTGCATGTATGTTGATGAATTCCACTTTCCCTCCATTATATATACACTTAGTAAATGCGACTCTACCATCTTCATCACTCCCTTTACCATTGATGGTTGATGAATTGTTTTATCTGTTAGTATTATTACCCCTTCTGTTTTATTTAAAGCAGAAGACGAAACACACACTTTATAGAGTTGGTTTCCCAATCTACTAACATCCTTTCTAAACAGATGTCCCCTGGAGCATAGCTAAATCAATCTTATTTCTTGCTGGTAAAGCAGGCTGCTCTTTTATTAGGACAGTTAAGGCCCTTCAAATTGCAAAAATATTCAAACTAGCCATAGGGTTTTGGACCCAGAGTGTTGGCAAGAAAGGAATCTATTTTTACAAAGGGTTGCAAACAGTAGAAGTACAGATTGAAGACACTCAAAACTTCTAAACCAGCTCTGACTTTATATTAGAGAAGAGAGAGAACACTTTTTCTTGTTCTTTAGTCTAAATGGAAACTTCTCAAATACATCCGTACATGTTGATCTGAAAATATGAGAGTGGACGACACAAACAACACATGGAAAGACCTTTGCAACCAAGGCTACAGAATGGGCGGCTGTTCATGCACAATTATCTGATGTCAGCTTGTTGGCAAGGTAGAAAAAAATATTGCAAACGAAGCGTTCAGAGCAAACTGAAGCCCTGGTTTTTGACTTGCAGGGAGTATAGCTACAAACATTCACCTCACCTATTTCAATTAAATACCATTACGCCATCCGCTTACGTAGCTGGAGTCCTTAGCAAATCAAATCTTGCATCTCTATTATTCAGATCATCACACTGAGCCTGATTGCATCCTGCTACACAACACAAGAGCCACAGACTCTGAACAACAACCAACATTAGCTTTCCTGCTACAGTCTCCTTATCTAACTTACAAACATGAACACGTCTTGTCCTGCACCTTAGCTAGTTGAACGAGCCACCAAACATTCACTGGGGGAAAGTGCACCGCTAACATCAGTTAGCAGGCTAGATAGCTAATTATCTGCTCAGCTGCAGCACGTTAAATGGCTCTTTGGTCCGGTTAGATGCTGGTTTAGTCACTGCTCTTCAAAATCTCTGTTAGCGACACACAGTCTTTCCATGACATTTGGCTACAGCAGTTTGCTTACTTCGTCTCCGTTCTGTATGGTGTAACACCGGTAGCCTGCCAGCTAATGTCAATCAAACAAGCCTCCTAAGACATTTTTTTCTTCATTCTAATAATACAAAACTATTAACAATGCATTTTAAAAACATGTTGAGGTCCCCTGCAGATTTATAGTCCCTGGGCAGTAACTTGGTTTGCCAAGTTGGTAATCTTGTATATGATGCTTATCTTTAGTGAAAAATGTTTTTTTAATGGCTGCACCATTACCTCAAATGTTCTCAGTGTCTTGTGCTTAATTTTATACACTTTTACAGAATATTCAGCTCTTGTATTTGATATCTTGATATCTTTGATATCTTGACCCAGTGGGGTCGGAGTGGATTGAGGATACACAGCAACCTTACCAAGAACAAGAGAGGAAAGACAGATCTAATGTTGGTGGATGGGGCGCTTGCTGTTTGTACTTATCATTCAGTGGTCAGAGAAGCAAGGACTCCCATCATCAGTTAAATTGTGCAGTTAATCTAAAGGGCATGGATGGTTAGTGGAGAGGTGACACTCATATTGATCAGGAATAACAATACTTTTAAGGAACTTTAAATACAGAATAACGACCACAAGGGGAGGATTTCTTTTTTTTTTTCCCCATAGATGATACACCGTGTTTGTGAGCTGAAGTCACACAGGCATACTGAAAATGAGACATCCTCTTAAGAGCAACAGCTCCTTCAGTAATCTCCCCTTTATTCACCACTAATTGCGATCATTATTCCACCGAGACAGTGAGTGATTCCATTATAGCCGTTGCTCCAGTCGAGACTTCTCCATTTCAGTCGCTCTCGCCTGAATCCCCCCATGGCTGTCAGATCCTCGCAGTCCCCTCAGATCTATAAACATCCTGAGCAGCAGCATCAGGGGAGCAGGCAACCAAAGACTAGAGAGGAAAACGACACCTGTTTTTTTTTTTGTTTTTTTTTTTTCCTAGAGGGTGATTCGTGTGAGGAGCGAAATGGCAGAGGCACATGTTCCTAAAGGGAAATGCAGTCATCTCACATGCTCTTTTGGATTCACTTTGTTCTTTCTTACTCAATTCATCTTCATAAAGTTGTCACAAGGTTAGAGAGGCGAGGTTATGACTGAAAGAGAGTCCATTTGAGTCCCAGAGCAGCTCGGAGAATGTGGATTATTCGAAATAAAAAGCTGCCGCAATGTCATGGCAGCAAGCTGTGAAATGAACCCGGGCTGCCAGTAGAATACAGTGGTTTGCACTGAGCTCCGTGGTGTAATTGAATTTGATTCAAGGTGGTGCTAATACAGTGTTTTATGCTATAAAACCTGAATAAAGCTACTCATGATGCTACGCAGGGAAAGTCACTGACTTCAGAAAAACACCACTTCCACTTTCCAAGACTATTGTTAAAGCACAGGAGGTAGAAATTGTCAGATGCTACAAGTACCTTGGCCCTGCGCTAGATACAAACTTGTCTTTTATGGTCTTGGTGGGTTTTTTATTGTGTTAATGTTTTCATGGTTTTGTGTTTTTATGCGTCCTTGCTGCAAAGGACGGTGAGACAATAAAGATCTGAAGTGAACTGAGGACACTAGTGGGGTGCATACAAATGTGAAACCGCTAACTAACAGCTAACATCTGTACAGTTGGCTGCAGGGTGCCGGATCAATCATGCAATCAATCACTCATTATTGACAGAAGTCAGCAGCATTGACCAGGGCAGAGTTGCACACACACATTTAAAAGTACCAATGTCAGATCATTATATTTGAATTTAATTGAATGTGTTGATTAATTGCAGCATTAGACTTGTTAATATTTTTTGAAAGCCCTCACACTAGAAATTTTGTCGCCTCCAGGGGAGCTAAGGTCTCTTTTAGGGGAGCTAAGCCTCCCGTGGCTCCCCTGTAATTCTAAAACTGTATAACCCAATCAGGTGTATCCAGGTAAAAGCAGTAATCCTCACTGATACAGATGAAGCAGAGGAAATTGGTTAAAAGAAGGATCTTAAGCCTATAAACAGGTGCGACTTTAATTATGCAAAGGCAGCGCAAATCAATACACGGGAAGCATCCCTAATATATTTCTTCCACTCAGCCCTGACTCTGGAACAGCCTCAAAAAAAAAATGCATGTGTCCGCTTACAAGATAAGACAAATCAAGCGCGCCTCATGTTTTATTCAAAACGTATGCCACTACATTTTTGCCAGAGTCTGGACTAGATCCACATCTGTGACCACATCTTGGATCGACTATTACAAAAAAAAAACAAAAAAAGCCAAAAAACGTCAGAGCCAATCTATCAGGGGACACGACCGCTTCATTGGAAATCAAATCCATCATCCCTGACGTTGCCTAGAGGGGAAATAGAGAGAGTTTCATTAAAGAAGAGGCCACGCTATTGGTTAATTGACAGACATTGATGGAGTTTGCTCGCAGCACAATTCTCAAACTGGTTCTTATTTTTGTAGCATCTCAACATCTCAATTATACACACACAAATACACACTGTTGCTGACATACTTATGAGGACATTTACATAATGCATTCCTTAGCCTCTAACCATAATGTTAATCATCACGTCTAAACCCAATTCTTACTAGGGGAAACTTAACAATCCCTTAATTCTAATATCAAATCTTAACCACTAAATTAACTGTTAACCTTTTGGGGACCTGGTTTTTGTCCCCAGATGGACGGTGAGTCCCACAGTGTGTGTGAAAAGGCCCCCACAACATCATCTAATTCTAATAAATCTCAAACAATGTCTTAATCCTCATAAGAGCCCTCTGAAACTAAATCTCCTCACTTTCCAAAAATGCCCTCACTCCCAAGGTCTAAACCTGGTCCTCACCAAAATAAAAGTACGTGCGCAAACACACACACACAAACACACTAATATGACCCCTAAAATCAAAGGCAATGCATTCAGTTCCATATTTGCAAACAGCATCCTAATTGCCTGAATTCCTTTTTTAACAAGTGCACATGGGGAATATACACGCCGAAACACACACACACACACACACGCATACAAATCCTCCTACACTTAAGGAAGTAATTTACATATAATTTCTTTATGCGGACCAAGGAGAAATGAATAAATTAACACACACAGAGTTGGTGTAAATTCCTCAACAGTAAGAAGAAGAAGATGGGGAGGAGGACAAGAGGGAATAAGCAAGTAGAGGAAAAGTAGAAAAGTCTGGAAAGGAGAGAATGAGAGAGGCACTCGCTTAAGAAATTAAGATACTGTAAACAAGTAAAACTGACATTCATCTCGAATTTACTAATCTGTCAGCCCACTTACACAACACATATCATTTCCCGCTCCAGGACTTTGTCATGTTTGTGTGATTAAAGAAGCTTTGAGCCCCCCTCCACATGGTGAAATCACAGTCAAGCTGCAGAGAGTTGTTGACGCCATCTGCCTCATTAGAAACGACTTGGCATGCACGCCTGACGCACGCTATGTCCTCCGAGGGTGGGGGGATTTTAGGCGACATGCTGCAGTACCTGTGGCATGAGCAGATCAAATATTTACCTCCAGATCTGAATTTTCTGATCCTCGGATCCATGAAACTTTTTTGAAAGGCGTCGCTGAGAAAAATGAGAATTCCTTTGGCGATTACTGAGAAACTCTCTTTTTCTAGATGTTTGTTTTGCCAAAACAATGATGCCGATTGATCCATGTTGACTGATTGTAGCCCCGTCTGAGGATTTACGAGTCAAAAAAAATCTCCCTCTTCGCCTGGAGGGAATCTCATTTAGCACTCCGGTCACAGGTCCTAATCAAAGTTTGAACTGAATTACGTTTTGCCCTCCTGGCTCTGACTGTATTGAATAACGCTGATTATACAGTACACAGGTTCTGTATGTTCAGACTGCAGATAGATTTTTTTTTTATCCTTCATTTATCAAAGGAGAATTGACTGGGCATATATTTACTTTTCCAGCACACTGCTCTGCTTCACTCTAACGTTATGCATTCACACCTGGGAACAGCCCGGCTTCATATGAGTGACTGAAATTACTATGATGAGTCAAAATAGCCAATAACGTGTGCTGAGGATGAAAGCTGAGAGAGAGATCTGTTCCCGCACCTTCAAAAGGTCTAGAGACACGACAGGAAACGGTAAGCAGGCTGACATTCAAATGACACTTTGGTAGTTTTTCAACTAAAACGACATGAACAACACTTATTCTATAGGTTTAATATGATTACCTTAGTCAGGGTTCCTTTCCTTTGGACAACTTACAATTGATTGTAACAGCTGGAAACACAGCACTGACATAATAAAAAACTTATGGAATCGATTTGGCAAACATGTTAGCAAACAGTTGCGTATTTACACGTCCAGTAGATACAGAGCAACACCTGATTAATGTTAAAAGATTAACTAGCTCAGCTTCTTTAGCTCCTGAAGGAAATATCTGTTTGTTAGCTGCTAAAAGTCCCACTTCCTTCATCAGCAAGTGACTAACTTTGTGTGCCGTTTGGTGCTGGGCACTTAATCAGAGCTGAAAACAGCTGTCTGCTGCTGCTGCTGCTGCTGGAAATGAAGTTGGTGAGAGGAATCATAAAACAAAAGCTACCAGCTGAAAAGACGCTGAAGCGTTTCGGAGAGCCGAGGGGAACTGCAGACGATTCTCTATGGGATCATCATTATGAGTGACACCTTTCACATTCAACATGCTTTTTTTTTTCTCTTTGTTAATACAGAAATATTTATTAATGCATCTTTACTGTCAATATGACAAGTTTAAAGTGGTTTTAAGGGGTGAATGTGAAGATTCTCACTCATCCAGGTCATGATATATTCAAAAAGGCGTCTTTAGTTCTGACTGACTGGTGTTGTGTGATGGTTTTTCCATTTTGACATCGATGTCACTTTCAAACCATCTGCCATCTCTGTCCAGTATGTGCACGTTACTGTCCTAAAAGGAGAGGAGTGTCCTTTGTCCTTCAGACGTAGATGGACTGCTGAGTCTTGGACCTGATGAGCTGGCTCTGCTGTGTTGGGCCGAGCACTTGTTTAGCAGTTGTTTTGTCTCTTTGTTCATTCCTCTCTGCATTGGACTGTAAATACTCTGCTTGTGCTTGGGTGTAAGGTTTTTAGGGTGAATGAGTTTCTGTCTGGGTTTGAAAAACACGTGTTTGGATTTGGTGCTTGTTGAAGATCCTCCTGAGGATCCTCCAGCCACGTAGAGAGCGACAATGTTTGTTCTTCTTTTCCTCTCCACCTGCAGTTTTTGTGTTCTTGCTGGATCTTTGTTGCTGCTTTGGTTTCATGGGTCAAATTAAGGGGCTCTCCTCTGTAGTGCATCATTACCATAATAATACTGTTTAAATTGTCTACATGCAACCTTTACCTCAACTTAACTTATCTTACAAGCTTAAACTTTACTATTAGCAAACCTTTTTATGTCTCGAACACTTGGAAATAACTCATCAAGTTCTTGCAATTGTCATAAATGTAATCTGTAAAAATTCTACTGCTACAGTGAACAAAACAAGCATGACAGCTCATATTTCAATGATCAGTGTCTGCTAGAAACCAGTGATAAGGTTTGATATTTATTGATAATATGATGTTATTTTGTGTCTATATCATCTCAGTTGTAATCAGAGTTTGAACCAGCTGATGACATGAAATGACACTATATAACATGAGACAACTGTAAAGTATTTCGCACCAAAGTTGTGAGCTTTCACTCGAGAACTTTTTGTACAGAAACCGATGACTGATACATGAGCATCTGCGGTGTGCGACTTGAATCAGTCACGCTTCAGCTTGGAGAGATACTGTTTATACTGTTTTTTGAGGTCCAGTTATTCTTACAGCACATGTGACAGCGTGTATGATGTAAGTCTGCCAATAACACCCAGACACATTCCTGCGCTTTTAATATACTTGTCAAATAAAGCATTTATGGCTCTAAAAGTCCTTCCAACCTTCTGTAAAGAGCTTTCTAGATGCCATCTGTGATGTGTCCTCTCCCTGCTTGATGACCTTCACTTCAGCAGCGAGTTGCTCATGAGACGCAGACTTTAAAAACAATTCAGCAGACTAAGACGAGGGAAATAAAATGTTTCACTTCAGAATGAGAAATCCACCGTTCTGAATCTGTAGTTATGGAATAAAACATTTTTTTTTTGTTTCAGATATTTTTTTATTGGAAGCATTTGTGCAAAAATCTTGACAGCTGTACAGAATAGAGAACTGTTTAAATTTTTACACCATTTCACAAAAATGCCATAAAATAAAAATGGAAAAAGGAAGAAAAAGAAAAAGGGGGATGTATTGTCAAACCATCCATTTGCCTGCCTGCCCAGCATTACTTGTAATTTTTGAGTTTGTGTTCAATTGTGTTGTTCAAGAAAAGAAATAAATGGCGACCATATTATTGGAATAAATCATATTTTTAAAGGATAGCGTGCCTTTAAAGGTGCCGTACTATCTGCCACACTTTTTTAGTTGCGTGCAGGACTCCTTTCTTGATATCTGATTGACGGGTCGCACCTGTGCTGCTGATAATGCCAATCAACTCAGTTTAAAACAGCTGGTGTGCAGGAGTTTCACATGATAGTCGTGTCCCAGTTTGGAGGCTGGATCCTCATCAACACTGAGTCCTTAGAAAACTTCAAGGTCAGACTGAACCTGCTGCTCCTCCCTAAATGAGATGGTTTAGCCTCATAGCAGCTAAATCTAACAGTGTCCTCTGATGGACCTTTTCAGTGTTTATATTCCAGTGGTAAACTGGGATGATTGTTAAATCTGAGGGTACAGTATGAGGTCTGATATATACATTTAATACATAATCAAACATAATTTCTATACATGTTAATGCAGTTGAATGTGCTTTACAGGTGTCTGACAAACTAATAAGAGTAACAACCATTGATATATAAGCAGTAAAACAATGTGAGACACACAAAGAAGTAAACATATAGACATATTAGGATAAAAAAAAGGACAGCTAGCAATGTTAAAATCACCATTTAACTTCGATTTGTCTGTGATTTTATCAGCAAAATGTTAAAAAAAAAAGTATGAAAGCAAACTATTTAGTGTGAAAGATCATTGAAATCCATGATGTAGGCGAGTGCACGGATGAATGAAAGATGTTGTTTACTGAAAAATAACAAACCAAACAGGAGACAAAGGGCGAGCTGAGAGAATGACTGAGCAGGTCAGCTGTAAAAGATTAGATGGTGGATAGAGTGCTCATTCAACCCCAGATGGGTGCAAGTGAAGGACAAAAACAACATACAAAAAGAAAAAGGAGATTCCAACTACAACCTGCTCTAGGTTATAGACAAAATGTTCAGCAACCTCTCCAGTTCTAGCTTCATAGACTCCCGATGACCTCCCTAAACTGACTCCACATCTTTCTCAAACGTGCAGAGTGATTAAAGTTTTGGCACATTAAATTATGAGGCTCTCAAAAGTTTGAGAGAGGATCTGGGATTGACATCTCATTTAAAAAATATTATAATATTCATGTTTAGAAAACATGCAGCTGAGAAGGAGAGATGCTGCTTGGCTGCAGTGGGTGTAAGGACAGTGAAATGAAAATGTTGCATGATTTACAGCTCTGTGGACTGCAGAGTGTGTGTGCTTTTAAGTTACAACAACATAGGTGGTCGTCTGGTAGATGTACATTAAGTGCAAATACCTGCTCAAAATAAAACATGGTCATGTGATAAGACTTCAAAAGGATCACCTGAACACTACATTAAACAGCTGACTGATGCATAATGAATTGGAGGATGCTGAGGGCTGTTTTTTTTATTAGTGTAATTAGATATAGTGCAAAAAAAGTGACAAATTAGACAGACTTAGACACATTGGTGTAACAAAATATACAGACAATAATGCTGTAAACAATACAATAACAATACAAAAACAGTAAGATTTATCAAGCAGATGATATGAGCTGGTAAAGAACTACATATTGACATTTCCTATTAGTGTATGTTTCTGTAAATGTATGAAATGTGTTGTGTAAGTATTAGGGATGTGCCCGAATACAAATATGTTATTCGGCAAAGCACAAATAGTGTTGTTTTTTGTTTGTTTTTTACGAGTATTTGTTTCATACAAATATTTTAAAAATTATTTATTTTCAGGAAGAAAAAAAAAACATGTTAAATACCAGCGCACAGGTTAGTTACATCACTATCTCAGGGGAGTCACATCCACCTGCTACATGACGCACATTTCCTAATTTGGACATCACTTCTGGAGTTAGGGGTGTTCCCCAGAGATAAAGCTGGACTACTGACACAAATGAAGTGCTCCCAAGGGAACACTTCATGAACACTTATTGTAACACTTTAATTTTAAAATTAAAAGCGTAATAAAAACAAAAACAGGATTTTTAAACCTCTTTCCACTTTTATTCAAATACAAATACAAATAATTTTGTTGCCTCAACAAATACAGATACAAATACAAATACTGGGCTCTCTGCACATCCCTAGTAAGTATGTCATGTATTCATGTATGCATAAGTGTGACCAAGGGAATTTGCGGTGGAAAAAAAAAAAACAATGGAAAAGAAAATGCATATATTTGCACATTCAGGCATGTTTATGTTTAACCCCAAATCACAAGTTTGTCTGATTGTTTGTTTCAAGATGTTACATGTGGCTTTCAAATGATCCAGCCTCTGAACAGTGACGGATGATTTTCTCTCTTGACAGATCAAAACATCATGAAAAGTTTAAGAACAACAAACGGGGAAACCCTTCAATAAACTGTATTTAAATTGAATTTCTCGTGTGTGTGTTTTATCAGCTGCAGTATTAAAGTTGACATCCACTTATATGATAACATCATAGATTACCACACTGACAAAAGAGGAAGCCCGGAGTCGCTCTTCATCATGGCGGCTGATAACTGCTGTGGTTCAAGCCTGCTGCTGAAAGTATGAAGGAGCAGAAATAAATAATACAATCCATCAACCAACAGCTAACTGACATGTTTCTCATTTTTATGACATTTCTATAGATCAGAGCTACATGCGGTTTGATCTGGTGAATAAGCATGTTAGTGATGGTGGTATTCTTGGAGTTGCTCCCATGGTGAGTTTAAAGTGATTATGAAGGATCTTGAGGCGGACTTGACTAGAATCTGCCCGCGTTTGGTTTGGCTGGGACTGATTTCAGCTTCATTCTGCTGCTGCTGCTTCTCTGAGCACTGACATGCTGTTTTTCATAAATGGCTTTTTGTCACAGACTTCTCAGCCAGGTCTGTCCTGAGAGAAAAAAAAAAGACATTCATACTCCAGGGAATCACGTTAAAATGATCCTCATTTAAAGTGTTATGTGAAGAATATGTCCCTGATTTAATTATTTTACATTGTACTTGGATTATAAAATGACAATCTTATCAGACAAAAGGGATTATTATTGTACTCTAAATAAATAATACCAACATAAAATGAAAATACATTACAGATCAAGCAGTCGTTAGCCAAACATAACAGATTCAGGAGGCAGAAATAATCTTATACTGGAAAAGCAAACAAAATAGCTCTGTGATAAATACCAATGCTCAGTTTTCATTGAGATTAGTTTATGTGTTTTATTGCTTTGATTCCAAGTGTCAACCACAATTTAAAATTAAAATTTTCATAGTAGGAGGATTTATTGCACTGTTATAATGACTGTTTTGCTGCTTTACATTGTGCAGGGATTAAGCTTTTTCTGGTCACTTTTTCTTAACTTTTTCAGATAAACACTATATTTTTAATGAATTTTGTGTGTATCTTGGGCTCTAACATCATTTATATGAGAGACAGACAACCAAATGCTAAGGCTGTCACTTTTTTAAGAGTTCAAACATTGGAAAAAAATAAAATATTCCATTGATCAGTCTGAATGCAATATTAACAACAGGCCATGAATTATTGGCGAATTCCAATTGTAACTTATCTGTTGTCTTTTCTTACCTTCAGTAAGCAATTTAAAAGAATGCCACAATGATGACAATGATCCAAGACAATGATGCACCCTAAAAGTGCCATATGCATCAATAATATCACTGAACCTTTTTAAGTGAAAATAAATGCAAAGGCTGTTTTTTAATTTGTGCACTGTAATCCTCCATATAGATTGGAAATTCCTTTTTAAAATAGGCCAGGAAGGCATTCATGTTTATTTTGGTTTTTTTTGTGGCAGAGTTCCAAGGTAATTCATTTCCCTTTTAGTTGAATAGATTGTTTTGAGTTCCACTTTACTGTCTAAATTTTCAAAAAATGATAAATGAGCAGCTTTAGGATTAGTTTATGGTAATGTGCTGTTTTTATTCATCCGGCACAGAAAACACACACATACAAATAAACACACATTATACACACATTAGCTACTTTATTTGAGTTTCTGTTTTGTACCAGAGGACTCACATACTGCTTATGAGATGTTTCAATGAATTACTTCCAGAAAGTGCTGGTCCTCCCATTTTGCTAAGCGACCAATAACAGCTGAGAAGATTCAGCCAGCTCTTGTCAGCTTTCTGGCCCATGAGCTTTGGCAAACCTGCAGGCCACTTTATGAATGTATCCAAAGGTTGAATGTCTGTGCTAAGCTTGATGAGTTCTCCGAAATCTACTGACCTAGTCACTCCCACACCAAGCTAAGAACAGCAGCAATCAGGGAGTGACAATAGTGACTTCCCCCTGAGGGTAATGTAGACTCACAGTAGAGTCTGCAGGTGAATGCTGGGGTGGAAGTGAGACTTTTGTAACGCTGTATGGACGGCAGCGGAGGTGGAAGCAGCAGCTTTCAGGTGAGCGTGCACCAAGAAATTCAGCAGGACACTGACGGTCAAAGTGCAATTAATCAAAAGGGTTCGTTTGATTTATGTTGCAGTGAGAGGAGTATGCCATGTGACTAGTGACAGACTCAAGTTGACTTCCTGAATTAGCTCACAGACTTTGCTTTATTTTTGGAAACTAAAGACAAATTTACACTTACTGCACAGGCACGACGGTCCATATGACATAAATATCATATCTGCAAGAATTCATACTGTACAAGCCCAAAAGTGCACCATTTGCACAAGTGATTTAGAAAACCGAATGCACATTGGCTGTCTGTGTCCACTTTGGAGTATATCAGGCCTTTAATACTACTTGGTAAAGTTTATGAAAAGATTCAGTTGAGATGGACCACAAACCCTAGTTTCCAAGTCAAAAGCTCTCTATGTTCATCCATCTATCCCAACCTACATATCGTATGCAGACCAGAGCCCCACCGATATATCAACGGGCCGACTTTATTGGATGATTTAAGCCTGATGAAATGATAAATATATCCGCAACTCACCTTTCAGTGCATGTTAGCACAATTACAGTCGATGCACCACTGGTAGTTTGTCTCAAAAATTAAAGCTGAGATACTGCCTTTACAGAGTCACAAATCCTGTTAGCTAATAAGCAGAACAACTGGCAAGAACTGGTAATAATATATATAATGGATTATTAGGGAGAAAAACAATAATAAGTGTATATATAAATAATAAATAGCAATGTTTGTTATTCCTGGTTCTTAACGTGGATGCTATTTTTCGATATAGTAACCACACTTGCACTCTCTTTGCTCTACTACGTCTTTTTCCTTGGTATACAAAGTTATATGAAAATACTATATATATGTAGTGAGACGGCTTGTGTCCCCCGTCAGTCTTGATAACGTTTTTTTTGGTAATAAATAAAAAAAGATCAGGCCAGACTCCAGCATCATTTAATGAGCCTGAACCTGATTAAATCCCCAAATTTTACCTGTGACATATGCCATTTAGGAGTCCCACTCCCGAATGTTTTAATTGGACACCCTGACACTGTTGGCGGTAATGTCAAAGTTGCTCCATACCTCAGACTTTGCCTTGCTCTACAGACAAAGTCGACTCTCGTGATGCTTATTTCTTCTTCACTTCATTTTAGTCCACTGTGGGGCAAACTGAAAAGCTCCTAAATGTCACAGAAAGTGCTAGCATGGCCGTGAAATGTTGTACTTCACCTTCTTGGTGAACCCACAGTTTACCATGTTCCCCAAAATGTCATTTACCCGAGAGAACATGCTGGAACTTCTAGGTTATACATACCTGAAGACAGACAGACAGAAAGCACATAAAGAGCTTTTCCAACAGATCAGAATCTCAACAAGTCCTCCAATTTTTGGGCATTTGCTGAAATGACTGACGCCAGTGTTTTTCTTGGGAAGACAGTCTTACCCAAATGTTGTAATTCAGAAGAACATTTTGGCCCTTTCTGCTACTTGGGTGAACTTTTAACTTCTAGCAAAATGTAGGTAGAAAACATCATTTTGTGAGTCATGCACCTCCTCAATTGGTTATAAACTAACCTCAAGTTGAGTCCAGGAAAATCTTGGCATAGAAACAGCAGGAAAGGTAATTTTATTTTTATTTTTGAGGCCGATGTGCCCTTCTCTTTGCCTCTTGTATCATGGGTATTTTAATGTTAAATGTCAAAAAGATCTGGCTGTTCTTGTAAGAATCCAGTAAGCACTGATTTGATGGTTTGCAAGTAAAAAGATTTCTGATTAAAACTCCGGTACATTTTATTTGAAAAGGTTACATAGAAACATTGTTTCAACAGGGTTTAAATGAGTGTATTTCAATATGAGGCAGGTCTTAACTGAAAGTCACTGACATGCTGTTGAAAAAATGGTTATATATGACCTACATGTCTAAAAAATCCTTCCAGTTTTCAACCAATTAAGCAAAGGTTTTAACCAAGATGTCTCGATGTCTTTTGACCTACAAATCAGCAAATTATTGCTCTGTCACTTTCTGAAAAACACCAATGTAGCTGCTGGAAATATCTGGATATAAAGAGACTGATTCTATGTGTGTCCACAGGAGAAAAAAAGGAAAAAACACATCACACAAACAAGAACAAATAACTGACCCAGAATCCAAATATGTGTTTTCATTTCAGCAGCTTCACACTGTAACAGCTGTGGTTAAATAACATTAACTAGGAGTGTAACAGTACGTGTATTCATCCCCAACCGTCACGGTACAGACATCAAGGTTTGGTTCATGCAGTCATATGAAGAATACGCTCCGTGACCCAAATGATTACTGTCAAAATAATTTAATAATACACCTACTCCGACATGTGAAACAGTAATTCTAGAGTGTGAGTTCCACCACTAGCACACTCATGGGTATGTTAGCTGACTTAGAGAGATGAGAAACTCAGGGTCATCATAAAACACATTACAAACACCATTTAAATAAAGTAAGTTGGGTATGAAAAACAGTTAATAAAAAATATAAAAGACAACCAATCATATACCACCAGACACATATCAGCCAATGGGGCATCTACAAAGATGGGTTGGATATATGGTCATGTGGCTTTAGCTCAATCGTTGTCCAAGAAGGGACATGGGTGACACCATATTTGGTCCATTAACCAGAAGGTTCAACTAGGGGGTGCTACTTGGGTTTTTGTTAATCCAAAAATGTGCCTATTAGATGTGGCATTCATTAGAAACACTTTGATCAGGATAATAACAATAATAATAATAGTAGTAATAGTAAAGTTAGTGTTAGCCGGCTTAACCAAGGTAGCCTGGGTTACCCTGCCACAACACTAAAATATGCTCTGTAATCTTCTTAGTGAAATGATATTTCATCTCCCCGTTCCCCTCCCTTCTCTGTGACAGTCGGCTTTTCACTCCGCTTTTGAGTGAAGCCGTTCGGAACAACGTAGGCTAAAAATGTAGTTAAAAAGTGGTTTGATTCTTCTGATATATTATTATATATGGCATTATTAGATTATTAATACTGAAGCATCAGTGTTAGAGCAGCATGTTACTGTTGTAGTATAGGGGTTTCAATTCAGGCTATATTAAGATGTTCACACCAAACGCTGAGACCAGAGAGATGAGCAGACAACCATCAGGAGTTTATTTCATTACACACGAACATACAGAACTCAGAAAATCCCCAATGCAGCTGCCCCCTTCAGCTCGAACCCAACCCCTATTTATACCAAAGCGGACGTGACTTTTGGCACTTTCATGAGTCCATGATCACTTGGATCTTGACCAATGGGAGTAGGACATTTCTTTGCGCTAGTCTTTGCGCGCTATGTGCAAAGACTATTCCCAGATGTCGACTGTTTCTCTGGCGGCCTGACATTTTTTGGGTGTGTCAATGATCGGCATAGGTCAACGCAACCTGGCAACAAGAGTATTTGCTTCTCCAGAGATTGTAACTGGACCTTTCGAAAACAACTCCTTATGTAACTTTTCTGGTTATGCAGCTGTTTATTTAACCAGAAGTGCTCTGTGTATAGTTTGGTACAATTCCACACGCTATCACGTTTCTTTACTTCTACAGTAGCTGCTGTAGGTGGAGCCACTACTTTATAGACAGTTAGACCATAAATCAGCATAAAACAGCTGTCAGCAGGTGTCCTGACTCCTTGCAAGAAACAGAAAGGTTGTTTTCTTTTTGCACTGCAGCACAACTAAACTGTTTCAGTAATAGTTACAACCAATGAACCATAGATGGATGTTAACATTTTTTCAAAATTAAAGACCAAAATGTTATTTTTTCCCCTTTTTTTTCCCTGCTGTACCAAAATCGTATCAAACCATGACCCCAAAACCGAGGTACATACTGAACTGTGAACTTGTGTAGCGTTACACCCCTACATCTAACATCCAAATATTTCAGTGAAATCACCAGAGCTACACTTAGGAAACAACCCCCCATGAAATACTGTATCCATTGCTAGTGACACATCTCGCTAATGGCTTCTGTTTTTTTACCATTCATCAAATCAGAGTTTTGACCTTGCGCGGGTTGCGGGAGCGGTGTTTTCCAGACCTTTTTCCTCTGCCAACAACTAGAGATACATCATCATCATCTGAGGGAGCATTACAGCACACATTATACAGGAAGTTATTACGAAACCATCTTGCAGGTCAAGGGGAAAGCCCATTTTCAGATTGAGGCGCTCGCTTGTCAACACACATTGCGTCAGAGGACACACACACACACACATATATTATAAACATTACCCAACGTCCAGACCAAATGAGAGTAATGATGGTCAACGTTTAGTTTGTCTGACAAGTTTCCTGCCTCATTTCCTGTAGCAGGTGTGATGTTTCATGTTTCAGTTCTGCTTTCAGTGCAGCTGCTGCTTATTTAAAGGATAAGGCTGGTAATTTTTTAATATTTTTCTTATTGTCAAAAAAATCTTATGTACAGAGCCAAAGCAACAATGAACCAAATCTACTAACAAGTATTGCGTTTGTATCCAAAGCCTGATATATCTTATTCCTCTGTGTTGTAGACCTCTGTTGTTGTCCAAAAACTATTAAAAACATGTCAGTGAGCCACAGCGCTGCACTGGGTGACATGTTCCTTCGCCATGAAGATTAAAATTATGGTAGTTTGTTTAGAAACGGCTCCAAAGACTAATAACAGTGTTCATGTTTTCAGTCTCAAGAGGTTTTGATATATAGCAGAACAAGCGAAGCACTTTAAACAGTTGTATAAGGAACTGCTCTCCTGAGACTGAAAATGTGATTGATAGGATGTTATTAGTCTATTAGTCTTTAGAGGCATTACTAAACTGTGCCCAAACTCTCGGACAACAACGGAGGTCTACGGCACAGAGGAATGAGATATATCAGGCTCTGGATACAAACGAAATACATGTTAGTAGACTCAGTTTATGGTTGGTTTGGCTCTGCACGTGAGATTTGTTGTCAGTAAGAAAAATATAGAAAATTGCTAGCTTTATCCTTCAAACGTTTCCACCAATGACTCCAAACTTTGGTGTTTTTTTTTTTTTATTTTTATGTGTGTTCCTGATATCCAGAGTCAAGTGTGGTTCACTCTCACATTTACTCCAGCTGTGGTGGTAATTTCCTCACAGTTGAAGCCCACAACTGCTGACTGGATGTAGGACTGGAATACACACACACACACACACACACACACACACACACACACACACACACTTACAAATACACACTCTCTCTGCCAGAGCCGTGACCCAGACTATCAAATCATCCACCTGCTCTTGGTAAATATGAACTTGGTTGGAATCAGCATGTGTTTGTATGTAGCGTGTGTTCATTTCATGTAATCACAACAGAGGTTTTTTTGTTTTTTTTGATGATGATTGAACTATTATGTGTTTCTGAATTTTATTATTTCTTTTAATTGTATTATTTTTGGGTGGAAAACTGCGGTGACATACAAGCGTTTTTCCATCTTCCAGGAAACAAAGTTACAAAGTGTCTAATTTCTCTGATCTCATTGCATCCTGCAGTTTTGCATTCGTGCTTTTCGGTTGCTGTTTTACTTGCGTTTGGGTGAAAACTGCAGTGCTTTGTTCAAAAAAAAAAAAACTCAACTCAAATTACACTCTGATACACTGAATTCAAACCTGTGTCAATATCTTTTGAAGGCAAGTTATTTTTCCTTGGCTTGTTCCCTTTTCAGCTGTCATGCACAATGTGGAGGTTGAGTGCTTTGATAAATGGAGACAGTCTTTTTTTTTTTTTATTTTGCACCACATAAAGATAAGCCAAGCATTTTTTTCAGTTTCTGGATAAGGACTATATTTAAACTATGAGCTAAATATGGTTGACAAGTGAATGTTATTTAGACATCAAGAAATGTTAGTGGCTATATTTTAAAGAGAAGCAGGTCATGTTTGAATTGTATATCAAAATGCAGCTGAAACAGCATAAAAAAACCTTGCATGCGGTGTAGTTTTAGTCCATACTTGCAAAACCTGCAAAACACCAAAGATTGCAACCATAAAAATGACAAAAAGATATGAGTGCCAATGTGAAACAGATAGCAGAACAGAGGAATGTCTGGGTTACAGTAAATCATTATTTCAACAGCATTAATTGGCTATATTTAAACATGTGTATTGGAGCTGCTTCACACTGAAATAAAGGCACTCAATTTCTGTTTAGATGACATAGATGTCTAACAAAAGCTTTTGTTTTCAACCAAATTTAGCCCAGTTTTTTTACCTGGATGTCTAGACATCTTTTGAAATGCAAATGCGTGCTTGGATGCTAAAGGACAGAGGTATACTTAAAAAGAACTTCATGTTCATATAAAGCAAAAGTGTTTATAACTGTTCTGAATAGCCACATGCAGAGGTAGGGTGGAAAACTGGCTATTGAGAGGGGCCAAATGTGAAGGCGTACATTTTCAGACTGAACATTTGACAGGAGCCATTCTTCCAAATGAGTACCTTTTACTTTTGATACTTCATGCTGAAGTAAAAGCACTTCTTTCACCACTGCATGAGGGAAAACGTGGCTCAAATGACATACCAATGGACAACATACCAACAACAGGAGAGGATTGTGTAACAGAAAAGTAAAGTAATTAGTTATTGGATTGGTTTCGTCATTGGGCAACTTGAAAATTAATCAGAGGAGAGGAATTAGTAATTGAACTGTTTGTGATTGCAGAAGTTTGCGTTTAATAGCGTGAACGCATGTGTGCATCTGTATGCTGTGTCTTAATCTGCAGCATGTGTGTGTATGCAGTACCCTCTTTGTATTTTCCTCACCACTCTCTCCAGTTTATTTGTACTCTGGCAGGCAGGCTTTTTAGAGCCCAGAAGTCCATTCCCGGCATCCAATTTACAACAGCAGCAGCACCGCAGCGTAAACAAGAACCAAGATGGCTGCCTGTCTGTCCGTCCAAGCCTTCCTCTGATAATTAGGACCTATTTTTAAATGTCTCCGAGCCCGCTGACTGGCTGAGCGACCGGCTGCTGCTCGACTTTTCTATATTTATGCCGAGAAGACAACAGGTACCATGGCAGCCGGGGGGGGGGAAACAAGTGTTTTGAGAAAAAAGAAAGGAAAGACTCGCACATCAACAACATCTCTTTCTGTCTCTCTGTTTCTCTTGCTCTCTCTCTTGCTAAAACACACACACACACATACAGGTCAATTAACAATGATGGGCTGGTGGAAGATAAAAGCATTTCATACACTGAAAACCTCCTAAGCATGGCAAAAGTTTGAGTTCAGTAAAAGATCAACAAAAGTACGTTTTTCACAGTTTAGCGCTAAAATTACTCCTGCCTGTTTCTCTATAATGCTAGGAAAACACTAAAAATAAACTCCCAACACTGACAATTACTCACATCTTAAAAGGTAAATGGCTTTTGAGTACCTAACGATCATGTAAGCGATAATGCCGAAGCGGTTTTTTTATGCAAATGTCCTCTGATGAGAACGTTTTGTGGTAATTACACGTGGAGGCGAGTAATTTTGACAACAGAGGAAGGTAATAATTTGTGGAGATACAAATGATTTTAGATTAAGCTAATTGGCTAAAGATTTCTCTCTTTTTTGAGAGCTAAATCTGAAACTGTCATTATCTTCAGTGGGAGGATGTGAATAGAATATGTCAGAGGGAGGAGGAGGAGGAGGAAGAGGGGGGAAAGTTGGCAGACTCACTTGTAAAGAACAAACCCCGGCGGTAATTATCATCCATCCCTCTCTGGGCAGGAGAGAGCAGCGGAAAGAATGAAAACTTTTTTTTCCACTGCTACAATTAGAAGAAGAAATTGCAAAAATGTGAATTTGAGCAACAGCGAGAGGACTGAAGTACATGCTTTTCGCAGCAGTTCATTAATCATCTTTACAGGCTTTGAATGCTGATTTAAATCTGCATTCAAAACGGGGGAAAATCAATGTATTGTCTCTGGTAAACATTTAGGACAATGTAGTGGAGGATAATAAGCCGAACGGGGACAAGAGGTAGAGGGGGGGAGGTGAAGAGGAGGCAAAAAGCTGATAAAAAGATAGAAAGCTCAATTCATCTGCAGCCACGATGTAAAATCTCAGAGAGTCAAAAACACTCTTAACCTACATTTGGTCTGCAAATATACAGAATTTGTCAGCGGATGTACTTATACAGTCTGCTGCAAGAAGACTGGATGTACTGTAAGTAGTTTCTCTGTTGATTGTATATTTTGCATGAAGACAAAAGTAATAATAATGTTACACTGCACCGTCTTTTAAATAAAACTTGTTCAGTGGTGGAAGAAGTATAGATCTGCAACGATAAGTCGATTAATCAGTTAGTCAGTCGACAGAAAATTAATCAGCAACTATTTTGATATAATTCAATTAATCGTTAAAGTCAGTTTTCAACCAAACCTTTGATAGTTTCAGCTTCTTAAATTTCAGCGCTCCTTTTTCTTAGTCTTACCAGTGTAGTGAATTGTTTTGCCCAACCAATGGTTCTAAAAGATAATCAAGTCATTTGATAGAGTATACAAATTGTAACGGGCATGTTTTCTGATGTTTTAAGGACCAATTAATCAATAAAATAATGGCCAGATTAATTGGTAATGAAAATAATTGTTAGCTGAAGCCCTACAGAAGACTTAGATCCACTTAAGGTAGAATTATAAAGACGTAATAACAGCTAAATGTATTGAAAGTATCAAACGTAAAAGGACTCATAATGCAGAATGGCCCCTTTCAGAATGTTGTATCACTGTATTTATTGATGCCTGCGTGTGTAAGCTTGTTTTAATATTGTTTAGGCTGAGTTCATTTTCATTGTAATTTGCTTCATATACTGCAGTTAGAGACTGTCGTTAAGTCTCTAAGGATGTACTGTATTTATTGAACTTTTACATGGGAGGACTTGCTGGAATGTCTGCAGAGTAACTGGTGCTTAAAATTTTAAAATAGGCTAAATGTAGAGCAGTAAAAAGTATGTTTCACTACATCTAGTCAAATAATGTAAAAACACCTCGAAATTGCACTTATGAGGGATCATTTAGTAAATGTACTTTGTTGCTTTATTTAATTATGTACATTATATAATTATTAGGGGTGTGCCCGAATACAAATATGTTATTCGGCAAAGCACAAATAGTGAGTTTTTTTTTATGAATATTTGTTTCATACAAATATTTTAAAAATGATTTGTTTTCGTGGGGGAAAAAAAACTATCAGCAGGTCTCAATGATGGGAGTCACATCCACCTGCTACATGACGCACATTTCCTAATTTGGACATCACTCCCGGAGTTGGGGGTGTTCCCAAGAGATAAAGCTGAACTACTGACACAAGCAAAGTGCTCCCGATGGACTCCCCATAACCTGTTGATCCCCTTCTCCTTTCCACAAAGTTAGGTTGTACAAAATAGGCAATAAATGAAAAGTGCAAAGCAGTAATCTCCTTTGAAGTTCTTCCCTACATGTTACACGCTGTGCTGTCTCTGTGTTATGGGTGTATAAATAGTTAGAGGTCTGTCTGCAATGAGGTGATGAGTAAAGTTTTATCTCAGTAGTCAGCGCAGTTGTCTATGATCTGGGAGACTCCAGTTGGAGACCCGGTGTGGGGACCTCCTTCATAAGGTAGTTTATTCATGAACACTTATTGTAACACTTTAATTTTCTAAAATTAAAAGCGTAATAAAACAAAAAGAAGACTTTTAAGCCTCTTTCCACTTTTATTCAAATACAAATACGTTTGCTGCCTCAACAAATACAAACACTGGGCTCTCTGCACATCCCCAATAATTATGTACACAGGAAACTAAGCAAAGAAGCTAAAACCTTTAATTAAAAGAGCTCGAAAAATAGCAAAAACAAAAACAAAATTTTATTCTATAATGATTCAAAACAAAAAAAAAAACATCTTAACTTTTTTATGCTGCAACCGGAAGGAATTCACACATTTTAATATAAATAATAAAGTCTACATTAATAAACTGTTTATCAAGTAATCACTTCATGTACATGTAATCACATCCAGATATAGATACCTTACAAAGTTAATGTGCATTAGGCATATTTAGATGTTCACCTGTTTTAATGTTATTATTATTGTTAATAGTTTCCCTCTTGGTGACACAAATATGGAAATGTCCTGGCAGATTGTAGAGGACGGGAGCAGAAGACAGAAGAGGTGAACAGGAGAGGGGGTGAGGAGGTGAGAAAATGGGAGAGATGGGTGAGGAGAGGGAGGAAGAAAGGAGCGAGACATGGGAAGGATGAAAGACAGAGAGCCAAACAGGTAAAGCAGAATATTTTGATGAGGGGAAGAGAGGGAGAGAGGAAAGATGCAAGAGCATCCTTGGGGAGGGATGAGAGAGAGAGAGAGAGAGAGAGAGAGAGAGGGGGGGAGGTGAAAAAGGTTGTAGTGGATGAACGGGATGAGAAGAAATGAAGGAATGAAAGATTGAAGGCAAAAAAGGCGAAAATGTTACAGTAAAGATGTAAAAAAAACATCCCAGAACAGGCAACTTAGTTTAGCATTCAACACGTGTCGCTGGGAAGTGACGAGGAGAGAGAGAGAGAGAGAGAGAGAGGGAGAGAGAGATGGAGGGAGGGAGGAAGAGAGAGAGGTAGGTAGAGAGACGTTGCTAGGTGACGGAGCGTACATACTGAATTTTAACAAAATAACGGGAGAGGAGAGAGTGAGTGAGAGGGATAGAGAGGTAGCAGTCAGCAACATGTAGCCTCGCCGAGTGGAGGAAAAGGTCGAAACTGTGTGCGCGCGCGTGATTATCTGTGATTTTTTTTTTTTTTTTTTTTTGTGGTGACGAGGGGGGGGGGATGATGTGTGATATGTTTTCGTTTCATCCCGAGGACATTATCCCGCAACATTAGAATCGATCAGGCTCTGTATGCCGCAGGAAATGTCCAGCGGAGGGATGGACGGATGGATTGTGGTGCAGGAGAGAAGACGCGGAGAGCAAAAAGAGAAGAAGAAGAGTGTCGGGCTGCTGAAAACTGTGAGTACATTCTTTTCCATTTCTTATTTTGGACCCTCTTCTCTCTCCTCTCTCTCTTCCCCTTCTGCTTCTCTCTTGTGTTTTTGCGCTGAAGGTGAAAATGTTGCGCCGTGTCCCAGACAACTGTCTCCAGCTTTGCCCTTCACATTCCGGCTGTTTTGGATGTGAGACGCTGCTGCATTTCTCCGGGGCTTGGTGCTCATGTACTATGTGCAGCGCCCGGGCTACTCTCTCCCCCCCCAGGCTCGCGCTGTGACTGATAGGACGCAGCCGGCCGGTGCGCGGAGGCTTTGACCCTTCTGTCATTGATGCGCGTGCACGCCGATATGGCCGTGTATGGCTGTCTTTCACCCCAGACGCGCACACACACATGTACGGACCGGTGCGCAATCCCTCCATCTCTCCTCTATCTTCTTCCTCTCTCTCTCTTTCTCTCTCTCTCACGCGTGAAGTATATAATTTACAGTCAGTGACAGACAGATGCGGGCAGCTGTGATACTGATGTGACATTTCTGAAAACCCGCATATATATGCCTCCCCGCGCGCCTGCTATCTCACCACACAGACGTTACAAATTTCCCAACCGGTTGTTGCGCATATGTGCGTTATGCCCTCTCCAGCGGTAGTCTTGACCGCACCGAGGGGACTCACAGCTCTCCCACCTCCCCTCCTCCTCCTCCTCTTCTTCTCCCAAAACCTCCATCTCCACCACCCCTCTCCACCCTCCTTCCCCCCCGCCCCCCCCCCCCCCCCCCCCCCCCCCCCTCAGTACTATTAGCTGTAGGGCAGCTATCAGATGCAGGATCAGTCCACTGTATGTATGTGTGTGCGCACATCAGCAGCTGGTGCACCAGCAAGCATCAGGCTGTGTGTGAAGATCACTCCCCAGGACAGACAGGGGAAATTGGGATTCAGAGCTAGGAGCGTGCACCCTCCCCGCCCCTCTCTCCCCTCTCCTCTTCCTCCTCCACCCCGACCACAACACACATAACCATAATTTCTTGAAAGCATGGTGAAAAATACTACTGGCATTGATGATGATGTAGTTTCACTGTGTGTGTGTGTGTGTGTGTGGCTGATTCAACAGTTTGCCTTTTACGCTTCGCTTGCGCCCAGTGTGAATTGAATTTCCAATCATGTAGTGTAAACACACTATTCATCCCTCCCATTTCTATACAGAACCCTGTTTGGGGTTTTCTGTTTTTTCTGCTAAAGTATGGTTGAACCTCTAACGGAGTTACATGGCAGAGCGAGAGCTGACGGTCAGTGTGACGTTTGTTTCCTCACATTTTAAGTGCTTCAGATGTTGGAGACAACTGGCTCAGTGTGTGTGTGTGGAAGGTTTCCTGCCTTGCTGAGACGCTTGCAGGCTCACTTACTTCCACTTAAAGCATCAAACCGAGATACCACCTGCTCGTATATCTGGCATCTAACATCTATAAAATATAAACTAAGCTGACATTTTTTCCTTCTTGCATACCAGTGTTTTCAGAAACAGTAGTTGGGGTTGATGGACTTCCAACCGAGATGACAGTAACCATGCCAACGATTTATATTCTGTGTTGATTGACATTTTGGACATGTTTGTATGACCTTGTGCCCCTGGTAGTAGGAGAAGAAAAATCATCTTGGCTGTACAGTACTGTTCTTCCTGCTTCCACCATTTTGAGGCCATTGGCTGCTGAGGCAGCAGAGTTTTCATGATGCTGTTTCTGAGGCCAGCAGTCTGTTTGGCTCGATCCAGGCATTTTATCTCTTGTTAGGTACTTAAGCCAGACAAGGTGTGATGGATAAAGATGGTGGCTTCCTGGCTCAGACCCTCAAAGGCACCGAGGCTTATTCCATATTCACCTTCTCTTTTTTTTTGTGGCCATCTATTGCCAAGGCATCATGTGAGCCTCAGGTCACCCACACTGTTACTTCAAAGGCGATGTGGATAAGACTGGCTTTCTCCATGCCGGGCACCTTTAAAGTGAAACAACAGAATAAAGATAGCGACCAGAGCTGCTGTCAGATCCACTGCAACTAGATCAATTTGTCCACCACAGTCTGTCAGGGAAAGTATAAACTACACACAATCTCTGATGTAAGCGGCGAAGTGGGCTGGAAAACCATCGCTGAGCTTCCTGATTCTGATAGACCTTCTGTAGTAGTTCGGTCTTGACGTAAATATAGAAACATCCAGCAGTTACTGTACTCTTCATATTTAAAATTACGCCCAAAACTTTAAGAAGCACTGAAATGTTTCTCCATATTGATTTCAATGAGGCCACACGGCGTTACGTTGGGGAAAAAAAAGTTGAAATTGGTTCAACTTTGGCGACGACACAACGCAACATCATCCGGCAAGGTGCTGCACAGGACGATCAAATTAGTGTCAGTGCAGATTCCTGAGAGATTTCTCTGTTAATTGAACGGTGTGTTTTTAATTGTCATGACAAAAAATAAATTGGTTGTCACCATGATAACTTTTCCAGTGTCTTAGAGTATTAAATCCTGCTGTTCAGTGTTTTGGCATCTTCAAACCAATGGATTTATTGCTCAAACTGGACTTCCTGGATTGTATTACATCATATCAGCAGCACTAGAAGCAACACACCCCCACAACTGGAGCCCAGTGCATGTGTTTCTTAAAATTTGAACACCTGCTAAAGAAAAAACCTGGAAGAATTAGTGTAGCAGCATAACAATGCTTCCATACAGGGCACGAGGGCTCTCTTACGGTATGGGCCTCTAAGAGATCTGAACCCGGTTGGATACCTATGGCAGCAAATGAGGGGATATCTTTTGGAAGATTAGTGTTCATTCCTTCAGTAGGGTTCAGAGACTTGGAAAATCTAGGACAAGGAGCACCGAAGCTGGCTCGTGACGGCTCGACGCCTTACTGAGACACTTTGTTAGTTTTTTCCTTTCATTCGTCCCCCTGCTCTGTATATTTCTTCTCCGAGCGTCCGTGTGTACTCGTTCTAAAGGGATCTTACGAAGCTAACTCGGCCCATTACGAAAGAGAGAAGAGCTTTCATCAGCTTTTACTTGTTCAGGCTTTTTTGAAAGATGCAAAGATGCAGGCAGTGAGTGGCTGCAGACAGATTACAGAAAAAAATGAATAAAAGAAAAGCGGCGCAGGGGAATTAAGAGTCATGGCCTAGACGAGACAGAGAGACAAATCAGGTCTCGAGGCTGACGGCGACAGCTTCTACCATCGTAGCCGCTCCGCTCTGCAGAGTTGTGAAGTTGAGCAGGAAAACCAATCATCTAAATAATGATTGTAAGGATGTTTGGGGGAGAGCTTGCTAGTTTTTCTGCCTGCTAATGTTACATAAATGACGTATGAGGCACAATTTACCTTGTTGAAATTGCTCTTGCTGGCTGAGATTGTAGTAGTATGACACATAAGTGAGCAGAGAGTTGATTTTTACACATATATTTACAGAACGATCAGATTGTTTGAACGTTATCGTACACGTCATTAGTTAAAGGGCAGTAATTTGCCGCGGCTAAGGCTGAAAGCATTATTGCGGTGACATTTCTTTGCGGCGGCGTAATTAAGAGTCGGTGAGTAATCACGCAGAGGTGGAGCTGCTGTGCACTCCTGTAATATCTCAACTACATCTGTTGTTTGTGTCTGCGTGTCCTGTATATTTTGACTAGAGCTGACTGATTTGGCAGACAGAGGTTTTCGGTTGATATATTTCGACAGGACTGTTGCCTGATGCACATTTTGATAGTTGGAAATAAATCAAGCCCATGCAAATGTCCACCATACCTGCACACATTCCCCAGAGTGTTTGAGGCTAAAAGGCTACTGTGAATTTACTACAATCACTTATTTTTGTAGTTACGGCCGTCCTTCCTGTCTGTGATGTTTTACTCATGTTAACTACTGAGATTTGCGAGCAAAGGAACAAACGTCAGGCTTATTTGGAAGGGAAAAGAAAGGATAGCTGTAAAATTATGACCCAAACTGTCAGTTGTAAACATTTGTTGCCGGTATATACTTGCCATAACTGTGTATACTCACAATTTTCCTGTCCAGTGACGGATTATTACCAACATTTCAGGTGCACTCACTTTCAGTTTAACTCCAAAACTGAGTGGAAGATAATCTCCCTAAATTGTTGGCTTGTTTAGAGCCTTTTTGACTGTCTAACTTCATTGCATACAATTTGATGAGTAGGATGTCATCATTACTGATAGAAATGATGGCCAAAACTTCAAAAATAAGACAAGAAACATTCTTTAAACAGCCATTTAGCTGCTTTTTGTGTAGACTGGTAATGGATTGTCAAATTTGTTTTAAAACATTGTAAAGCCAACAGGGTTTAATAGCAGCTGGTAGCTTGTTAGCTGTGCACTTGTGATGCATGTAGCTGAATGTAACACAGCTTTCTGTTTGTCTTATCACTCCGATATGTGTCTGCTGTCAGCCACCTGTAAAATAAGGGAGGAAACCAGAAGGAGGTAAAGGAGAAAGGAAATAGGAAGGAAGGAGAGATAGAGAGAGTAAATGAAAGGAAAGGAGAGATGCCTCTGTGAAACCTGCCACCTGGTCTGCTGTGTCGCTCTGTGTTTGAATACAGCAGCAGAAGTTGTCATGTGCCATCACTTCCCACAATCCATCACAGCATAGTGGCAGCAAAACAGAGCGACAGACAGACAGAGAAACAAACAGACAGACAGACAGACAGACAGAGAGACAGACAGGCAGGCAGGCAGAGAGGCTGAAGGCTGATGCTGTCCGTCCATCTCTCTCTCTCTCTCTCTCTCTCTCCTCCTGTTGTCAGTCTTCCTCTCTCGCCCACCGTCTCTTTGTCTCTGACTCTTCACCACAATCACACATATTTAATTGTGACACTGAGCTGTCTGAATACTTCATTTCATTCACATAATCCCCAAGTGTTGTTTAAACACACTCTTGCTTTCTTTCTTTCTGTGTGTGTGTGTGTGTGTGTGTGTGTGTGTGTGTGTGTGTGTGTGTGTGTGTGTGTGTGTGTGAGGCAGTGACATCATATCCACTGAAGGGCTGCATCAGGCTAAATGAGTTCAGCCATTTTGGGTCATTTTCTGGGAAATTGGCTGGACTTTATTCCACTTTCTTGTTTTTTTTTGTTGTTTGTTTTGTTTTTTTGAGCTTCCTGTCCTTTTTGCTTGGTCCTTTTCCCTTTTCTTCCTTTTATTACTGAGGTTTTATCTTTCTTTCCTTCCATCCTTATACCTCCCTGCCATTATTGCTTATTTCCTTTCTTGTTTCTCTTTCTTTACCTTTTCAGTTATACTTCTGTTCCCTTTTCTTCTTTTTTCCCCTCTACTTCCTTCATTTCTCTGTTCTTCTTCCTCTGTTTCTCCATACTTTCTTTTCTATTTTGATCTCTTCTCATTTCTGTGTCTTTTCATCTTTCCTTCATTACTTGTTCCCCTTGTTTCTTTTTACTCTGATCTTTTCTTCCTTCCTTCCTTACTCTATTCCACTTCACTTCCACTTTTATTTCCTTTTTGCATCTCTTTCTATATTGTTCTCTTCCAGTGTTGTTCCTTTGCTCTTCGGTTCTTTTCTTCTTTTTTCATGCTTTCTTTCCTCATCACTAATTTTTGTCTTCCACAAATCTCTCCTTTTTATTCATCCTTCCTTCCTTCCTTCCTTCCTTCCTTCCTTCTTTTCTACTACTACTCACCTCATTTTTTCCCTCCGTATCCCCCGCCCCTTACACCCCTCCTTTCTCCGTTTCCTCCATCCCTTCCTCTCTGATTTTCATTCTCTCCTCTTTATCGGCACGCTCCATCAGCCTCTGTGAATGGATGCCTGAGAACAAGGAGATGAATGGACCTGCATTCATCCCAAGGTGTGTTTCATCACGCTTGGACATGACTCCCAACCCCTTCCTCCCCGCTGTGTCACACTCGCTCGCACACACACACACACACACGCACGCACGCACACACACATACTCTCTCCTTCACAATATCTGATGCAGGCCACTGTCAACAGTGTGGAGAGGAAACTTAAGTGGACCAGTAGCCTGGAGTGTCAGCTCAGGAGCGATTGGTGTTGGGAAGGAGGGAGAGAAAGAAGGGAAGGAATGGAGGGAGGAAGGAAGTAAGACAAATAGAGAAGAGAGGGGAGAGGAAGAGTAGGAAGGTAGATGGAGGAGGCAAGAAGATAGGAATAAGTGAGGAGGTGGGGAAAAGAGGGGAAAAAAATAAAGGATAGCAGAAAGGGATGAGGGATGGCCGAATGAAAGAAGGAGTGACCGAAGGAAGGGGGGAGGATGGAGGAAAGAAGTAAATAAAGATGGATGGTGGAAGGTCCAGGAGGAAGTCAAGTCCATTTATTTATAGAGCACATTTAAAAACAACAAATGTTGACCAGAGTGCTTTACAGTGACTGAGAATTACAATCAAATAAAAAACACAGACATAATTATGAGGATAAAGGGGGAACATTAATAACGTAGAGTAAAATAAAGTATGGATAAAATCATAAAACCACAGCAGCGTTGTATAGAAAACAAATACATAAAAGGAAAAAAATGATTAACTGGGAATGTAGAATGAAGAGCTGTGATTGGTCGTCACATCCGGTAGCCAGTGAAGAGAGGCCAGTACAGGGGTGACGAAGTGAGGAAGTAAGAAATGAGCGAGGGAGAAAGGGGGAAAGAAAAAAGGAAATCAGGGAAAGAGGGTTAAGGGAACATAAAAGGAAGAGAAGAAGACGAGAGGGAAGAGAGATGGGAAGAGCAGGGGTCTGGTAGAGATGGTGGTGGTGGTGGAAAGGAGCCAGTGGCTGGGAACTGTGAGAGACAAGATGCCGCAGTGTCAAAGTTAATCGATGCACGCCGAGTTAACATATGCCATTTGGTGGGACGTATTGCAATGTCAGGAGCGCGCGTGTGTGTGTGTGTGTGTGTGTGTGTGTGTGTGTGTGTGTGTGTGTGTGTGTGTGTGTGTGTGTGTGTGTGTGTGTGTTTCCAGCAGCCTTGGGCTCAGTGGGAAGAAGTGGGTTGAAAAAAACGAAATGGAAAAGCCGAAAAATCCCCAACAAAAGACACACCATTTTATTTTCCAATAATTGAGTTCACCCAAGACTGACACGACTCTTTTACGACATAAATTTATGAAGGGCGGATTAAAACTGAGCTGAATTAAACTCGCTCTCTAATTTGACCTTGTTTTTGACAAAGAAATGAATAACTAGATTACAGCGGACTTCATTGATTCGATAAAGGAAGAACAAGCCTCGATTCGATGAACATGTTTAGAATTCTCTACGACTCTGTTTGTCATCGATCGGCGTCACTGAGATCACGTTCTCGTGAGCGCTGATCTAGTGATCTGCAGGTTAAAAGACATCCAGGTTGAAACTAGTAGAAAGGGAAGGTTTCAACAGCATTTCAGTGACAATATTTCAAAATGTAACGACAACTTATTTTCCATAGAAACACAGTCATTTGAATTCTGCTGAAACAATGGAAGGAAGACATTTAAAACAGTGGTTCAAAACCTTTTTTGTCCAATGTAGCCCCACATCCCTGTCAGATGTGCTGAGACATACGTTGTTTGACCATGTGACTCCAGAACCACTGGAACCACCAAAATAACGATGTTTTATGATGTGACAATGCTGTGGTTCAGGTCTGGTTAGGTTTAGGCACAAAAATCACTTGGTTAGGTTTAGGGAGAGATCACATTTTGGGTTAAAATGATCATTTTAATAAGGTTAGAGAAACATGGTGTGGGTTAAGGTTACTTATTTTTTTAAAGTTTTGTGACTTTAGTCATCATGGCTACAATAATAACAACAGGGTTAAGGTTAGTGGACGATCATAGTTACAATTTTTGGTTGGAAATGTGCAGTACAGACTACAGTGTGTCAGTTAATAAATGCTGCAGCTCCTCAAGACCAAGAAAAGTCACATCTGTTATTCCCCTAAGTGCTGGAAAAGTAAAGGGGGTTAGCTCCAAAGTTAGCAACAATAGGTTAGCCTAACCTGAAGATGCTAGATGACAGAGAAATAGAGAACGCAGGAAAGTGTGGCCGCTGAGTTCACTCTGTCCCATAACATCCAACAATTTATATTCTTTTCCCCTGTGACTAATCGATTAGTTGAAGATTATGTAGGATTTCAGTCGATTTTCTTTGGTTGACTACAGCCCTAACCTTTTTGTAGTTGGAAAGTTACTGGTTATTACTGAAGGGGGGGGGGGGTGAATGGGATATTGTTGTCATGATTTTAGTATTTAATTATTAAAAATACTGCAGTAAAAGAAAAAAGAACAGACACCTGTGGCCGTGAGTATGGATTACAAGCGTGTGCACCATGAAGTCACACGCTTTGTTGTGTAGATTTCAGCTTTTACTAGGTGCACCTGAACGCACCATGAAGTCCCTTGTTTTCACAGCTTACGGTCGGAGCTTTACAAAGCGACGTAGACGCAGGATCGATCTTTAAGTGTTTACATGTTTAAGTGGAAATAGCAGGAGTGCAGAGAGAGCTCAGAGGAGGGTGTTAGTCATGGTGCAGGTGTGTCCACATCTGGGAGTATATCAGAGAGAGAGAGAGAGAGAGAGAGAGCGCAGGTCCAAAAATTGAAAATCAATTTGTGGCGGTGAATGTATGGGAAACCCTGATTTTTTTTCAAATTAGCTGAGCAACTCCACAATCTTTCATCGTGACGCTTGAGTATGAGTATTTGGCCAAGTTTTAACCCAGATGACCAGAATGTCTTTTGACCTGCAAATCCACAAACCAGTGCCATCTAGGATTTTACAACTGGCCACCACTTATCGCCACAGTGTATTTTGTTCAGAAAAGCTGTTCTAAACACGACAGTTGTCAGGAATGTATATGAAAGGGCTCCTCTGACAACACTGCTGCTTTTCTGTTAAACATATTCTCACATAAACTCTTTATTAACCATTTTTTTCCTTTGTGACATAGACGGAAAGAGGGAAGGATTAGAAAAACCAGACACGGACGACATACAGCAACATTTCTGGGCCAGATTTGAAACCAGGACATCACATTTGCACGGTGCATTATGCGCCTTAACAGACACAAATTGTGTTTTATTAACAAAAAAAATGGTGAGAAAGTAATGACAATTCTGCATAATACTCAAAGCTATTTAGGGTTGTTGCCTTTCAGCGAGCACACATTCAACTGCTGCTCCCTTAAATGCTTTTAAACATAAAATATGCAAACAAGAACACAAAATATTCTTAAGGAAAAGGTGTCTCAATGTGTAGGGTGCTCTTCATCCTTGGTTTTTCTTACCATCTGGGTCAGGTGTCGCACTAATCCCAAAGTGGGATTATCCGAGGAGCCACATCAGATATTTGAAGAAAATGTGTCAGGGATCACGTAAAAAAAAAAAAAAAAAAAGAGAGCAGCACTGAGGGAAGGCAACAGATTGTGGAGCAGGAGAGAGGCGGCTTGAGAGGAGGAGAAAGGAGGAGAAAGACGAAAGAGGGGGAGAAAAAAAATAAAACAAAACAAAAGGACATTCAGCAGAACATTCTGGAATTGAAGTGAACTAACCAGGGGCTCACCGGGCCGGCCTGTCGCTGCAAATCTACATCAGTGGATTAATGTTGCTCGAGCCTCGCTGAGGAGGGGGGGGGGGGGGGGGGGGGGGGTGGAGGAGGAGGAGGATGGAGGAGGATGGAGGAGGAGGAGATGAGGGATTTGTTCTGTGCACCTGTAACCCCACCTGATGTAGCGTTTAGAGACAAGGGCACGGGGAGCAACAGAGGGTGAGTGGTGAGAGAGAAAAAAGGATGAAGGATGGAGAGAAAAGAGAGAGACGAAGGAAGATGAGGCGGAGTGGCGATCTGCACCTGTGACGTTGCATCACCTGAGGATTTTTTCTGCTCTTTTTTTCTTTTTTTGCTCATTTAATTTCTTCACCCCACCACCACCCCCCCTCCTCTTTTTCTCTGACCTTTGCTCTCTCCTCTCCTCTCGGTTTCCCTCCCCTTCCCTCCCTCTCTTCTTCTTCTTTCCTTTTCAGCCACCCAGTCAGCTCAGCTCAGCTCAGCTCAGCTCAGCCTCAGCTGCCTATTACCCTGCAGCCACTGTACATTTTTGACTTTGTAGGCTATTAGCCCCCAGCCAGCCTGAATACCCTTCTCTCCGAAAAATCCGAGCTGAATATCGTTAGAGGAGCTTTTGGAGAGGGAGGCAATTTTTTGATATGTCGTTGAGAAAATGCCTGCGTGACTCTTCCCACTGTCAGAGGCTCAGGGCTCGGTTTAGACGAGATTCTTGCCTCTCGCTGCCTTCTCAAGGTTGCAGTGACTACGGCGCAGTGAATGCAATGTAGTCAATTAGGCAGGGTTCGAATCTTCGCGCAGGCCTCGTGGGGGAAGCTGAACAAGTAACACTTTCCCCCCTCGCTTAAAGACTACTGCCAAGGTGCAGACACGCAAGGCACTTAGCCCCCAGCTGCTCTGTGGCTAACAGAGGACGACTACGGTTATACCGGGCCAAAACGGGTGTAATTGAATGAATGTGAAGCAAGGAAGTGATGATAAAGAGCGCATGTACTCAGAAGATATTGTTCTTAATGATTCATGTTGTAACACTAGACCATGTGATGTCATATCTGCCCAAATATAGACTTCTGGTTCAAAGGTGATTTTTTTTTTTCTGTGAGGAAAATGAATGGAGTTTATGTATGAAAGGCTTTTCATAGTTAGACCCGAGTGTTTTTTTGTCTCTCTAATGGTACTTGGTGCATCGATTTCTGTATCCATTTTCAAGTCAAAGCAGTAATTTTGCCAATGGCAAGCTAAACACTTGTGTAATTTGTGTCACTGCCAGCAAGAGTCATCTCTTTCTCTCAACATCGAAGACACGACCTAGGCGGCAGGCTCCCAGAGTTAACTTTTGCAACATGCAACCAATAAGCAGATCTTATTTTTTTTTCTTAATTAATGATCGCATGATTAAGAAAAACTGTTATATAGCAGCCAACAATACTGACAAAGTGATGCTTGCTGCAGTGGCTGTGAGTTGCACAAATTGTGTATATATATGAAATTGTTCAGCTCTCTGTAAAATTACTGTTTCGACTTGAAACAGAAAAGAAATTGGTCTGCTCCATGCTATTAGAGAGACCAATTACACAAAGGTTAAAATTTTGAGTCTGTGCTGAATGTAGATAGTGACAAAGACAAATATGTGAAAACTCCATTACTGTTACCCATACAGACATGGCTTTGAAGCCAAAACTCCAAAATTGGATCAGGCTAATCTTACATTTGATAATGAGGCATAGGAATAATAATAAGGAAAAATGCCACTTTCTTTTTTAGTCTGCATGCAACTGCAAAGTATTAGATATCCATGTTTTATACATGTTCACATCTCTGCAGTTCAGAAATGAACAGCAGCAGGAAATGTCTGCAAACAGTAAAGCCAACTCTGGTTTCCTTTGCTTCTACTGCCAGCGCTGCATGTGACATGATTAATCACTATATTCTCATAACTCACCTTACACCAGGACAAAATGTTCAGTCAATCTCAGTGGCTGTGTGTCCAGGAAATATAACACTTCTTTTGGTGCAATGCAGAGATGCTGCCTTTGTCCCCCTGCGCTTATAACTTGATGAATTGTTTAAGTAATGTCATCAGAAAACATACATTTCCTAAAGTTATGCTGATGACAGACAGTTGTTCATTGCTGTAGAGCCAGATGATGAAAATGAGTAATAACTTTTGAAAGCTCAACAAAGACACGGCAAGAGCACTTTTGCTCGGCCCCCGAGGCCAAAAGCACTATCCAGAGATTACAATCCTATTTCTTTACCTTAGACTTGATTCAACATCAGTGACCAAAACAGCACGTTTATCCCTAAAATTAAGATGAAGAAGATGAAGAAAAAAGCTGATTCATGCTTTCATCTCAAGCAGCTGAGCTCCCTGTACCTTTTGGGATTTATTTTTAATTTTCTTTTCAAAACACCTTTTTTCTTCTTCTTTTTGATTGCATACAAAGCCCCTTTCTTCTTCTGTTGTTTTGTGTGCCTCAACTATCACTCAGGTCCTCTGCTGCATGCAGATTTGTTAGATGTTAAGAGCCACAACTGTATAAAACCTGCTTGAAATGCCTCAATACTGGAAATATACCATCTTTGCACTATTTAGTTTTTATTCATCCATAATTTAAAGCACATTGAGCTATCTTATTTGTGTGTGTGTGTGTGCTAAATAAAGTTCAGTAGGCTAATAGTTGTAGTAAATGATGATGTGTTTTAGTTACCTCTCATGAACCTACGAGCCATGAATCAACTACAGAAGTAAGAGATTTTAAGCAGGATAATAACATTTTCTTTGCACAAAACTGCTTCTGGATAAAATCATATAGAGAAAAATAAATATTATATATTTTAAATAGCACTTGTAATACAGACAGAAAACATTAAATCCACTTTTTTGTATGGAATATTTGTTTTTGCTTTTTAAACCTGCTGCAATAGCTGCATTTTTGGCCATAACATAGAATCACCATTTCTGTTGATATGGCAAACAGTTATTTATTTACATTATCATTTTATTTGGAGTCGTCTTTCTGGCCATGTGGTGAATGTAACTGTGTCTGTTTGCTGTTTGGTGCTGTACACTGAGTTTTGAGAGCTTTTTCTCTGAAAAAAAGCTCCCTGCTGTGGCTGGAAACGATGCTATGAGGGCACTGAGAGTGAACCAAAACAGTTAAAATGCAGTTGGACAGCTAAACAATGAACTCAACTCGCTACTAGAGTTCTGTAAAGCTGAGGGGAGCTGCAGAGTCTCTGTACATTTATCACTACAAGCCACACCTGTCACATTACAGATTGTCATTTAATACATTGTTATTATGAAAATATTGATTATAGCCACTTCTAGTCATGCAGATATGTTGCATATATGTGTTTAAATGCCAAAAGTCAGTAATATACCATCACAGGTTTCCATTATGAATGGTTGAATTGATTTTTATAGACTGCATCATGTATCAGCATCTGATAAGATAAATAATCACGGCTACACACAAATTAAAACCAGTAGAATAAAAAGTCCCTTTCGTAGCCACACAGCCGGGCTCGTGGCATTTATGTCAGTATAAGTGAAAAATTGCTTTGACATTTACAACGAATAAATAGCTTTGGTGCAACAGTGAACACAAACACACAGAAAAACAGAACAGTATCTTACACATCATGTATGTTGAAGTTCACAGGCTCACATGTAAGTGGATCTTCAGCCGGCAGGAGAAACCACGGTGATGCATCACGTGAATATTTCATTCAGTTCTATTGGAAAAAAAAAACAACAGACCTCTTGTAGACATTGTTGGTTGTAACTGTAATTTCATTTCATCCGACCTCTTCCTCTGTAGCTCCAGAGCCTTTTTGCCCAAAGCGGTTTCTGCAGATGCCCCCTATCTGCCCACAGTTCAACAGGCTAATAGGATGATAAGCACCATTTGCTTGAGAAGATCTGTGCTTCTACCTAAATCCCTTCTAATTTGTTCATTTTTCCCACTTCAGTAATACCATTTGTTCACTCTAGGTGGAGACGAAAATGGTTTTACATGATCAATCAACTGTGAACAATTGATCATTATAATTCAGGCAGAAACTTTCCTTCATTTTACACTCTGTACTTTCTCCATTGCAGCATGGGAAATGGATGTGTTTTTCCTTGCTTCTGACGTGCAGCTGACGTGACCCATGCACCGTTGTACAGTGTAACCAGCTCCTTGTAATATTAGTGAATTATAAGCTTATTATTCTTGCTGCCAGGTGTGTTGGATGAGAGTGTCGGCTGTGCAACCTAAACCTTAAAAGTGATGTTGCTGTCATATTTTCTGCGTGTTCTGCTTGTGAGAAGAGGTATTAAAGTCGACTGCTGCTCAAATCCTTTGTTTACACGCAGGGAAAGACTTGCTGAACATGTATGTTTTTTTTTTTTTTTTAGCAAAGCTTTAAATGATACACTGTTGTCTACTGTTCATCAGTGAAGCGCATTATGGAGTTCAGTGCATTGTTGGTGCAAGTCCTGCAACAACCAGGACTTTTTCCACTGAGGACATTTTGACATGTCACAGTAGGGGAAGCACTGGTGTAGAAAATAAAGTTAATTATGGCTGAATTTCTTTACCTGGTGATCTCAGAGTCCTTAAACTGTACACGCTGCCTCTTACTGGGACACTTGAATAGAACAGAGGCATTGTTAATGTTGTCAGTGACACCATCGCTTTCTCCATTGTGACAAGTCCAAATGTCTGCTGTGAACACAACCCTGTCTCCTAGAAATTACATTCATATACAATTAAACTGTTTTCCAAAGGTAATTGTTGCCAGGATTATGTTCACAGGTAACGTTTTTTTCAAATGAATGAAGCATTACATTTATATATCGCTCTGAAGTCACAGGGAGGAGGTCGAGGTAGATGGGGAACGTACAAGATGCAGGACTGTGACAACACAGACCCGGGTGAGGTTAGGTTTAGACAATAAGGTTTTTTTTGGTTAAGGTTAGTGAAAGATTGTGGTGTTGCTTAAATTTTAACACTTTTTGCTTCATGTCACTGCAGACTTTTTTCTGTATTAAACCGAGAACATGATGTTTTTCTAACCTTTACCAAGTGCTGCCAGTGCCAAAACATAACCATAATAAGTTTAATAATACTGTAGTTTCTACTTGTGGATATTGTACTGCAAGATTGGATATTTTCATAGGAAAAGAAAGAACAAGGTATGTTGTTTGTGAAGATTTCACTCCTCGATTAAGTATCAACATTTTTGCAATTTTACAAAATACATTAATTAATAATATTTTCTTATTATTTTGACAGAAAATGTAATTCATCCAGCATTAAAGGAGACCAATTATGCTTTTCCTTATTTTCAGTCATATATATATATATATATATATATATATATATATATATATATATATATATATATATATATATATATATATATATATAATGTTACAATATCAGACGTTCGTATTAAATGTGGCCAAAGTGTCAAATAATTAGGTAAATGTATGTAGAAGTAAATTCTCAGTTTCCAACATTTTTTCTACTTTCAGCCCAAACCGATGTCAACTTGTGACAGAGATCTTTATATGGTGATCTGGTTCACACACAGCGCTCAAGTTCACTGCTTCGCTCTGCTAACATTATGGTATTTTTCCATTATTGTTGAGGTAGTCGAGCTAAGCCATGACTCACCCAGTCATCTGAGACACCCAGAAAGGAGAGCGGGCCCATCCACAAATTCATAACCTCAGAGATAGTGCGAGTGAGTAGAGGAAGGGAGGACGGCCCACTAGTTCATCTGTGGAGACCGAGGGAACTCCAGACTGGTGCAGTCTGTTTTTATCTGGAAAAGAACAAGGTCGTTAATTCCACAATTGTCCATTTCCTTTTGTGGCTGGTGGGAAAGGCTGGCTTTTTAGTTCTGTGCATGTTCTTCTTAACATCTTTTATGCCTCGAAGTCAGAGGTCATTGTGTGTATGTGTGTGCTCTTGTGTACACACTGATAGACTAAAACACCAAAATGTATCTGAAAGACTCGTCCACTGCAGGCACAACCAGTGGTTCCATCCTCTATACTGTAATATGTCATTGAAGAAGACAACTGATTCTGCATCTAGAACATCTGATAACACCACCACAGAAAATGAAATAAATGTCCTACCTCACCTAGTTTGACATCATCTATAACATAATTTGTAATGTTCATTCACCTGAAAGCTATGATTAGTCTGGGTTTATCATATATTCTGACATGTTTCTTGGCCAAACAGGAATGTAGTGCACCTTGATCACCGAACAGGACTTAGGGCGTTTTCAAACCTGCCTTGTTTAGTACGGTTGAATTGGACTTCGTTTTCCCTCTTGATTTGATTCGTTTGGGCAGATTTGACCAAGGCGATCATACTCAGTTGCAGATCCAAACAACCGTAACAAGACCCTTTGAGAAAGCAGTGTCGGTCCGCTCCCAAACAAATTTTGTTCCACCTTTGTTACACTTTAGATACACTTCTAATTTAAAAGACTGAGCCTTAAGAACAAGGAGGACGGATTTGCTGCAGTAAAAACTTCAATGCGAATCAAAGCCATTGCCTCCTAGCCTCCGTCTTCTCATAAGTCTTTCTTCTCGGTGTTTGTTTTTAAGGTTCCCGAGCCAACAGCTCCTATTCTCTAACCTGATTCTCTAACCTCTCTGTCCTGATTAGAAAGGATCCGCTGTGATTATCTGGTGTGCGAGGTAAATAATTCACATCTTCTAAGTCCAGCAGAGCAGCTCGGAGGCTGTGGAGCAGATACTCTGTGAGAACAGATTTTATACAGGAATTAATACATGTAGAGCAAGGTAGTGCTGTAAAATGACGCAATAATGTCATACTTTATTGAGTCCTGCATACAACATTGCTGCTAACAGAATTAATTAGCACCAATATTCATAAAATAATTAACTTTATACTATCAAACAAGTTCAAAGACTTCAAAGAAAAAATAAATGTCAGAACTGCACTATAATATATTGGAATGAGTTTATGAAATTGACATTCGTGTATTAAAGTCCTTCATTCAAAATCTAATAATGTTGTTGTTTCTGAGAGAGAATAATTACTCACACAGCCACAAGAGTTTGCTTGTCAAATGGAAAACAGTTTGTTTTAAGCATTTGAACAAATAACCAAGGCTTCTTTCTGGTGAGATTTCTGGTTTAAATATCTTGATTTTGCAGAGACGAGGAGTTTGAATGAGGGTCTCACCTAAATCACTTTAGCCTCCCAGGTTGGTTTACTAATGGTGCTTTCACACATAAGGATTTGAAGTAGTCTGCAGTCTCATCAGTGTGTAGCTCTGTGTGTGTGTGTGTGTGTTGTACTGAGCACATAATTTAAATACTCTTCTCTGACAGGACAGTTTTTTTTCTGACATACACCGCCGCACTAATGAACCAACAATGTCGGCTATTTGTTTTCACACGTTATTGTTCTTTTAACGGTCCTGTTAGCTCGTTAAATACACGTCGTGGAGATCATGACGATCAGCTTTTCTTGAATTTCTTAAAAAGTTATTTCATGTAGCGGAGCGGAGTGGAGTGGTACACAACTCTGTGCTTCTTTTTCCACAGAAATCAAAACAGCAACAGCAAGATCGGCTCTCGCTGGTTGTCGCTCGCATTGCGTCAGAGGTTATTTGCATAAAATTGAGCTTTTATAAACTTTCCCCTGTAGTGTAGCTGGGTAACTAATTCACTAAGAATAGCAGCTGCACTGAATAGAGTTTATATGTGTGAATGGCTCATAATTCAGCACTAAAAATTCTGTGACTTATCTGTTATTTAGATATTTACAATGCAAAAAAGTTGCATTGTAAGATAATGTTGCCTATAGCCATCATCTCTCTGCTGAAGCAAACATGGATACCCAACAAAATCATCCCCTGCTTCAGTAAACATCAAAGAAACACCAGTGTACTGTTGTTAAAATGACATCATTTCTTCCAGGTGTGTCAGTATCATATATTGTGTGCAACGGGTTTGACTGAATGCAGTTTTGAGCTGGTGCTCTATTTTTCTGAGACTTGTTTTTCAAAGCTTCGTGTCTGCTTCTGTTTCTTCTACCTCTCTTATTCCCTCTCCTCTAACAGCGAGAGACACAGAATGACAACAGCAGACTGCAGAAAGCAGATCCCTGTCCCCAAATCACCCATGGCAAATCATTCCCCTTATTCTTCCTTTACCTATCTTCCTGACTTCTAACTTTGTGTGTCGATCTTTGTACATGCCTGAGTCTGTCTTTCTGGGCTTTTTTTTCTCAGTCTGTCTTTCAGCTTTTATCCAGGGAGGGATTTTGCTGAGCTTGCATGCTTTTTTTTTAAGCAACGCCTTGTTTCACATTCACATAGTTGAACATTCTGCAGGCAAACACTACCAAACAGTTGCTCTTGTAAACAAGAAACAATTTCAAGAGATGTGCTTAATTTCAATGATATTTTTGACTGGAAACTGATTATTTTATCACTGATATGTTTGACTGACTTTGTATTTTTTATAATCATCATTTTAAAGGGGCCATGTGGAGTTTTCTTGTAAACAAACAAAAGTTCTGTTTCTTACCAAAACACATTTTGTGTATCTTAAAGGTCTAACAAACGAGTTGAGTGCATTTTCTTCATCATAAAACATTTGCAAAGTTTTTTTTTTTTTTTTTTTTAATCTTGCATTGTTTAAATCCATGTTTACTAGTTTGCTTCTTGTTCTCTGACTTTATTGGTACATTTCAGCATTTCAAACAAACAAAATAGGGTCCCACTTATAAGAAAAACTGCTCCATAGCACTACTAAAGGTCAGAAACTCTTTAAACTAGCTAACCAAGTTAGCTTCCTGTCACTGTTTGTTGTTGATGCACGCGATTTGTAAACTAGCTAGATGCTATTGCTAGCACTGCAAAGTAGATCTTTATTAAGATTATCAAATTGTCCTGGTAAGTTTGCAGAAAGTAAAAATAATACATTTACTCTTCATTTAAGTACAAATTTGACATACTGCTATACTTAAGTATTAACATCACCTCCTCTCCTACTATTTATTCCTCTTTGTATATCTTATGCTAGGACTTACCAGTTAATTTGCATTTTTTTGCAGTTTGCTAAATTCAAATATAACAGTATCATGACATAATAAAATATGATAAATTGCTGTATCTTAAAGCTGCAGTGCAAGACTTTTGTGTCCCCCTTCTGGCAGTGAGAGTAATTACAAAAACACTGTCGATACGTGCTTACATCACAGGCGCCGCCGTAGCCTACTCTGTTGCTACTGTTGCAGCTGTAAAACGGTGGATAGATTGTTTTGGACATCACATAACCCCCAAAAAATGACTCGTCTCACGATCAGAATTTGATCCATTCGGTCCGATAACATTTGGAAAGTCTAGAAGAGCCACATGATTAAATTATTTTATCCCCGTTCAAGTTAGCCGAGAGCTAACAGGCCATAGAACACGCGTAGTATGCATTCATTTGGCCAGTGCGGGAATGTCAAACCCGACACCACATTAAAAACTCTGGTATACTGTGAAATCCAGAAAGATTTACCTGGCAGTGATTGGCTTAACCAGCATTGGGTGAACTCGTTTGGAAAGGACTTGAATGTAATGGATGTTCATTTATATGTAAAAGTTCCGCATTGCAGGTTTAACCTCAACCAGATTAGGGCAGTTGCTGCACATGGCTGTATCATTAAATTTCATAACAAGGTTAACACATCAATAATTTAAGACTGTTTAATATTCTTCACTATTGACACTTTTACCTTGAAACTCAAGTAGTTAGCACATTCATATTTCATTTTTATGCATTACAGGAGCTTAATTTGGAGACAAAACTAAACTGTTCATTTTAAATAAAGTTTTTGACTGAAATTTCAATCAGTAGAGACCAGTTTATAGATACACAATTATAGCAAAATAGGTTTAGATGAGAAAATAAACAATACTGTAATATCATCACTAGTGTTAATGTGGATGAAGTTGTTGTTGAGAGTGGTGGTCAGCATCACAAGCAGCTAATTGGTTCCAGTGTGTGTTAGAGGAGGAATGGTGGTTTCAGGTTTGCTGATTACAGCAAGTGAACTGGGATGGAGATGAATTTAGAATATTAAGTAGAGCGAAGCAATAAATGTATGAAATTTGTATGATCTCTTCAGCATGCCTCTGCGTGGAGCTGTTTAATATCCCCTTCATCCTTTTTCTTAAGCCCCCCCTCGAAACACACACCCACACTTGCACACACACTCTACTTACAGTAGCTGTTGTATTCTCTTTCCATTACAACCCCTCTCTTCTCTCTCCATTTACTGTTGCCCTTGTATTTCAGGGGTTTTACTGTAACTCCTCAGCAGTGTTTGGATCTCCCTGATTGAAAAGATTTCATTTGGACTGAATTCATTGGAGAGTTTTAGTGCCACATGAGCAGCAGGTGGATTTTAGCCACGCTAGCTGCATTTCTCTACGGATTACAACGTTGGTCTGTCAGTCTGTCGGTCGGTTGGTCCAAACTGAAATATCTCAATAAAAATTAGATGGTTTTGTGCAACATTTGGTGCAGAAATCCATGGTTCTCAGACACTGTATCCTAGTGATGAACTTTGGTGATTCTATGATGTTTCCTTTTGCACCACCATGAGGTTGACTTGTTAGTTCTTTATTTGAACATCTCAACAACTATTGGATGGATTGCTATGAAATTTGGTTCACACATTCATGGTCCTCAGAGGATCTCCTCATCTTTCATCTAGTGCTATCATCTGGTCAAAATTACATTTCGCCCAATACCTTTACTTTTATGACCAAAATAACTTCAAAACTCTTTTGGTGCTAATTAGCAAATATTTGCATACTAAACCAACATAGTGAATATGGTAAACACTATACCTGGTAAACATCAACATGCTGACATTGCAATTTTGAGTATTTACAGCCTTGCAGAGCTGCTAGCATGGCTGTAGTCTTGTGAGTAAATTGGGTCTATTTCCTTAGTAGGGTTTGATTTTACTGCAACTCCTGACTCCAACACTACCAAGGTAAGAGGTTTGTTTTTTGTTTTGATTTTGGTCTCTCTTGCTGAAACTATCCATGCTTAAAATGCAGGCTATAAACTCCTGCTATATCTTTCATGGAGTATGAATGTCTTTGGAAAATAACTGTATTATCTCTTCACTCCTTCGGTTTAATTTCTCCATTTATTACTGTGTGACTTGTGAGACTCTCTTTTTCTTTTAACTCCTGCGGCTCGGTGCAGTTGCTGCCAGGCTGTGATAGAGGATTATGATTTGGCAAAGAAGCTGAATAATAATTATATAACATTATAGGCTCCTTGTGCTGGATTTCAACTTGTATGTGCTACACAATTCCTTGTCAAAAGGTATGATCAATGAATACCATTAAAAGTTCAAAACCAACAATAAACTGGTCTGACATGGTAGTTTACTGTGAGTCAATCTCACATACATCGTCTTTGCTTGAACTCGTCACTGGGGCACCAAATGTGGATTAATCTGCCACTCTAAATAGACTCCTAAATGCACTATTTCTCCTGAGAGAGGTGCAGAAATGAAATGCCTCACATGTGTGTCACAACACCCAGACATTTGACCTACTTAAGATGTTAAGATGCTATTCACTTATAAGTTAACCTACTTTATTTTCCAGTCCAGTGATAACCCCCACTTCCTGACCCTCCTGCCCCCATGGCTGATCTACGACAACATTCTCAATATAAAATCTCACAAAACGTCTGCCCCATTTCCTGCTCACTCCCAACGTCCTCCCTTTATTGACTCCCTGTAATAAAAGCGCAGTGAGTTCAGGACACCTGCTCCCCTTGGTTTCAACAAACAAAGCTAAAATATGGCCATTTTAGCACAATATAGTTGATAAATCCATACTTCAAAACTGTCAATGTGGAAAAAAAAAGAAAAAAAAGCTACAACTCAAAATGTCACCCTTCTATATCTCACTAGTTCCCTCTTTTCATCTCCATATGTCTCTTCAGTGTTTGTCTTGAAATACAGTAACTTCTCAGAAGTCCTCACCATTTCCTGTCATCTCAACTCCAACCTCTTGTCTCCTGTTTATTTCTCTGTTTATTCTGCATGTAAATCCACTCAACGTCAGTCCGTGTAATGAATCCTGAAGTCCTTTCATCTCTTTATTCCACCTCCGAACCAGCAAATGATTCCATATCTGCCCCCAAATCCTGAATTTGAGGGGGTTTATTTTCATGCATGGGGGTGGGGTGATTAAAAGCATCGCCAATATACATACAAACAAAAATAACTTATAGCTTATAGGCCTACATAGCTGATGCACAGCATTTAATTAAAGACTCTAAATCCACTACTAATGCTAATAGTTTTTTTTTTTATAAGTTCGTCAAGACTCCCCAAACTCAAACTTCTGTTACTTCCAGGGGAGCTCAGGTCTCAGGTTCCCCTTCTCTCAGAAAAGCAGGATGATTTTTACAACACTGTCAAGCTTTCAAACCACTTGAGAGGTCCTTGATTTTACTCAAACCTTTTAACTGTAGCACAAATATAAGCATCACTTCTGGGATAACCATATGTCCCTGAAACCCCATCTTCATGATGAAATCATTTTCCGAAAAACTCTTGGAAAGTACCAAAGGAGGAAATTCCCCGTGGATGCTGAACCGTTTTGCCTCCTGAAGGACTGCTCATCTCATAAATTTACACACCTGAGGCTTCAAACTTTGGTGTCTTGAGACAAACTATATAAATTATGCCATCTACCCAACACGATGTAGAAACTGGACAGACATGCTAAATGTCAAGGGACAAGGTACGAAGAAAAGCGCTGGAGGTCAATATGTTTTGCATATAGACCCATGCCCTTCAGTTAGAACTAGTACATGTTTATGTCCCCCAAGAAATACGGTTTCTCATTTTTTCCAATAATGGACACATTTCTCATCTAGTGGACATGCTGTACGACCCCAGTTGAACTGTTGATTGTGCACTTTAATACCACAAGAATATATTACTTCTCACAAGAAGGGTAAACCATGTTTCAGGTTGGTTGACCTTTAAGGAACACAGAGTTGCTCCGTGTTTAACAAAGTTTCTTTGAGCTTCCTGGACAAAACATGTACTTTCTGTCTTACAGAAGCTGTATTTCTGAGTTTAACACCATCAACCATCCTAATAATTTTGAATAAGAGCCTCATATAAATTACATGATCCTCCTTTATATAAGGTGCTGTCACATGTGGAACTGCACACAAGAAGTAAAATATTCAGCATCAAAGCTCGTTCTTGATCTTGAAAATAGTAGTCTGACAATCACACAAGGACAAAACTGAAACAGAACAAAACAGGAAGTGAACCTTTATTTGGAATTGTTTTGTCAAACTAGTATTTACAAGGTCAAGAATGAACTTGCTTTATGTATAAGTCAACATGGACGAGAAATCCTTAACCCTTACATACAGTTTGGGTCAAATTTGACCCATTTTGACATTTGAAAGCAGTAAAGACACCTTAAATGACATTAATTAAGCCTGAAAATGTATGGCTTTTCCTAAAGCGGGCCAATGCATACAAAAATGGGAATATTTCAAAATTATTCATTTTTTTACAGCTGGTATATATATTTGTACATTATAGGATGTTCTGGGTCAAATTTGACCTGTATTTATTCAAAGGGATTCAAAGTAAAGGTTGGCTATGTGGAATCTTGAAACAGTGAAACTTCAGATTGGCATGTCAGTGTATTTTTGTCATTGGGACAATGGGGACAGAGCTCACTGGGGACCTTGACACTTGAGAACTGCTCTTGTTCCCACCATATTACTACATTTGCCAGGGCTCCCATCAGACAGGCTCCTGTAGACCTTTGAGATGTTATCGGGGAATCTTGATACAGTGAAAGAGTAAAACTGTGCGTAGGCTTCATATATGGTGTACATACACTAGGGACATAGGGTCACGAGGTGCCCAGACACCATCACAGCATCTGCACCTGCAAACAAGCTACTGCACAAAGTAACAAATCAAACATTAATTCCCAGGCAACCAACAAAGTGGTTGCCCAGCATAGTCCTCCCTGTAGTGGAGGGCAGCTTTCATAGAACTATGAAAGCTGCCCCTGTTTCACTGATTTGGTGGATCTGTTATTCCAAGATGAAAAAGGAGACAGTGAGATGAAGTGAAAGTATTAGAAGAGGATGACAACAAGGAGGAAATGGAGGAAAGGCCCTTGTGACTTCTCTCATACAAAGACGACACCACCTTCCCCCACACGCCGGCTACACAAGCCACAGCAGCACATGTCTGAATCTTGCCCTGTCAATCTGCAGGCACACAGTTTATTGCCACAAGGTTTGAAATTTGCAAATCAGTTTGTTGTTTTGTTTTATGACTAATACACTCAGTGCAGAGTTGATTGTGTACAATTGACAGAAAAGGAGAGCATGTGGTTTGCAGGTAGTGATGATTGATGGTTTTAATGTTTTTAATGAAACCTACCATTCAAAAATGTTGTTGCAACCTTCACTTCCAGTATAATTGATAGAAATAATTATGGCTGTTATGTTCCCCTGTTTTAGATAACATGAGATCATATAGTGCGATTTTTTAAGTATTTTCTCGACAAACAAATGGTGTCAAACCTAAAGAAAACATTCTCTCTGCTCTATGAAACATTCATGCTAATTGATTATTCACCAATTTATTAATGACTGATAGCATGTATGGATGCAAAATACATTTGTGGTTCAAAATTTGGTATAGGGACTAATAATAAAGGGATAGTTTAGCTGGGTCAAAAATGACCCGATCCACTGTTAAGGGTCAGAATATGAACGGTATGCAAGAGTTAAAGTTCTAGGGATGAATTCAAACCACCTTTAGTTTTGTGAAACTATGTAGCTGATGACTTTTTGACTTCAAAGTATTTTCCGCTTCAGGTGAAACCTTATTCTCGGATGTAATGAATGATAAATAAAGGGTGTAAACTACCCGTCAGCAGAGATATTCATGCTACTTCCAGAGACGAGACAGGAGACGATGAGCAGGATACATCAGCGGCGACTCATCCAAGTCAGCATCAAATGTCGGTGTCCAGCTGCAAGGTCACTCTGAAAGACAACATTACTTGATTGCCAGAGACAGAGTAATTTGCTTGGCTCGTGTCCTTGCGGCCTACCCAGACCGCCTGCTTTAACGTTCCCCAAGTGAAGTGACAAATGACTTTATACTCGTTGATGTATGTAGCTGTAAAAACCTGCAGAAAAATCATTAGTGTTTGCTCTGTAATTTTATGCAGGAGGGGTGTGCTTGCGGGTATTTCCAGTTTCTGTCCCACATCTGTGCCTGTTTTTAGTCCCACTCGTGGTTCTAGTACAGGTTACAAAGCTAAAATTGTTTTTCATGTTTCATCGTAATGAAGACATTTATTTCAAACAGTAGAATTCGACCTACTTTTGCTTTAGGCTTAATTCGGCTTAATTATACTGTTTTACTGTTAATTTCACATTCTGTATTTCTCACTCTGCAGCAGCTGGAGAAATATTCTTGATATATTGGGTTAAATCTGTTCGATGGATACAGAGGAAAGCTCATTTTAAGATATCTGTGTTTTGAAATGATCAAGCCATGCTATTGTTCAACTAATGATAGGTTTGCTGACTCATGCTCCAGTCAAGGACATTCAGATTTAAATGAAGCAGTGTGTGCAATGCTATGCTGTGCTGTGCTGTGCTGTGGGCTTATAACCAAGGCAACATGTATGCAGGATCTATCCATTTAACTGAACTACAGATGAGCATTTAGGACATTTTAATCAACAGCGTTCCTCAGCTTTAGGTCAAAGCAGCACAGTGTTAAAATATGTTTGACGACAATTACGCCGTCAGTGATCGTTCAGGTGTTATAAGACCGGAGGAGGTTCTGCTGTGTGATCGTACTCTTTTATAGCAAATGCCCTTCATCTCCAGCGTGCTCACAACTGTACAGTCTTCTGTTGAGCAAAGAGCAGCTCCACAATAGCAGCCGAAGGTTTACCGCATTGCTCAAGGGTACATCAGTGCATTAATAGTAACTGAGGGAAGAGTGCTACTCATGCATTTTTTTTCTGTTCGGCGTTAAAGGCCCTAAAAACCTGTTTTTAAAATCAGCTGAGTACACTGGTATGAGTGAATTCTACATGAAGATGCTATTATCTGCCAGATTATTTTACATGAGAGAGTTCCTTGTTTGTTTTGGGCTATTATCATTGGTATGAATTCTGCAGGACTTTGTTGTGAAAAAAAAAATGCTGTCATGTATTTTCACTCTCCAACTAGAATTTAACTATTTAAGATGGCAGCTGTTGAGTTCTTTGCTTGTGTTGCCTGAAGAAGCAGATTTGGCTTTTTAACTCATTAATTTATAACTAAGCTTTCTATGAGGGGTTTCAAACTTTACAGCTGTATTGATAGATATTTTTTTGGCCACATTGGGGATTGGCATTGAGATACTGTATATTATTATCACCTGTGAAAGTTGTAATTGTAAACATGTAAGAAAACAGATGCCTATGTCCATATCCAGTCGACATGGAGAGACATTAGCATTCAGTTGGAGTTGTTTTTCTGGTGAGAGAACAATTTCAAATCCAATATTTATTCCTCATTTAGCTCTGGTCTGTAGCTTTGGTCTGTAACATCTCCTGAGAAAGCAAAAGCTGCTTAAAAACTTCCTTCCACCAATATTTCAGGTTGAGGGAGTAAAGGGAATAATTTCAATGAAATTAATTAAAACAATGATAAAACCTAATTTGGGGGAGTCTGGGATCTCTAAAGTAACATTTATGCACAGGTTGTTTTAATCAGAGCAGCATTTGGTACCCAGGGATCAGAGAGACTCAAAAGTGATATTTTTTTAAAAGTATCATAATAAACATAATATTTGTTACAAGCTTTAAATGTGACCACAGTTGCTTAGTAATAAAATAAAACAAAAATAAAATAAAATAAAAGATAAAAATACTGAAGTAGATTAAAACAAAATATCAGTAAATTAAAAAGTGCTTAAAAGACTAACTAAAATGATTAAAAGTTCAATAACTACAAACAAAAATAAAACATCCACTAAAAAGGAAGGAAGAACTGGATCCTACCTCCCAGCCACAACACTGGTTTATCCAATCTCACAGTGCTGGATAAAAACATGATCTGTCACACAAAGAGATCTCAGACCAATGCGGGTGATTAGTTCATTAAGTGCAGTTTAATGAACATGGAAATTGAATATCCACACAAACATTATAAAACATGCAATATAAAGATACTCAACCCAGCAAAAATATAAAAACACTAATAAAACAAAACTAATAATATCTTCAATATTAGTTTAATAATCTATATAACAACATAATATATGTAATGTATATATAATAATACACAGCAATATTAGACGCCCAGAGCAGCTGCTCCAGACATCCATTCACTCCAATATTTACCCTCCTGCAGTGCTACAAGACGCTTTGAGCATCAGTCCGATGGGCAGACTGGAGGACCTGCCACCCAGAAGTATTTTCCTCACTGTCAATTTCCATGTTAAGGTTTACTTTTAATGATATCTTTAACATTTCTCAACACAAAAACACAAAAGTGTCCTTGAGAACGGTTTGGTTTATCGGAGCTACAGCTGCCTCACAACAAAACGAGACTGATGTGAATAATAAGATTAAACCAAAAGAGTAAAGTGGACTGTAAAACCAAAACAATAAGCTGAAAGACACTGAAATGTACTGTAGAGCAGAAGGTAACTGCAGAGTCGGGTGATAATTCTCTGTGGGTTCATCAATACAAGTGTCCCCTGTCACATTAGACATAGTCATTTGGCCCATTTTTTTAATATACAAAGTATTTATCTTTCAAATTAAATATATAGGACTAAATATGAACAAAAAAGTCTATAGCGAGGCTTTCAGGTGCTTCAACAGGAATGGAGGCTGAGCAGTCACACCGTGTAGTGATCACCAAGCAATTTGATAGATAATGCACCAGCTTCCACCCTTCAAATTGCTCCTGTCTGTTTTTTTTTTTTTTTTTCAGGCATGAATTGGGCCCTTATTTTCATTTCACGGTGCTGTTCATGCCAAGAGGCAGCGTAGATTTAGTTGCATTTTGTTTATGGGCACAATAAAACAAAACAGTTACGATGAATACGACCTCCCTCACCTCTTCTTTCTGTGCATAGTTCTCATTTTTGGGAGTAATTTTCAGAACACTGCTGCTAAGTGGCCATCTATGTATGTGCACAGACTTTTGCATTGGTTGGCTTTTATATAGAAATCTCTCTGTTGGCTGGTTTCTCCTTATCTGTGTACATATATATGTAAAAAAACAAAACAAAATCAAACTGAAATTGTACCTGTTTATGCATCATAACTGGATTTTTGTCTTTGATCTTGTGTTGCATATTAACTGGATATTGTGTTCACTCATTTATAATGTGTGACAGTTGCATTTGCCGGTTTGTATTGTTTGTCTTTATTGTTGAAACACTGTTTATGCTGCTCCCATGGCCAGGTCTCTCTTGGAAAAGAGATTTTAATCTCAATGAGACTTTTACACAGTTAAATAAAGGATAAATATATATAATATAAAGTTTGAACTCTACAGGCCTTTTAACATTAACTCAAAAAAACTTTAGAACAGGAAAGTATTCCCTTGAATGCTGTTGCTGTTTTGGTACCTTTTGCATTAACAAAGTGTGTAGATGAGGTTTCAAATCCCAAACCTTTGTTTTGTTATTTTGTTAATTGCCTAGGCTCCTGCACAAGTCCCCAACACTGTTTGCGGTGTCTCTTTGTGAACGTCAGGCACAAATCATCCCAGATTCAGTGTGGTTTCCTAATTAGTGGAACGGTGCTACAAATCAATGAATGCCTGTATTGCAGGAAAGCAGCCTCTCTTCAGTGGGAGATCAGGAGGGAATTAAACAACTGTTATTGAAAATGACTGGGCCGGTATTAGTACAAAAGACAATTTGCACTTTGTATCCCTGTTGCTTACTCTACACTATTCAAGGTGTTTCAGAGTAAGTAGACCAATAACAATTCGATAATTGTTTGGGGTTTGTTTACCTGTTTCTTTGTTGCCGTTGATGAACCTCAGGGCTTTTGTGCTGTCTTGACTTCCTCCACAGGTGCAACATTGGTGGTACACCAACAGAACTGCAATTACTACTTAAGTGTCTTCAGATCAACCAATTCTAGTACATCAGTACTCTTCAAACATTTATTTAAAGATACAGTAAAACAAAACATAACTACTATCATGTAAAACCACATTTGACCTTGTAAGCTCATGTTTAATATGGTTAATAACTCAGCAGCCACATATTTGTTATCATGTGCGGTGTGTTCAGCCACCAGTGAAGGAAGCTCCGCTGCTAAAAGCTAAGATTTGAGGTTAAAGATTTGATCATATGTGTACCGAACACATGTAGCTAGTGGAGCAATATGATGGGTTGGTGGGAGTGTGTTTGGATGTCAGTTGGCACACACTTTTTTTGATGTACAGTTCAAAGATGCTAATATGAAGCTAAAGAAGCTCCAACTGCCATTTCAACATGTCTTCAAGAGCTGCAATCCTGTACTGCCAGAAGATAATCACAGTGCACGAGTGTATTGGTACATTGTTTGTATGGAATGGAGATGTATGGAAGTATGGACACATTATTAATTAGAAAAGTGTTTGCAATATTTCTTCAACTTTTTGCCTTTATAATCACCTGGAACCAGTTGCCAGGCAACTGGCAAAGTCTCCAAGAAGTTATTGGTACTGGCCATGAAATAGTCCAGCACATAACCTGGTCTGTTAAACGGGGAACTGTTGTACAGATTAAACAAACAAGATATAACATATTAAGTAGTGAGCTTTAGAGGTGCTGGTAGTCAGATGACTGTTTTCTCCTGTTTCCAGTATTAGTGCTAAGTTAGCCACCTTAGTTGACTTAAGTAAGCTTTATGTTTAGCATATATGCCTTAACTATCTTCAAGTAATCAAGAAGCGTATTTCCCAAAATTCTAAATCAAACTATTGCTTTAACAATGATTCAAAATCCAATATGCTCCCTTTGTAATTAGAAATCTATTGGTACATCTATCCATGAGTCTGAATATTCATTATTTTTGGGGTCAGGTGACCAGTATCTTATTGCATATTATCGGGGTTCACCAGTCATGTCTACCAGCATTGATGCTGTTGAATGATGGGTCGCTTCTTAGTCTGTTAAGGGATCAAAAGAAGCTTTTTTCTTTTTTCTGGTTTGACTGCAGCTAAGAAAATTCTTACTGTAAGATAGAAACTCCTGCAGTCATATTAAACAGTGTGTGTCCTCTTTTAAAATCTTTTAGTTTTAGAAGTGTTGACAGCTGGTGATTTACTTAAATCCTATATGTAAAATACACCTGAAAGATAGGACTGTGACTGTTTATGTAGAGATAACTGTCAAGTTCCTGTGAATTGCAAAGTAGCAAGAGGAGTGGGAAGGACAGTGTGGGTGGATTAATTGTATGTTTTATTTTTTTCTCTCCTGCTTTTTCTGTATTTTTTCTTCTCAAATTATTATAATTTCTTCTTATCCTGCATTTATATGTTAGTCATTTGTATAAATGTATACTTATGCCGCTGTGGGTGAATGATGTGCAAGACTAATATAAAGTTGGTCACCAAAAAGAATATAGAAAAAAAACCTCATATCAGCAAAAGAAACAATTGGACTCCCAGTGACAGTGTTTCATTCGGCTGGATAATAAATCCTTTCATAATGAACTGAACGAACGCTTAAGTGGTTCAAGCTTCTTTATAAATATGGTCAAATGAGTTTTAAGCTGCAGCTGGAACTGGACATAAGAGACTGCTGGGAAAGTTTAGGCCACAATAGATCCAGAGTAGCACTGACTTGACTTCAAACAGCTCAACTTTGTGCACCCCCCCCCCTCCCTCGCCCCCCGGTGGCTGCTCTGTAATATCAAAGCTGTTGACAGTTTTGGCTCTTGTTCAGACAGACCTTTAAAGTTTAATGATACATGTTGCCTGCTTTGGTTTCGACTTTTTTTTTTCATAACGTTCTTTTTGACATATCATTAACTGTGCATTCTCACGCCGTCATCTTCGCTGGATGTACAGCTTTCCTGCCTCGCGGCGGCACCTGAACACCTCTTCATGTCAGACAACCAGGACAAAAAGGGCAACTGATAACCGATCTATCAACATCAAACCATGATTGACTGGAAAACAACATCTGAGGTTCACATGGAAGAACAGAAACGAACACACATAGAACACATGAATCAAAGCTCCGAGTCTGAATCACACCACAAAAGTTAACTTTGCTTTTATTGTCGTGTTTAGTCTGTTCAAGTTCACACTGACTGATTACAAGCAAACCAGAGCCAGTAAACAAAAGTCACATTAACTCTCTTGTGTAACTGGACACAGTTTGGCGACCTGTCATCCTGCCAGGTTGCAGAGTTTGGTGGCAGAGAGCGAGGCTAAACAAATCAAGCAGTTTTCTGCACTTTCTCTTCTATTGTGACAGACTGTCCCTGGTGTCCACAACAGCAAAGAATACAAAGAAACTGCTGAAAATGAGCTTTAGTCCAGATTATCATTTGACCTTAGTTTATTTGCTATGCTCAACTTACCTGGTCGACCTCACAACATACCCATAAACTCTTAGAAAAACTGTCATATCTTTTAACTTTTTTTAAATTTTCAATCACTTATCTGAACAGAATCGAATGGAATCAAACTGAAATCAATCAATTGATTCATTTCTTATACAAGAAATACAAGAATACAAGGGATGACAAACAGAAGGCGTTCCTGAGTCTAAACTGTAGCACACAAGGCACAATCCACACAGATATGGAGTCTGAGGGGTGTTTCATGAAGAAGCAGGTGTTATTGGGGAAAAGACTGTATTGAATGAACCTGAACCACAATCAGTTTCATATTCTCAGAGCTAATGTTAGTAGACTGTGTTTTTTCATGACAGAAACACAGACCAGAGACATCAAGCACTGATCACATCGATTCACGGTGTAGACATTTTATGACAAAACAGTGATGTTCAGAGCAGCACATATTAAGGGATAGCTTCATAATTTTTCAACAGTGAAAGAGGTTTTCCTCACTGTAATCATTCCTCGCTGTTCATACTGGCTATTAAAAGATCCCCTTCAAATGTGCTTTCAGTGTAAGTGATGGAGCCAAAAATCCACAGTCATTTAGTGCAAAAATGTATTTAAATGTTAATCTGAAGCTTATATGAGGCTTCAGCAGTCTGAGTTAGTCATATCAAGTGGATATCTGACACATTTACAGTCTTTTTAGCATCAAATTCCCTCTTTGTGTTTCCTCTGACAGTGTTTCTCTGTTGAGCTGTGGTGGAAGTATAGTAACAAAAAGAGGGACTTTGGCACTAAAAAGACTGTAACGTTGAAAGATATTTACTTGATATTAGCATATTAGCTTCAGATAAACTTTTAAATACATTTTTGCACAGAAGGAGGATTGTGGATTTTGTCCCCCATCACTTACATTGTAAATCATTATGAGGGGATCTTCTAATGGTCAGTATGAACAGGAGGAATGATTATGGCAAGTAAAACCTTTTTAAATATTCATTGGGGCATCTTACTATTGCTTTAAGACAGACATGAACAATTGTGAACTCATCCTTTAAACATACGGAGAATAAAATATTACAGCAAAAATTAACAAACCACTGTTATAAACGTCCGGCATCATTAGATCAGCGACAAGCTCAGACACAAAGTAGAGATGAACTCAAACCTGCTGGACTTCTCTGCTACCTCGGGTTGTTCCATGACATCATGGTGCATGTATGATATGTACGTAGAGCGGCTGCGGCACCATTATTGCCTCGCACTAACCCGTCTGCTTCCGGCTGGTTACCTGAGGCTGCTGCTGCATGCACGCTGAAATCACAACAGCAAAAAGAAAGTAATTTTCTCTCACTGGAAGCTTATGACAAACTGCCAAAAACAAGCCGACAAGATGCAGCAGCGAAACAACCAGCGTTTGAAACAGTCAATAAAAACAGTCAATAAAATTCAGTAAATAGCGAAGCTGCCTGTTTCATTACTTTATATTCATGTAATAAATATCCAAATGTCAGTTAGATGGTATTCTATATGAGAAATGAAGAAAAAGAAAAAAAAATCGGTTATAATAATCATCCGCTTATAGCGATCAGTTTGACCTGGACAGACATGATCACTATAAGCGGTTTCCACTGTATATCAACTAGTGCTCCAGCCAGCTAATTATAACTGGAAAATAAGATAATTTTTTTTCTATCAGTTCAATAATGTCACGTGGTTTGTACAAGTGAGAAGATAAAAATGTTTAAAGATCTTCGGATTTGCTGTCTGCTCCTTTTTTTGTATTTTTTATTTTCTTAATTTTTAGCTGCTTGGTTATTTAAATTTATTTTAGTGACAGTTGAAGATAGAACAAATAGTGAAACAAACAGTGAAGATGTTTCTAATGAGGCTACAGCCACGGGTCACACTATAGTTGTTTATTAGCTTTAATTAATTAGTACAGATAACGTTGGCGCTGTCACATCCACTGTTTGTGGCTAATAAACAGAGACTACAAAACAACTCCAGCAGTCCAATAAATCGTGTCGCAATGAATTGCACGTCAGCTCGACAAACAGCTTCACGTGGAACAGATTCTTGTGTGTGTGTGTGTGTGCAGAGCGAAGCACAGAGTTTAGGTTATGACCTCATCACTTCCCTGCAAGTTTAGCACAGAGCAGATTGGGGTGCGACGATAATAAACGTCCCTCCGGGCGAGGTTTGTCAGACTCGGAGCCTACAGGTGGATACTGGAGTGGACAGAGGGCACATGAGGAGTAGTGGCAGTAGCAGAGTTTTCAGACGAGCAGTGCAGCAGAAGGTGCAGCAGATGTACCGTTCTGTTGCAAAAGAGGAAAGAGCTAAACATCTCGAGTCGTGTACCAGAATTAGCTCACAGGTTTGCTCAGCTTCTCTTAGAAGTGAAGACACAATTGCAGAGATCTCAGAGTTGTTTTTGATGGCACGTTGCCTTTGAATGTCTTTCTAAATGGGTCAAACAAAAGCAAATGAACCACTCTAAATGTTCAATGTGAAAGAATCCTGAGAGAAGTGACATAAATACAACACACAGCATGAATCGTACTGTATGTATCACTATTGTTCTTACTGTCAATAACAGTGACAGTACTGAAACAAGGCGTAGCAGCACTGTATGATGACGAGTATCAGAGCTGCATGTAATGCTGCTGCAATCTTCATTCAATAACCGCCCAGAGAAATTGAATCTTCACTTGGCACAGCAGAGGCTCCACTATATTACCATACCTGCACCCGCCCCCCCGTGTCAGCCCATATATATACGGCCGCCTATCTTTCACAATATCAGTGCAATCAGCTGAGCCGCCGTGGCCAGTCTCAGTCAGCAACTGAGCGACATGTCCTAGGCTCAGATTAACTCGGCAAATGCATTGAAGTACCCCAAGCTGTTTTTCTGTGTTGTCTTATCCTCTCTGCATGTCCTTTGACAGGCTCGTAAATAATGCAGGAGGACTTTGCGATGATAACGGGCTTGGAGGCAAAGCATTCACACACACACACACACGCTTGAAATCATGCACACACAGGCATACACTTTTATTCTCATTGTTCTTTCTCTTTATATCACTATATCATACTCCTGGAGTTTGGCTCATTTTTGCTGTTCTTAACCTTAATCCTACCAACTGGGGTACCCGCAGACCCCAGAGGTTTACTTTTTCACATGTCCCACAGGTTCTTTATTCTATCGTTCCAAGTTTTCATGACTTTGTCAATGAATTTGTTCCTAATGACTTCATATCATTGTTTTCTGTTCTTCTTTTAATTAGTGCTTTTTTTTATAAATACCAACGTATTGGGGTCCTAGGGGACCCTAGTCAAAAGCACACAGTTCTGCATATGCATATTCTGCCAATATGTTTTAATAGATGGAACTATTCATTGAGTTCATGTTTGCCATGGGTCCTAATTTAAAGTATCACACACTATCATACACTCTGTCAGTCATTGGAGGCTTTGTGGAAAGATTGTACTTGGGATAAAAGCTGCAATTTGTATTCAAGAGGAGTATATATTTCCATTTTACACAATATGCAAATGAACTATCTAATGTTTTGAGAAGAAATAAGTTAACATTTTCCTATGATGGTTGTTTCTTACAGTAGTTTATTCTTGGAGTACTCAGTCAGTAGTCCATAGATGTTAAATATGTTGGTAAGATGAGGGTTAAATTCACTTTCTGACACTGTCCTTTCTCTTTTTCTTCATGGTCAGGTTGTCATATTTACAGTTCACACCTTCCTCACTGCCCTGGTCATAATACCAACACGTATTATCCGTCTGGGGAAATGCTTAGCTGCTAGAACATTCATGTCAGCAAACACACCCTGATAATAGCTTTACAGTAGGACTCCTTGTGCATGACACAATGATAATTGTTTTTTTGGGTTTTCTTTTTTTTTTTGGTCTTTCTAGAGGAGTTGATCTGGCTGTCTGACGGTGCACACAGGCCGCTGTCCTCATCCAGAACGAGTAACCTTGGCGCTTATTGATTTTTGCTTGTCTTTTTCTAAGTCTTGTGCAAACACCTGGATAGGAGCTCTTTGTAGTGGGCGAGAGAGATATTACACTGAGACAAGAGAGGGTCCATGGGAGCTTCTCTGTAATGAAGGTTAGAACACTGCAGTGTCCCTACGGGGGGTGGGGGGGTGGGAGATGTAAATGTTTCCATGTCATGATACTGTCTCTGAAATGCATAATCTTATAGTTAATTCTGAACACAAAGTCTCTTTGATGTTGGTTTTGTCTCAGCTCAGTGAAGGTCAGTGATTTATGTGAGGCTCTGGTCCAAAGTGCACTTGAAAGCTCATAAAATCCATGTAAAATAAAACAGGATGCATCCAATAATTAGGAGTACTCATTTGTGCATGTAATTATTTAAACTAGATTTCAAATATTGAGATGTGGGGGAGACTTCAAATGTCATGGCGGGAGCACAGACAACCTTGGCCTCCACCCTCCTTAATTTTTAAGAAAGTCCATGACTATGTGGGCAGTTTCACATACCTTATATCTTTAGCCTGTTGTCCAAGTAAATGTGAAAAACAAGGCAAACTACTGCAGCAAAACAAGACATGATGGCTCAGCTTCACAAAGAGCTTGGTGAGGAGAATGTGGCCTTAGTGAAAGTCATGGAGGAGTTAATGGCAAGATCATAAGTGGAGTGACTGTGAGGGCAGAGGGGGCGATCGCCCCAGGGCCAACACTCAGTAGGGCCCAACTGAGCAGCCTGCAACCGCAGCAGGAATAGCAGAGCTTAACTCTCTTAACTGTTTTTATTCATTCTCTATGGTAGTTCTCCGACCATATTGTAGGTGGCAATAACAGAGTGGCACTATGGGTAATTCTGCTGGTTGACTCCACAGGAAGTGAAGACTGCAGAGGCAGTGATTCAAAGTTTATAACCAATTTAATTGAAAACTTTAGACAAAATATGAGATATTCATGTCTTCTTTCTTCTTCTTTCTTCTTTGTGGTGAATAAAACTGGCAAGATGATGTTTCAGCCATCTGAGGCTCATTGAGAGCTATTTGCGTTCATACATAGATGAGGCCAGACCTCACTTTGCTGTGTGTGTTGAGCGGGACATAAACATCGATGACTAAGTGGTTGGCAGGTTTGCCACCATGAAGGAGAGGAGGATAAAGCTTTAACAAGGGACGGTGATATGCACAAAGTTTGTTAACCTGTTTGGAATATTTTGTTCTATGGAGGATGGTGGAATACACAAATAGATTACACTAAACTACAGGCTGAGCAGGGACAACAATTGGTGAGTGAAACATGTAACTTCCATAACTTATTGAAGTTATACTATGTACTGGATCTTGTACTGGGACAGACAAGCCCGCCGAGGCTTTGAATAAGGTGGATTTTCCCCAGTTTTGCATTTATAAGTGGTTCAGTCACCTGTTGACTGTGTGTGCCTGTCGTCTGCTTGTTGCTTGTGAGAATTCATGAACATGAACAAAAACTCCTAAAGAATAAAGAAATCATGTACCTACAGTATATGTGCATTGTTGCTTTTTGATGAGAACATAAATATGCTGTCTAAATGCCAACCCACAGTTTTCTAATCAATTGTAATTTGGTTTATTGTGTTACATCACTATGAAATACTCTGAATTAATTGACTGTTTTGACAAAATGACATATTATTCTTCTTTGTACCTTATTTCTTTATAATGACCTGTCTGACTTGGCTTCTGACCACGCCACTGCTATTATAAGTGCTTAGTTTCAGACTTAATTTAGCTAACCTTGATAAATGTGAGGGGTCACAAGATGATAAGAAGTATAAAACAGAAAAGAGGGCAATTTCTGTTAATGTTTTAATATGTTTCTCTAATTGCGCTGCTCTTTTCTTGTAAAATACTGGGCGTTTTCACCTTTTCAGAGGTCTTTATTAACTTAAATTTCGGTTATGAAGTAATCAGTCAGAATGTTTGATTAATCTGTTGTTTAATTGCATGCTTACTGCATCTCAGCACCTGTCTGTGTCACTGCCTGTGGTGTTTGAATAGGCCCTGTTGCGTTGTATACTGCTCTGTCAGTTTTATATTTATGTTATTCCTGCACAAGAAAGGCACGGTACTGAGACAGTGCACCTCTCCTGACGCTGTCTGTCGTTGGTGCTGAACCGTTTGTCAATCGATGCACGCAGAGCGCCACGTGCTGTTCTCTGTGCTGAAACATTTAAATGTGACTGGCATCATGTTTTCTCTTTTTTTGGTCTCCAGAACAAGCTTTCCTTGGACATACAGTAGGCTTGCTTGGCTCAATACTTGAGGATTTGAGTTTATGGATAGGATATGATAGCTATTTTACAGTTGTGAATTTTAAAATTACTTTATCAGAAGGGCCCCTCGAGAATGCTCAGCCCCCCTCTGTCCTGAGAGTCTAGCTCCACCCCCCTGGGTCGGATACTTCAAGGAGGCTGACGAGAAATCTGAAGCTTGTGTCAACAGATTTTGAGAAACAAATTTACAGTATGTACTCTATTTCATCACGGAGACTGATAATGGTGATGAGCTTGATGAAGTGATGCACTGATGAATCTGCGAAGACTGGTAGGTGATGAGGAGGTGGTGGGACGCGCAGGACGGCAGCGTGAAAGCACTAAAGCAGAGAGAGAAACATATAAGAAACAATGAAGGTGTGTCACTGTGATATTGGTTAGATGTGACCAGCTGATGTCTCAATTGATGGCCCCCAGGCAGCGACAGCAAGGAAATTATGTGAGCATGCATTAGGGATGGGAATGATGGATGGTTTGAGAAATAAAACTACAGACCTGAGCATGCAAAAGCTAAAGCTCCAAAAGACCTATTCATTCCGAAACAGTAAACCTCCAGGAGCGTGTCTCTAATGCCGAAAAGTCAACCGCTTTATGCCTGAAGAATCTACAAATTTGTGAAGCCAAACTCACTGAAATGGAGGACAAAGCACGCAAGGATAACCCGCTCATATTCAATCTCAAAGAGGGACCTGGTGGCTCGAATGCCCTTGCTTACCTGACAGAGAATATTCCCAAAAGGTTCCCCGTCTTTGTGTCCGCTACGCCGGAGTTGATGAGATGCCACCGTCTTGGACATCTACCAAAAGCTCAGTCCTGGCAAGGTAAAGCACTCACACACACGCCCGCTAATTATAAAGTGCCTTCTCTATACTGACAGAGATTGTTTACTAAACTACCTTCGGGAAATTCCTCTGGAGGTAGTTTTGGAACAGTTTTGGAATGCAGACAAGTTATGTCATCCTACTGATTGAGACGTCAGATCAGAAAATGCTAGAAAATGTCATTTAATTTGCATCTTGTCAACGTGTTTCCAGTTTTAATCAACTTGTCACAATAATTTTCTGTAATAATTTTCAGAGTGTTACTAAGGCAGATTGCTGCAGTAGAATGAAGAAATATGACAATGTCTGATTTTAGAAGTTTTTTTAGACAAGATTGTTGATTTTTTGTGAAAACAGGTGTTATAAAAATGATGATTACACTGTGTATGAGTGTTACTATTTTATCTAGATCATGATGAATTGTTCCTGTCTTGTACTGCAACTCTGCAACATCAGCAGACTTATCAGCTAAGGTTAAAGGAAGTTCAGTATTATATTTATAAAGAGGAAGATGTAGAAATTAAAATTCGTTGGAGACAGGGTGAGACATGTCACCTGGGGGTCAGTTGGGCAAGATGGCTCCTGGACAGGAGAACTGAAAACAGACATGACGTTATCTATAAGTCTGTATTTTGATGGATTAAGAACTGTAACGCCCACTTAAGGTGTATAAAACCCTGTTGTAAGCACTCCACTGGGAGCCTTTTTCTTTGTAACCTCATCCTGTGTGTTGCATTGTGAAGTATCAAATTTTGATACTTGTTTAATGGTCATTAGGAAGAAATTCTTTTAACAACAGGTTTAAGTTACTTCACGGTCCAGACAATCTCTTGCACTTGTTTAAAAGGAAATAAGACCTTTAGGACTCAATAACCGTCAAAATTCTTGATTTTACTATTCTACCCTCCGATTTGATTATTAGTGAGCAGATGATGGATGGTGATGCGTCGTAGCGGCTGGTAGATTAGCCATATTCGCCAGCAGAGCACAGCTGCAGAATATGTGGCTGTTAATTTTCCAGCCTATTTGATGAGGAGATTCGAGTTTGTATCGCAGTCGTTTGAGGACAAACGCAACAACCTCCAGCGTTTAAGTAGGTGTTACTTACAGAATGTATCTGTGTGATCAAATTAAATTTCCCTCTCCACAGTCGGACAGATGGTCACAGTGAGAATGAATACTATGTTGTTATGAGCATGGTGTCACTTGCAGAAGCAAACATAAAACACATTGTGAATTTATGCCTTGATCCTCTCCCCTCAGACACAAAGACAAACACCCACACATAGCATAATCCCCTTTGGCACCTTTTGTCACCTTTAAATTCTGGTTCAGCTGTGAAGACGAGCCAGCCGTCTGCCAACATGGCGGTTGGACGGTGTTCAAGGATGTGGATGGTGGTTTTTGCTTCTGCAGCCTTCAGGAACACGTGAGGCTTTAACCCCCCAGTCAGTGGAGGCTGTCAGGGCAGGAAGCACATCCAGCTCTACAGCTGCTCACAAGACACCAGTGTAGTATTCACTGCAAGGAATGATAGGGTCCATAAGTGCTGTTTTTTAGGGCATAAAAAAACAAAGACATCTATTTAATATCTAAAAAAATCTAATTTGGTATATAAAAATCTCAAACAGCTTCCATATATAAAAAAACAACAAAAAAACATGAAGATTGTGTTTGTCCTTGCATGCATTCATCAATAAAACTAACTGGAGACCCACTCATAAAAATACTGCTCCATAGCTCTACTAGTAGGGATATGCAGAGAGTCTGGTATTTGTATTTGTATCTGTATTTGTTGAGGCAGCAAAATTATTCGTATTTGTATATGTATTGGAATAAAAGTGGAAAGAGGCTTAAAAATCCTGTTTTTGCTTTTATTATGCTTTTAATTTTAGAAAATTAAGATGTTACAGTAAGTGTTTATGAATAAACTACCTTAAGAAGGAGGTCCCCAAACTGGGTCTCGAACTGGAGTCTCCCAGATCGTAGACGACTGTGCTGACTACTGAGCTAAAACTTTACTCTTCACCTCTTTGCAGACAGACCTCTAAATAACAAATATTTTTAAAAATATTTGTATGACACAAATATTCGTAAAAACCCCACTATTTGTGCTTTGCCAAATAATGTATTTGTATTCGGGCTCACCCCTAGCTACTAGAGGACAAAGGCTACCCAAGATACTTTTAACAATTGATCAAATGACCTTATGGATTTGTCACTACCAGCAACGCCTTTCACATCACTCAGAGAATTATCACCCAACTCTTTTACACTTTAGCATCTTTCAGTTTACTGTTTTGGTTTTACGACCGTCAATTTTAATGTTTTGGTTCGGTCGTCTCTCATCAACCTCTGTATCTAGCTGCAAGAAGCAGCTGTTTTCACTGAAAAAGCTCTAGTAAACAAACTTTACACTACCAAAGCTAAGCTAGCAACTAGAATAGTGGAGTATTTTACCACTAAACAGCCCGATATTTCCCTTCAGGAGCGAGTGCAGGTGAAGACCAAAACAGAGATAAAAGAATAGTAAATATTGGACTTAGATATGCTGTGTTGATGTGTTAATGTTAATCTGCTGGATGTGTAAGGCAATCTATTTGTTAAAACGTTTGCCATAACAAGTTTATACAGTGATGATAGGCCAGTGTTGTGTTTACAGGTTGTTCTACTGCCCCCAAATGGCCAATTAAATAAATGAATACTGCTTTAGATAACTACACACGTGCTGCGGTGACTGTGGTTGTTACATTTAGAGGGGTTTCATATTAGTTGTTTTGGCTCAGGTAGATGATGGCTTTACTCCTCTTTTGGCTGAGTATAATGCAAAAGAAATGAGTCTACAATGTTTTAATCGTATTATTATTTTTTCATTTATTTTTTGCACAAACAACCAAATCAAATCAAGTCATATCGGTCTCACATTACACCAGGAACCTGTCCAGTGCAACCGCAGTCTTCTGTTGACTCCACTTATGAGTTATTATTAAAATGCCTTGCTCAAGGGCACCTTATCTGCTCGTATTTCTAATCTTGCATGAGTGGAAAACGTTGTTGCTTAATTTGCCCGCATTCATTTTGGGATTCAACCCGACAGCGCACGGCCCTCGTGTCCTGTTGGAACTGCTCCTGTTCAAACAATCGGCTTGAAGTTGTTCATTTGTGCCAGAGATTGGCAGCGTATGTCCTCTAATGGGTTTGTTCTCTGACACATGTGAACATAAGAGGGCTGGAGAACGGCGAGCAGATGGCTCCCCTCTGTTTGAACACTGCGCTTTAATCGAGGGCCGTAAATTGCTTATCGGAGCCACAGTTTGAACATTTAGCTAAAGGCGCCGATCGTAAATACCCCTCCCGCTCTCTCTTCCTCCAGCACTCCTCTGCGCCTCTGACGCATAAGACTCTAATACACGCATTTGTGTCATCCAGACTTGATTACTGTAATGTTCTGTTTTCACGTCTGCCACATGCTAGTACTAAAAATCTTCAGATGGTTCAAAATGCCGCGGCTAGAATCCTTCCTTCATTGGCTTCCTATCTGTGTTAGATCAGACGTTAAGGTGCTTTTGATGACTTATAAAATCCTTAATGGGCATGCCCCCGCATACCTGTCTGATCTCCTTAAACCTTATATTCCATTTCAAGCTATCCACTCTCAAAATGCAGGTCTCCTGTGTGTACCCAAAGTTAAAAAGAAATCAGCAGGTGGCAGGGCCTTTTCTTATCTGGCCCCCATTCTTATGGAATAACCTCCCTGCTAATGTCAGACAGTCTGAGTCCTTTAAATCTAAACTTAAAACTCATCTTTTTGCCTTCACCTACAATAAGTTGCCCTTAATAGAGTACTTCAGGACCCTGTACTGCACAGCAGGTTGGTTTCTGTCTCAATTAATTTACTAAGCACTCGCCTGCTGACGAGATTATTGATTATTGCAACTGTTCTGAAAACCGTTGCATCTCTCTAACCTTCTGTTCGTTTGTTCCACAAGCACATGAGCGTCTGAGCTGTGTGCCCCTCTCGATTTCCTCCCGCTCTCTCCCTTTTTTCTCCTCCTGTCTTCTCCAGTCTCTCAGGCATCTCATGCTGGGCCGGCACCCATCCTGGAAGCTCTCTGCTTCCCTGGTTGTCGAGGTTTTGGATCTGGTTCCCCATCCTGCAGGATTCCAGCTTCACCTCATGTCTCTCTCTCTGCATGATGTCTTCATCCTTCTCTCTCTCTCTGTGTGAATAATGTCTTTTGTTGTCTCTTCTCCTGTGCATGTGAATGGTGTGATGTGAGTCTCACCTGTGTGCATGGGTAGTCTGTCCTACTTCCAGGTCTCCATGGTGATGGAGGTCGCCTGGCTCAGGTCCCTTTCTGTCCTGGTGGCACCTGGAAGCTGCTTGGCATCCTCTTCATCTCATTCTTCATATATATTATAAATCCATTATAATTTTCTTATCCTGTTCAATGCTGCATTTCTGTAATTCTATTCTGTACACACATCTATTTCCTGTCTGTCTGTCCTGGAAGAGGGATCCCTCCTCTGTTGCTCTTCCTGAGGTTTCTTCCATTTTTTCCCCCATTAAAGGGGTTTTTAAGGGAGTTTTTCCTCATTCGAATCAACGGTCTAAGGACAGAGGACATTGCATTGCTGTACAGAGTGTAAAGCCCCCTGAGGCAAATTTGTGATTTGTGATATTGGGCTACAGAAATAAAATTGACTTGACTTGACTTCCCATATGTATATGGCCTTTTCTTTGGCGCACTTTGACATTTGGAGCCAACGGGTCTAGATGTTCTTCAGCTGATTCTTTTTCTTTTTTGTGTCTCGTATAAAAAAAATCAGAATCACTTTCTGTTGGCAGATGCTTGCATTTGACTCGACCTTCTGCAAAGCGTTACCATAGCCGTCTCATCACTCTTCCTCCCGCCGCTTCTCGGATCAACTGACTGTTTCCTCAGACATGAAGGAGAGTTCATTGGGGGGAGGGGGGAGGGGGGGTGGGTGGGGGGGGGGGGGGGGGGGGGGGGGGGGGGGTTGTGTTGTGGTAAGCTGGGTTCTTTTTTTTTCTTCTACCGAGTGCCAGGTGGTTTATTGGCTGCCTGTTTTTTGACTGGCAGCCTTGCGGGCAAATCTGACAGCGGGACGATGAATAGCGGTGAATGATGAATCAGTCTGTTTCGAAAAGGGTTTTTTTTTTTTTCTTTCTCCCAACCTGAAAGACGGACGAGCTGGCAGGAAAAAAAAAACAAAAAAACCTGCTGCAGCACGTCGAGGACATGTGAGAGGAGAGAGAGACGTCAAGAGAGAGGAGAGAGGCAGCGACTGTGCCGACTGTATTACAGAACCGAAATAGCAAAGCTGTTGTTTTCCCCCTCGGGATTATTTTTGTTTTTCCTCTTGATTCGTCCTCCCCATCACTCTCTGCACCTCGTTCCCTCCTTCATCCTTCCATCCTTACTTTGCCTCCTCTCCGTCCTAACCCTTCTCCCCCGTTTTGTTTACTTTCTATACTTCTTCTCTCCACTTTTTTCTGCCTCCATCACTCCTGTTCCTCCTTGCTTCCTCTCACTTAATCTCCCATTCTTTATCGTCTTCATGTATTTCTTCCATTTTTTGCTTCATTTCTTTCCTTCCTTACTTCTTCCCCTCTCCCTCCTGCAATTTGTGCTTTATTTCCTCACTCTGTCCTCCAAGCTATCACTTATTTCCTTCCTTTCCTTCCTCCTTTCTGTCTTTCCTACTTTCTTCTCTCCCTTTCTAGCTTCATTTCCTTCCCTAACTCTGCGTCTATTCTTGCTTCAGTTGATTCTGTTTTCGTTCCTGTATAGCTTCATCTTCATCACTCCTTCCTTTTCATTCCTTCCATCCTTTATACTCTCTTCCTTCCTGCTCCCCCTCCTCATTTCTATTCTTCCTTCCATCCTCTTTTCCCACCCTTTCCCGCCTCTTGGTGTGTTTACAGCCCGGTCTGTATTTACCTGCCTCTTCCACTCAGCCCTCCTCGCTGCAGCGCAAACACACCCGGCCGCCGTGCACACTGTCGCTTCACTTCACCATCTTTTATACGAGCTCAGCAGCAAATTTGCAATTCATACTTTTTGCCAAAACACACAAACATAGCTATTTTTAAAATCAAAGCGGAGCAGATAAGAGCGGCTGAGGTGATGGTTTGGCACAACATGGTGCCATGTTCACCTCACACAGTGTTCAGTGTGATTCAGGTCTTTCATCTGCTGTTGTGGAATCAAGCGATGTGATTGCTGTGAGGAGTTGGCCTGCAAATATTCCAGGTCATTTGCTTTTTTTTTTTTTTTTTTTTTTTTTAACCTGAATTTGTGTTTTTCTAAGCAAGCAGACTGGTGGTTTATATTTTATATTCACTGTCAACACATATATACAGGAGTTCTCTAAGGCTGATTTTGTAGACTCTTTACACTTTGAAACAGCATTAAAACCTTCCTGTAGGGGAATAAAAGTTACTGAAATATAAATTGAAAAGTAACTAAATAAGTGACATGAAAAATCTGAATTATTAGATCATTTTGCAGAATTATTTTTATGCCTGGTGAAAAATTTCGGATGGGTTCGTGGTGTTTTGTGGGGAATCATGACATCAGCATTTCTATAATTTTGGCTACAGCAATGCCACAATGAATTTCAACAAGAAACTGTGATAATCCACAGTTCTTCAAGCTGCACTAATCAGTATTTTATATTGACAGTTCATCAAATGATTACGCAATGTAAAAGGTGTCACAAACCTACAGAGAATTAACACCCAACTCTGTAGTCCCCTTCAGCTCTGCAGCTTCTTTCAGCTCATTGTTTCAGTTTTACATTCTGCAGCTTTTTACTGTTTTGGTTCAGTCACTGCTTTCATCAAACTTATTTCCAGAATCAGCAGGCACTGTTTTCTGCAAACAAGTTCTAAAATCCCACCAATACACTTCAAGCACCAAACAGCAGGCAGGAAAAGTTAGTAGCTGGTGGACATAATGGAGCATTTAGCAGATAAAGAGATATTTTTCTCAGGAGTTGGTGGAAGCCAAACCAGCGCTAAATAGATAATATTAGACTTAAGCCCCCTTTTGACCAAAAGTCCAGGTACTTTGGAACCAGAGGAACTAAACTTGGTACTAAAAGTTCCTGTTGTGCAGTCCTGTTTGCATCATATCTGATAAACCAGGGAGAGCATGCAAATTAGACCCATAAAGAATTAAAAAATGATGGCAAGTAGAGTTTGAAATGCAGTATTAATGAGGGGAAAACAACAGATATGTCCTTTTGTGTTTTGTATTTACTGTTGCATGACTGTGATGTCTGAGTTGGATGTAATGAATGAATGAAAAGGAGAAATGCAGAAGAGGAAAATGAAACTGAAACTCAAGAGCGCCTGTCTCCACAGGAAATAATCTGTTGAGTGTTTGAACGTGACTCTTAATGAAAGTTGTTGTTGCTCGGTGTTTGCTCGATGTGTAAATAAGCAACTGTTTGCTAACATGCTAACATCAACGATGGATGGATGAATCAATGGATCAATGGATCAATGGGTCAATGGATGGATGGATGGATGGATCAATGGATGGATGGATGGATGGATGGATGGATGGATGGATGGATGGATCAATGGATGGATGGATCAATGGATGGATGGATGGATGGATCAATGGATTAATGGATGGATGGATGGATCAATGGATGGATGGATGGATCAATGGATCAATGGATGGATGGATGGATCAATGAATGGATGGATGGATTGATCAATGGATCAGTGGATTGATGGATAGATGGATGGATGGATCAATGGATGGATGGATGGATGAATGGATGGATCAATGGATGGATGGATGGATGGATCAATGGATGGATGGGTGGATCAATGGATAGATGGATGGATGGATATTTTGTAAAGAGGCTACTACCTGTGGCAAACGTTTGTTCATTGTTTGTTTGTAATCATAGTGGTGCTGTACAGCTTGGTCGGCTTTATTGTATTGTGTTTATTGTGTTTATAAAATTTGACTGATTAAACAAACACGTAGTGAATTTTCCTACTAGATTAGCCTATAAAATTAGCAGGTGAGCAGCTGTGGTGCTACAGACTACAGAACACAGTGTTTACCAGTCATAGTCAAGCATTTGGCCTTTCTTTGACAAAGCAACCCAGTTCTCTCCTAGCCTTATTTGTACGACACAGAAAATATTGTAATTGTAAAATAATTAGGTGTGATAACTGTAGTTATTGTATAACGACTCCAGTAGAGTTCATTAACAGTCTGCCCCCCGAAGAGAGCGGACTGTCAAAGTAATTTAAACCCCGAACGCAAACAAACACATTCACATGCAGCACACACACGCACTCAGAGGGGCGGGTGCTCTCTAAGACCTGTAATCTTGGCTCCCCTGAGGTTAAAGTTGAGCATCTTTAGCTGCATAAACACCAAGTCATTAAGAAAACACAGAGAGAGAAGAGGAAAGGCTAAAAGTCGTCTCTCCTTCCCTTTCTCTGTCTCTGTCTCTTTAACCTACAAATGAAGCAGTGTTACATTTGTTCACCTTGACTTTCCTCTCACCCCCCTTCTACTCCCCCACCTCACCTTAATTACAATTAAGGTAATGACCATTAAAAACGGCACCTGTAAGGTCACTGACAAGCCTTTGTTAATTACTTTGAATATGCTGCAGGAGAAAGAAGCGCTCAGTGACGCATGAATCTCATCTCATTTGCCTTGTGCACTGTGTTGGATTTGTATGCATCTCTTCACTTTTTAGCTTGATTACAAGGTTTTTTTTTTGCAGTTTGGCTGACAGTTTTGAGTTTTGAAATGCGTGTCTGATCAGTCAAGTGAGAACACCTGTGTGGATGTGCACACAGTATTAATTAGCCGCATGTATCAGCTTTAGAGGAGGTCAGACAGTTTTTTGTCGGACTTTTATTTAACCAGAAAGTCTCTTGAGATACATATTCTCTTTACAAGAGAAACCTCACCAAAATGAAAGTGGAAAATGAGTATGTTTACAACAAACACATAAAGCACAATAAGACAGTACAGGAAATAAACAATATCCATGCATATTTGTAACAATTTCATTCCACATGTAGCATCTGTTGAATGTTGTTCTTAAATGGTTGATATGATAGCAATATTTCCAAATAGTTTGTTTTGTGATTGATTGCCCAGAAATCACACATGTTCTTCTCAGTCTTTATTATCCTGATTCACAAAGTGTAAAGTGGTTTTGCCAACAAAAGCAGAGAAAAGTGGTGTTTCCCAAAATTGGTTTATAAAATACAATAATTGAGTGAAGGAAGCTGTAAAGAGTGAGAGTGAATGTCCTCTTCAGAAACAAGAAAAATATCTGCAGATTAAAATTCTTACCAGCCTGAAAGAGTAATTTAGCACATGTAAATCTTGTTATTGTTGACCTTTAGAGGTTTAACTTTGCTGCAGTGATGTAGACATGTACCCCAGGGTGTGTCAGTACACTGTGACATCACTGTTGGGTGCAGTTAGAGGTGCAATACACTTAAAACCTTCAACCAGAAAGGATAGAAAAACTTGTTCATAGTTAAAACAGCTGTCTATGAGACGCCTGCAAATACATTCATAATTGTGAATATGAGTATTTACAACACTTATGTATATGTTCCATGTCTGTTCGTGCTTCATATCTTCATGTTTTTGGGTTGTATACTTGCTTTTGCAACAACAGCTATTACCGTTTTTGACCAAGAAAAAATGTGGACTCACTGAATTGCAGCATAAATTTAATGTGACAAGGTGTTCATCTTATTTTGTCCACCCTGTATGCATCTCTGGGTACTGTTAAAACAAAACAAAACAAAACAAATTCACACATACAGTATGTATGAGTGTGCTTGTCTATACACATTCAGTATTGTGTTCAGCATGTGTTTGTTTATGCAGACACATGTCTGTCTGTCTTGTATGGAGGATTGAATATACATGATACACTCTCATTTGTGTGTCTTTTGTGTTGTCTGTGTGTGTGTGTGTGTGTGTGTGTGTGTGTGTGTGTGTGTGTATCTCATTGTTTGCCGCAGAGCAATTTTGTCAAGTAGCCTTGTTGTCTGCAAACCAGAATATAAAGAGTTTTTACCACTGACCCACTCTGTTTTCCATATATTTGTAGTGAGACAATTGCTTATCTCAGTAGATACATAAACGCCACTCACGAAATGCACATCCGTGGCTCCCAACACCATTTCCAGTGCAAATAAAGCTTTCATGCAAAGATGGAGAAAACACAAAAAGGTGAATACATCTACCGCAAGAAAAATAGGAAAACCTGCGTTTGCGTCGGTGTGAAATGAGAGGAGAATAAGGATAGAGCAGAAGTGTTTTAGTCACTGGTGAAACATGGCTGCAGGGATTTTCGGCCCATGAACTAATGATTGCCTGTCATCAAGATGAATTTGGGTGGCATTTGCGTTTAAATGGTTTAAAGAAGCACTCTGCTTCACAGCCCTTGTTGAGACAGAGAGAGAGGATTAAAAATCATTCGAGCTCATGAATCAGTTAAATATATTGTCTGTTCTGCCTGATCATACTAGACCATATTCATGTCTGCTGTCTATTGGATACAACCATCAAAGACCCATTTTTCTCTCAAATTATTCAGTCAAAAAAACTCTGAGTAAGTCGACAAATACCAACAATTTCTGCACAACTACAGTTACAATTACAGTTTTTTGTTTTGAGGAATAAGCATGCTGCATTTGGAAGTCTGTTTTTATCAGTACTTGTTGTTCTCTTTTCTTATACACATCACCTGCAGGTATTTCCTTCAAATACAGCTTAGTTTCACAGTGTTTAACTCAAATGGTAAACACTGTATTTCTTCTATCTATCTCATTTTGCAGGGAGAAATCCATCGAACAGGAGCTAGAAAATGAACAAGAACGTAATGAAGAGCAAGGTTATTTTGATTTAAGAAAAGGGCAAAACTCTCATTATATTTTGAATGTAAATAAAGCTACTTCTGGATAAACACATATTACAGACGTCCAACCTAACTGCAGTTCAAAAACGTCATATCAATGCACACTTAGCACCAAAAATCAAGCCCAAAAAAGGGAGAAAAAAAAAGGACATAAAAAAAGCGAATCTTTTGTTTGGACTGAATCTCGATTTGCATGTGAAACCTTGTTTGCATCATCAAACACTTAGTGCTTCAAAAGAAAAAAAAAGAAGGTCAAATATGCTTGTTTGCGTAGGTATTTTAATGCAGCAGCTCTTGCAGAAGCCCACACCTACAACCAAGTACCATAGGATCAATGTTAAATATTCACCAGATATTTAATAATGTAAGCTACTGTCTGCAAAAGCACTTGAACTCATGTTTCATAATCTGTTTTATTTGCTGCGACATTCTGTCCTTAGGCTTATCTGTTTATTGGAAGACGGAAGGAATGAGTTGTTGGCCAAATTCCTCTGCTGCTTACAACATAAAAAAGAACTCCTACTGTATTAATAATTACATACAATAAAACTGAAGTTTGACCTAATTGTTTTTATGTCAAGGAAACTGCCTTTCTTTTGATAATTTAATTAAAGTAGCACTAGAAGTAGAACACTGATAAAAAACAATTTATAACCATTATCATATAAATATGACTGAGATTTCTAAGCTGTGGACAGTAAATGATGTCAAGTATGCGTTCCCTTTTTCTTTGATCTTTGCATGTATCTACATGACTTTAGTTTATTTTCAATCCTTAATGAGACTGTTGCCTGCAGACATTGCTTTTGAATATGCATTTAGCAGCATTTGGCTTTTCATCAGTATACTTTTCACTTGCAATCCAAATTGAATTTAAACCTCATCCGATAATACGGCTTCTGATAAAAATGGATGCAGCTGGATGAGAGTGTCAACGCAAACGATGGAACAAATAAACTGACTTTAAAGCACATAGGGTCTTCTCTGTATGTATTATGAAACAACATTCAATCCCTGAATGTCTCATTAACAACCATTAGCTGTGTTCTGTGTGACAACTTTCAGCAACAAAGTCAGGTTTGTTTCTGTCATCATATAGCTGTCAAACTGCTCTGTGTTCGTGGTTCATTGTTTCCCCTCTGGACTGGCTTTTGATGCATTCAGTAACAGACCAGTCAGATGGGAAAACAGGGCTTTGAAGAAGGAATTGAACAATACAATTTCCAAACTGAGCCAGAAGAAAGCAGGAGGCAGATCAATGAAGGTACATTCTCTCATTGTTGAGCTGGATCTCAGTCATATTTCTGTTAATTTGCATTTTTACTGTTACACATACATAGTCGTGTAAAGAAATAATTTTACCTGCATAAACCTCATGCGTGTATATCAAACCACAGACCTCTTTGTGATAGAAGTTTATTCATTGAAAGAAATGTTGGCTGTTTGTTACCAGCAGGACTGTGATTTAGCAACTATCATAGAAGTCCCCTGTCATTTCTCTTCTTTATGCTTCATGTACTTTCCATCTGTACTGCAGTGGCCACTGCAGCCTATTTTTTTTCACTGATGCTGCAAAGTCAATACAGTAGTCATATTCTGACATAAAAATTGCATCTCAGATTGCTGGTTGCCATAGCTTTTCTTCCGGCGTCTGACTGTTACTGATTATTACTGTTAATTTCCCAAAATGCAGAGCAGTTGAGGGGAAATTCAGTCTTTTATCCAGCAGATACAGAAACATCAAATTTACATGATGGCTGCTGCAGCACTGGGTTGCAAAAATCCTGTGTTATGAGGTATTTAGACAGAGAAGAAAATTTAAGATGAAATCACTTAATAACGTAATTGCCCTGCATTTAAGTGCGCTAAAAGTGTTCTCTTATAGGAAAGAAAAATGTAATAACAGAAGCTGAATTTTCATCAGCTGCCTCAGAGAAAGGTCTGCAGAGCTGTGTAATGAAGGCTTTGTTGTACTGAAATGTGATATTTTTTGGAGGAAGACAAGACATGTTTCAGAGCAGCAGAAGTGAAGTCTGCGTTTAAAGGCGTGATGAGATCTACTCGGAGCCAAAAGCGTTTTGTGGCAACTAAAAGAAAACTGCATAAATCAGCAAAGAAACAAAGAGTCACAGTGGACATTAATGAGTGGGTGATATGTATTTTTACTGTCCTGCGTTGCTAAAAGCCTTTTTATGCCTTTCGGGCACAAAGCTCTCGGACTCAGCAGTTTGAATGTAAGTGATGTAAGTGGATGGGAGGTACATGGGTTGGTTTAGATGAAAGACTGGTGGTTTAATGTCTGTAGCTTTAGTGTAAAATACTGCTGAAATGTCCAGCTTTTCCACTTTTACCCCTTTATTGGCACTTCTCTGTAATTTATAACTAAAAATTTAGGATTTTGTGAGCATGATGTGGCTTTCATTCTACAACCACACCATCAAGACAGGAACTTAAGCTTGTCTATGTTTCACCTACTGCACATTAAATGGCTTAAGATGAAAGTATAATATGACACTTGCATGGATGAACAGGTATACAGGATGTAATGTTAGCTAGATCTGTGATACAACACGTCCAAATCAGTTGGTCGAATGGGACAATAAGCAGCACCAAAGTTTGAATTTGAACTAAGGCAAATGTACTGCAGTTTCTCAACTCTCAACTTTTCAAACAACTTCTTTAACTAGGACATTTCCTCATCTCCAACTTTTACACAAATAAATCTCAGAAGAGAATTTGTGGCTGTGTGAGGTTTTGATCGAGCCTCCAAGTTGTTGAATGACTGTATCGTAGCACTGTGAATTGTAGGTTCAGTATGCTTGAACCTACATGTCATCCAACCACGTGTTCATATCTGTTCTCAATGGCTACACTTGAGAGCGGAGCAGAAAGGTTGTTATCTCCATCAGACCTTTGCTACTCTTTTAAATGTACCTTGTGCCTGTGCAAATGGCAATGAAGTCTTTTGAATCTTGACACCTTCCTGTTTATTTCTGGCAGGTGAAATAAAGACGCTGGTGACTTCATGGAGGTAGAGCATGTCTGTCCACAGGACCAACACTGTCTCCTAGAAATTACATTCTAGGAGGGGGCCCTACTGGACTATCTTTGCATGATTTACAGTTCAGAAACTCCTAATTTAACTTATACTGACCGTTTACACAGCCCATCAGTTCAGCCACTGTCTGAAACAGGTAGTTTTAGCTCCTGTCTCTTTACGGCCCCCTTCCTGATGAGCCTACTCTGGTCTGATTGGCCAGCTTCATGAAGCTCCGGAGGCTACGTCAACAATCAACAGTAGTCAGATTTCTCTACTTTTTCTCATTCTTTACTCGAAATGTTAGCTTCTCAAATACATCCGTACATGTTCGAGCTGAAATCCAGTATCCAAATATGAGAGTGGACAACGCAAACAACACATGGGGAAACCTTAGCAACAACCTTAGCAACAAAGGATACGTAACAAACGTCAGCTCCTCAGAAAGGTAGGAAAAACTGATGCAATCGAAGCATTCAGAGCAGATTGAAGCCCTGGCTTCTGACTTGCGAGGAGCATTTCTACATATGTTAACCTCAAGTTTTGACCATGTTTAGCATCAATATTTGACATCATAACAATATATATAACAGAAAATCACAATAAGCATAATATGTCCCCTTTAATGCAATGCTTCATTCTTTCTAAACATTGCCTGTGAACATATTCCAGGCAGTGATTACATTTGCCAAAGGGAACACAATTAAGTTGTATATAAACGTAATTTCTTGGAGACAGGGTTGAAGTGCAATACTATAGAATTAGTAATGACTGAAGGACTGAAATGTAAAGTGAAATGGGCATTCTAAACTGGGAGAAAACAATGCAAACTCATATAAATAGATACAAATAAAATCACATAGCATGGAAGACTTGAGAGAATCTAATTGTGTTTGTGCCATGTTCGACCTTTGGAGCTACAGCACCAACACATGAGATGACAACTGGAACAAAATCCGTTTGCTTTGCATAATGACTCAAGGGACAAATGTATCACAAACACAGTTTGTCACAATTGCCTGCAGATTTGCTCATATCAGTTGCTTGTGTGTTATAGCAGCATTTGAAGCAATTGTTTATACAGCAATGCCTGCATCAAGCTTTGAAATGATGAAATATATATGCACTTGAGATTAAACTTTGCATTCTGATGTTAGTTTTGCTGTCAGGTACAAACACTGGGTTTATGAAAAGGTTTTCAAAGTGGATTTTCTCATGATGTAGCAGGTTTCAAAAGGCTTTCTCACCACATATAGTACCATGTAAACATTGCTATGAAGACAGAAAACCTCTCACATTTACAGTTTTTTAAAATGTGACTGCATTAATATGGACCTGCATACAACACTACAGAATGTAATGAGGCCAGACTCACTCAGTGTTCCTTCGCAGGGAGTTTAGACCCCCTGCAGGTGCTAAATGGTTTTGGGTGGTCGAAAGATTATTTAATGAATGTGAGAAATTACATTTCTAATATACACTCATATCCTTTGTGAAATATCCTGTTTTCCTCTCAAATAATGAGTATTTGCAGCCTCTAGGCCTTCTCTGGTAATAAATCAGGCTGAGTTTCCTAAAAATGGAAAACAAAGATTGGGGGGTTACATGCAGACTTTCCACTAAACAAGGAAATCATGACAAAGATATTGTTCCTTACCTGTACTATGACACTGCAATATCCCCAACAAGTTCTAGGAATTACACTTAAGTTTGTTCAAAAGAGTAAAAAAGTTCACCATGGAGAGTTGGAGTGTCTCCTTAAGGTTGCTCCTATAGAAAACTGTAGTAGTTACTCCTAAAGCAAACGGGAGGAGTACATTTTTTAGTAATAGTAAATTTTAGATTGCAAGTCCAAAAACTTACCTTGTAGCAGTTTGATGCTGCAAGAATGGGCTGAGAAAGTCTATAATGAGGTTATAACAATGTCACTTCAGGTGAAGAATACAGACGTATGGAATACAGATGAAGAATTGGGGTGTAAATTTTGGAGAAGGATGGAACTGCAGCTGAATGTAAGAGTGACTTAAGGTGCACAGATGCTCAAAGATGGGATGACTGGAGGCTGAATATGATCAATATTCATGCCAATGGGGTCAAGAGGGCTTTCAAGAGTCTCAGAGAGCTGTGCATGAATGTTTGAACTCTGGTGCACAGAAAAAAGCAACTTCTGGCCCCTTATGATAGACTGTGCCGATGTTCACATACTGATTGATCTGAAGTGTGGAAAACATGTCAGCGTCTGCATGGATTTCCATTTCACCTCGCTGTCTGTATGTCTTGGCCTATAGGAACAGATAAGCAATGTGCAGAGCTGCCCTGACAGGCTCATTAGCTGTTTCTATAGGGGACTGTGGCGGTGGAAGCAATCAAACACAGGATGCTTTGAGTGATTGAGGCGACAGAGCTGGTGTGTTAATTATCACAGACTAACGAAGTGGTCTGTAACCAAAGCTTCACAGCGGTGCCAAGACACTGTGGCTTGTTGCTTTCGATGTTTGTATCCTTAATTCATGCACCTGTTACCATAAAATATATATGGCAGCTATAAGTAAGTATTGCTCAGTACCTGAAACCCAATTAGTTAAATGACACTTGTGCTGCAGGCAACTGGTTTTGTTGAGCTTCCAATTTAAACATCAACAGTCCCACTCCTCAAGAGTATAGCAATTACTCATTTGGTTGTAACTTCCTCCTTAATTGTCACTTTGTATGAGTATGTGCATCACATTCTGTTGTAACCTTGTCCAGTGTGATGAAACATTCCTGTTATTTGTCACATCAGCCACCTTAACTAGTTGACCAGTATGGATTTGGAAAAGGATATGACTTGTAATGTGAAATGGAAGATATGTAAGAACTGACTGTGTCAGTGAGCTTTGTTATTTCTGTATAATATTCTGATCAATTTATGTTCTGTTTTAAATATTATTTCACAAATCTAACTAAGCGAGAATAAGGTTCTACAGCCTTGCTAGTGGCTCTTAGAGGCTGTAATTAAGCACAGTGGAGCTTTGAGCTAAATGATAATGTCAGCATGCTACATGCTCACAATGACAATGTTTGCATGCCAATGTTTAGCAAATATAACGTTTACCATGTTCACCATCGTAGTTTAGTGAGCTAGCATGCTAATATTTGTAAAAAACATGCCAATATTGTCAAGACATTTTAATCAAAACCACAAATGTCAACCTTATGGTGGCACTAGAGGAAAGGTGAGCTGATCTCCAAAGTCTTAAGGATACATTATTTGGGAACCATGAATGCCAGTGCAATATTTTATGGCAATCCATCCAATAGTTGTTGGGGTATATCAGTCTTGACCAAAGTGCGGGACTTACTGACCTACAGACAGACTGACATAGACATCCATAGAGTCATAGAGCTAGTTTGGCTAGAAATATTATTCACAAAACAAAAAATAAATAAAAAAAGAAAGAGGGCAAGCCTGATTTCAATAAAATTGACTTGACGTGTTGTGCAGTCTTATCAGTTTGAATTATAGCCTTGTCAGTTTCTGAATAGATTTGACTCCACAGGGACGCCAGCGTCCTTGGCCAACATTACTGTCTTTCAGAAGCTGTAGCGGGCTCAGGTTTAGAGAGTGAAAAGTATCATATGAAACTAGATGACCTAAGGCATCAATTGATACCAACAATGTCATGTTACCTTGTTTGGAAGGGGGCTAAACAACACCCCAAATTTAGGCTAAAATTTGGCAAGGGAAAAACTGGCATGGCCATTTTCAAAGGGGTCTCTTGACCTCTCACCTCAAGATATCTGAATGAAAATGGATTCTATGGTTACCCACAAGTCTCCTCTTCACAGACATGCCCACTTCATACAAATCCCATGTAGTTTTCAGCAAAAATCATGTAGTTTTTTTGAATGCAGTATAAATGTGTTATTATTGCATATTCTAAAAATGGTGTATTTGAATATTTCTGCATACTGGGGTTACTAAACAGTCTTGGAATTGGAGAAATTGGGTATGACTGGAAAGCTGAGACTCTTGTGGATTCAATGAGCCCAACTGTATTCATGTGTGATGATGTTAGTCCCCATAGTAGCCATTTCGCTGTAGTGAGACCATTTTTTGAAACTTTACTTCACTTTATAAAATGACCTATTGTGACCTCTAGAATAATCACAGCCTCATGAAACTTCAAAACCAAACACTAGAGACCTAAGGCATTCAGAGGATGTGTGTCTATATTGACAATAAGGGAGTTTCTGAGCAATTTCCAGAACAGAAGTGCTCACCATTCTTACACAGATCTCCAAAAGTCAAAAGTTTTTGATGCCAAATCACAGCATGAATTTTTCTATGGTGTTCCTCAAGGTCTTGGTGTCTTACTGTGGTATTTTGGAGGGATTTTTGACTATTTTATCTATTCTTGTGTGGTCAGAAGTGGTTAAATTTGCACCAAATCTGTGAAACAAATGGTATCAACCTCAAAACTGCTGCGTCAACTTATGATACATAATTGAGCATGGGAATGACCATCATATACTTCCATCATAATGTTCTAAGCCTTTATACACTCTAAACTTTTAATAGGCGCCTAACCAAAACACAATGTTTATTACAGATTTATGACTAGAAGAACTTGACACACAATGCATCTCAAATTAATCTTTGGGTTCCCAGCTTTTAGATGTTGTATACCACTTCTATGTGTCATAAAGACCCCTTAAGAGTGGGTATATGGTAGGGAGGGGTGAATGGAGGAGGTCAATGCATAGTTTCCGTCAGTCTCAGCAAACTTTTCATATCTCTCTTTGACTAATTACAGTATATTACAATTTTGAATACATTTTATTGGGATTCTTTTGGGTTAACCTAAATTGCACACTTATGTGACACATCATGGTAAAACTTGAATGCAACATTTAATTGACTGTTAATTAACCGGTGTCCTTATCCAAGTTGGAAATACAAGTAAATGTGGGAACCTTGAAAGGATTGTTTGAAAAGCTCTGCTCTGTCTTCAGTTTGTAAAATTGAAAATTTTATGTTACAATGTCTGTTAGTTTAACACAATAAAACAAGCAATAGCTAGAAGGATAAAGATGCTGGCTCTCTGTCAATAGTCACATCCACCAGCTGGTGGGCATAAAATATTGGTCATGAAAATTAAAGCAATTGCTCTTTACTGCTCTTTCCCATTGTGCCCTTTAGCAAGGCACTTAACCGCTGTATGCTCTCGTGTTCAGTGATGGCAGTTTGTAGCTGAGATAGCATATCTGTTCTCTGTCAATCTTCTTGGATAAATGAAGGTTTAAAAAAAGCCTATGATGGGTCAGAAACGTCATTATGTGTCTTATTGAAACCAGAGGAAGACTTCTTTAACTGCATGAAATTTCCATTTATGGCAGAGACGCGGAACCATGAACGTCTGTGAAAAGCAGTTTGCTGTGACGAAATTGAATTCCAGTGTGTGTGCGAGAGAGAGAGAGAGAGAGAGAGAGAGAGAGAGAGTTTAAAACAGAGTGAGGGAGGCTGAGTGTGTGATGCTGGCTGTTTAAATCACTGTGTGACCTTCTGTGTGTGATATTATGTGTGATTGTGTTTTCGGGGGTGGGGCTGGTTTGGAGTTGTCTTGGTACATTATTAAGGAGGAGGGGCCAGAGGAGGCTGTTGGCGCTTGAGGGTCAAGAAACTGGATGATGTATTATGAGATGTTTTCCTTTTTTACTGTTCCACCAGCCAGCTCACAGCAATGATGACCGTTCTTCTTTGAGCGTCCTTCTTTGAGGCCGTATGAGCGTGCTGTATATGTGTGCATGGTTGTACTGTGTTGGTGCATTAGGATATACAGTATATGTGTATCTTGATATAAATCTAGCACTGTGTGTATGTTTCCTTGTTTTCCTGAGTGAAAACCAGTCATCACATTAGCTTGAGCTTCTGTCAAACTGCTGATTATATATCTGTAACATGTGATTGCACATTAGACACAATAATGACAGGAAAGGCTGATGTTCCCTAGGTGATTAAATTAGATTAAGTTGAAATCATTATCATATGATAATTTTTTGATTGGCAGGATGTTGTTATGTCTTAAGACTGGCAGATCTAGTGTGCTGTCTATGTGATGATGTTGAGTCTTACTGCTGTGAGTGGAGGCTTACATTTCTGCCAATAAAGGGCCAATAGACTGTTGGTTGAGGTTATTTTTATTCAGTTAACTAGGTCGCTGTTAATGTGAAGTTTGACTGCATGCATGATCTTCTGATTCTTCTTCTTTTTTTGTATGGATTAGGCTATGTTTACTACAAGGCCAACAACACAGGGACATCTTCTCTCATCTTTTACATACTCTCATACCCCAAAACCACATTTCCTATGTAAACATGGAAACTTTGTGCTTACTACTCTAACAAGTAAGAGAACCTGTAGCAAGTAATGACAGCTGGGATGAAAAGCCTGGCAGGTAATTTATGTCTCTTTGAGAAATATCAAAATAATGAATACCCTGCAGCCAATCATGAGTGAGTATTTTCTGTCACCATGGTATTTAAAGAAAGCTGATTTGTGACACTATTGGGATTCCATAGTTCTGCGTACCTTTGCACACCATGTTAGTAGCTGTATGTTCTCTTTTAGTCCACATGAACTTGCATGTGCGTACAGTATGTGTGCACACATTTCTATGTGTTTTTACACTAGCATCCATGCCTGTCTGAGTGCGTGCATGCATTTCTGTGTGTGTGTGTGTCAGCAGTCAGGCAGGCAGTGAGACAAGGCAGACAGCTCCTATTGCTCTTTTGGATGAGAGTAGAGCATCTGCCAACGTGTCGACAGGCTCGCTGGGAGAAATACTGGATATAATCACAGTGTCTGGGTGCGTCGGTTCAGGTCTCGGCGTCATGTGTCTCTTGGTCTGTCTGTCTAACTGCCTGCAGTCAGGGCAGTGGGCATTAGACAGCGGCTTTAGGACAGCCAAATCTTAGCCCCCCCCCCCTCATCCTTCAACTATCTTTATCCACTGGCCTCGGGGAGGGGGATGGTCCCAGAGTGAAATGTGACATCTGGGTTTTTTTTCTGTGAATAGCAAACGCTTGACACATATTATGCATATTATGTTCTGGTTTATGTCTGTCTCTGGAATATATAAAACCATTTGACAGGTGTCTGTAGAGTATAGAAACACTCCTACTGGCAATCTGTACGCATGTAAATGTATGTCCTGTTTGTGTATGTGAATGTGTAGGAGTGCGTATGTGTATGGGGCTCTTACAGTGTAGCCTTCCTGACTGGTGCCTGTCTGGCAGTGACGTTGCTGCGAGCAGAGACAGAGATGGATAGTTATGCAGCAGAGGGTCAAGGATACAGCTGGCTCAGCCTCAGACTCAACAAACTTCATACTGTTCAAAAAATAGTCCTGTAAGGTGCTGAAGGGCATTCTTATGGAAAAAGATTCTGTTTTGACAAGAGATGTGTATTCAAGAGGAATTCAACTCAGTTTAGGATCATTAGAAAGGTCAGTGTTATGGAGATCCTCTGACAGTAGTGGAAACAGAGGTAACCTGATATTGTTAGACCAACAGAAACACCTCAAATGAAGAAGTTAGGTGGGTAATTGGGTGTACAAAGCATATGATTCGACTCGGGAGACTGTGGCATCAACAGTCACTGCTTTCTTTTAACCAAGTAGTTTGAGTTACTGACAATTTACCAGACCTTAACCATAGAGGTGTCAGATCAGAAAATACTCAAATAAGTCATATTTGAAATGGTGACATGGATCATTTTGGAAGGCACTGAGGAAGATAATTCTTATGCTAAAACATATTTGTGTTGTGGGTATCCTACTTATTACTCTTCTAAGTCAGAGTGAATAGTCTAAATTGGATTTGTACCCACACACAGGTGGGTACCTGTTTAGGTAACTTGAGAAGAGTCAGCTCAGTTAAACTGAACAAATTCCCAGTTCATTTAATTACCTTAACATGCAACTACTAGACACTATAAACACCAGCCTCTCCTAGATGTGTAACACAAACAACAATTTGTGTAACACAAAGGAAAACACCACTAGGAAGACATATGTTGTAAAAATCATAAAACCCTTTGAGACCAATTTGTGTTTTAGGACTATAGACACACAAATACAGACACGAACACATAGTCTGGGGGAAATAAGGGAAGACAAAAACAATATATTGTGCGATGTACTCTCCGTTGTCATTCCAATTAAGAGAAAACAATCACCAAGCATATAAAAAAGAGCCTCAGCTTCTGCATTATTACCTAAACTGCTCATTTGGATGTGAAAAGTGAATGCACATGAAATGATAGTTGCAAAACTCATAGCATAGAAAACCTGTGAAAATGAGCAGGAGGTTAAAGTTGAATCAGCAAGTTCTGCAAAATCTAATGGATGCTTACAACAGACAGATTATTTTGACATTAATTGTAACATTGCATTTGTTTTTGCTTCCCAAAACATTGACTAAATTGGGGATTTGTAAAGCACATTTTTTGTCAGTGTCTCTGCAATCTATCTCCATATTTTAGTTAAGCTAGTTCCTAAAATGCTTTAACTGAAAGAAACGATGGCCACAACTCCATACATTATAGCCAGAAAAATAAATTAGTTAATATTGTCATCTTTGCAGTCATTAAAGCTACAATGGGTCTCCTAAGATGACTATGGAAGGGCAGAGGAGGATGTAGTGTTTAAATCACAACAGTAAGAGATATCTGACCAGACAGCTGTTGGCTACCATTCAAACTTATCAGTGTTGAAATGCTTAGTTCCACTTACCCATGTTTATTGATTTCTGTAAAGACGGCCAAGTTGTACATTTAGAAAAGCAGATCAGCTCTTTACTTATCTTTATTGCTGCCCAAGAGCTGACGACCTCAAACATGGCCGTCAGAGAGTTATTACTCAACCTGAAAGCCCTTCATTATCTAAAAGATAATAGGAGCGCTGACACAGTGGCGGTGATGGTTAATGGCTTTGTCCAATGAAACAAAATAACTAACAGGGCAAGTGTAGAGTCATTAATGGTTACACTTGACTCTTCATCAGATAAGGTTTTTGATCAGGTCACAGCCCGTCCTCACAAGAAAAATGACAATAAAGGTCTAAAATTCAGCCATCTTGCAGCTGTAGTATTTATGACCCGGGGAAGTGATGCAGTTCAGATGACGTCAATTGAAGGTGACTTCCTCCTTAGGCGGAGGTGGGTAGGGGGGATGGCTAGATACTTTAGTCAGATGGCAGCAAAAAGTAGACTTAGCTGCAGCTGCAACCACTGTTTGCTTCCCATTTCCAACCGCGAGTTGGGACATTTTTAACCCTTAATTGTAACTTGGTGCTTATTGCTGCCATGATGATGAAGGTTGCCTAACTTTAAGGAAGTACTAACCACATTTCAAGTGATCATTTTAATCCAAACCATGATCTTTCCCAAACCTAACCAAGTGGTTTCTGTGCCTAAACCTAATCAGACCATAACCACACTGTAAAACAATTATTGTTTAACAGTGATTTCTAACGGTTTTGGAAAGCAGCATGTTACCATTACACTCCTATGGGTCATTCTGAAAACACCATCCGTCCTATAGAGGGCGCTGTGAACACTCATATGTGTCATTTTGGGATTCATTGGAAATAGACCTGTCGTTTCAGTATGAGGACGTGTTGTAGGTCACAATGACGTGATGAGAAAATGAGTCTAATTTCTGCTGTGTACGGTATGTTTACTGGTTAGTGGCTTATTGTAAAAAAAAAAAGGAAAGATCCACTGTCATACCCTGATATATTGTCATCTTTAACTAGTTCCAACCACTCATGATGTCGTATTCAACATGGGAAGTTGAATGCACAATATTCTTGGCATGTGTGGTGAAGGTTGTGAGAACACGGTGGCTATGTAACTGAAAAAATGTTTTGTCAGGTGTCATTTTGTTCCCTTTTTAAAACTGGAAACTGCACTTCAGCATCATGCCAGGAACAACAAAGAGTACAAAAATAAGCATTGTATTGGCTGATTGGCATTAACTGTGTCATACATGTGTCACAATCATTGGCTCATTCACAGCTGTGTGTTTCGTAACATCTAGTCATGCAGGTGTGCAGCATGGCCATTATAACTTGACACTTCACTGTAACTCTGCTGTTATGCTCATACTAATGCCGTTTGCAGCTATCTCCACTACCCCTACCTTCTCCTTATATGCTATTTTTTAAGTATTGTTTATTTAACCTCTTCCACTCCCTGCCCTCCTACCATTGGGTGAGAGGGGATCTTTAGGGGGAGAAAGCAGATCAACAGTATACGCCACATAGAAGAGGTATACATCATCTGGAAGCTGGGAACCTGAAGATTAATTTGAGATGCAGCTCAGCACTGTGTGTTCAAGGTTTTCTAGTCATAAATCTGTAATAAACATTGTGTTCTGGTTAGGCTCCTATTCCAATTTTGAAAGTTTGGAGTGTAAAAGGGCTTAGAACATTATGATGGAAGTATATGATCACCATTCCCATGATCAATTATGTCTCATAAGTTGTTGCAGCAATTTTTGGGTTGATACCATTTGTTACACAGATTTGGTGCAAAATTTAACCATTTTGGCCACTTGAGAATTGATAAAAATGGTCAAAAAACCCTCCAAAATACTACATTATGACATCAATACATTGAGGTACACCATAGAAAAAATCATGCTGTGATTTGGTATGAAAAGTTTTGACATTTGGAGATTTCTGTAAGAATTGTATTTTTCGGTGATTGGCTGGTGAGCATGTCTGTTCTGGAAATTGCTCAGAAACCCCCTTATTGTCAATATACCTAGGAAACCCATACATCCTCTGAATGCCCACGGTCTCTAGTTTGTGGATGTAAAGTTTCATGAGATTGTGATAATTCTAGAGGTGACAATAGGTCATTTTATACAGTGAGGTCAAGTTTCAAAAAATGGTCTCCCTACAATGAAATGGCTACTATGGGGACTAACATCATCACACATGAACACAATTGGGCTCATTGAGTCCACAAGAGTCTTAGATTTCCAGTCATACCCAATTTATGCAATTCCAAGACTGTTTAGGGACCCCAGTATGCAGAAATATTCAAATACACCTCTTTTAGAATAGGTGAAAATAACCCATTTATACTGCATACAAAAACTACATCGTTTTTGCTGAAAACTGCATGGGATTAGCATAAAGTGGGCATTTCTGTAAAGGGGAGACTCATGGGTACCCATAGAACCCATTTTCATTCAGATATCTTGAAGCAAGAGGTCAAGGGACTCCAGTTTTTCCCTCATCAAAATTTAGCCTAACTTTAGAGCACTATTTATCCCCCTTCCTGACAAGCGATAATGATGTGGTTGGTACCAATGGATGCCTTACGTCTTCTAGTTTCATATGATGACAGTATCTTAATCTAATCTTTGTTCCTGAGTTTGTTCCATGGGTCGTTCATGTTGTCCACTCACATATTTTGGATCAGATTTGGGCTCAAATATGTACGGATGTACTACTGTTTGGTTACGTAGCTTTGGTGTGGCAGGAAGTCTGCCAAGGGGCACTCTGCTTTCCAGACAGAGTGGACTCATCAGAAGGGGGGCTTTAAAGAGACAATTAAACTACAACAGCCTGTTTCAGACAGTCTGAACTGACAGGCTGCATAAAGGGCCAGTTTAAGATAAATAAGGAATTTTTATCTGTAAATCATGCAAATGTATTCCAGTAGAGCCCCAGAATATAAATATAGACCTGGAAATGTGCATGATACATCCCCTTTAAGATTTAATGTTTGTTTATGTTTTTATATATATTTAGAATAATCATTGTTTAGTTGGGCAATGACCAGTCTACACAGAAGAATCAAACTCCTTAATCAAAACACTTGAAGCAGTAAACGATTCTGAATGATATTTCTACATTTGACATTCACTCTAATGTTGATATTTTAGGTAGCAGAAACAGAAAATTTTATAAGACATGATTATTGCCACTCTGAACATTTCTCAATGAGTTTGTCATCTAGGCTACCTATGGGCAATACCAAAATTATACCATCAAGCAACATAAAATGCCCAGATATGAAAGGTACGTCACTAAAACCCAACAGCTGTTTGTAATAGCAATAAAATGTGGATTTTCCCTTTACAGCCCTAAAATTGTAGACAAGCCTGTTGCCAATGTAATGATAATGTAATGTAATGAATAAATTACTCATCAAAGAGCTGTTTTGCCAAAAAAAGTGCAGGTGCTTTTAGGGTCAACTGATCAGTCATTTATGTATATTTAACTATGTATGAGTTCAGTTTGTTTCAGGATATGAAAGATATAATTTACTAAAGGAATAATAAAATATTTTTTTTCTTTCAAATTTAATTTGAAGGGTTACACATTTTGGAGAAAATCTTCATGGCTTCTGGGTTCAAATGGAAAGCTAAATTTGAAATCCACAGATTTATGTAACATGATGGGATTTCTCTGCACTTTTCAGCCAATCCAGTCAGATTATCTACCTGTAGGTTTAGTTAACTCTCCCCTCCTCAAGGTGTCTTGACCCCCTTTTTTGTTCTGCACAAAACCCAGGAAGTCTTGTATTTTTCTAGTCAAGTTTCGCTCGAGGAATCCAACCATAAAAATAATGTGTCTCTCAGAGGATTTAATATTGAACTGTCACGCAAGATCACCTTCCCAAATAACAGCTGATCCCCTCTTCCCTTGCCAATAAACAAATACAGAAAATGATAAATCTGTTATGGCCTGGAGGCTAGTTTCGCTCGTTGTTGGCTGCAATTCAAATGAGACTATCCAGGGAAGTGATTTGAATAAGAAATTAGGTGAAATTTTTAAGATAATAAGAGTAAATGAGACAATGAAGTTTATGCAGTGAAAATTTCCCGCTTTGTTCTTCTTCTTTCTATTCTTGTTTTTCTTAGTTATTCTTCACTTTTACGCTGTTTTATCAAACTGTCAATATGAATCAATTACTAGAATGGAAATTGATTCGTCCCACATCTCTTACAGGCTGTCCACATTTCTTTGAACTACCACTTGACATATAATAGGGGTCATGGGTGCAGGGAGTTATTGATTTCCGAACGATCGCTGCAAACAGGAGCCCATTCCCTCTGCCTGCCTTGAACATTTCCACACATGCACACGCTCACACCCATTTTATGGTTTTGTCAATACCATAAAGTCTTCCTTATAGTTTTTTTTTCCCTGTCATAAATCTCCACAAACTCACAAACACCCACACACACACACACACACACACACACATGCAGATCCTGAAACAGCTGCCTCAGCGGATGGTATGGAAGACCGGGCTGCTTGCTAAGCCGTAATCCATTCTGCTGCTGAAGTGTGTGTTCGTTTTATGGCTGGGGAGCGGTCCTCCAGGGAATCTGGGACTGTTGCATTCATGTGTTTTTGTGTGTGTACGTATTTTGGAGTGTTTAAACAGTGGGGTAACTGTCAGGGGTGTTAACATGTATGTCGGCTTGTTGAAGTGAAATGCAGCAATGAGCCTGTTGTGTGTATGTGTGTGTGTGTGTGTGTGTGTGTGTGTGTGTGTGTGTGTGTGTGTGTGTGTATGTGTATGTGTGTGTGTGTGTGTATATGTGTGTGTGTGTGTGTGTGTGTATGTGTGTGTGTGTGTGGCACATGACAATGCAGCCGATTTGTTATCTTAGCTGCCGTCGCTGCCATGTTGATGTAGCTCATATGCAAACAGCAAGCTGATACTGAGCTGATTAACTCTAACTACACAAAACAAAAAAAGAGCAAATCCATGTAGTGGTCAATATTTGGGCAGCAGTATGGCCTGGTGGTCACAGACACAGACCTGGAACCAGAACAACTTTGATCCCCACAGCAGCTACTGAGACTTACAAGAAGGACGTTTAAAGCGTAAAACATATACCAAATTAACATTAACATTTTGAACTCCGTTGACACAGCTTGCATCAGAAATCCAAGCCCTTCTTCTCATAACCAAAGTCAAAACATGATGTCATACCAAGCGCCAACCTCTGGGGCTGTAAAATTAAGCCAATGCGGAAGTGCCAAAAACTGCAGTTCCTTGAATGACCACTTCAGGCTCCAAAAGCGAGTCAATCCCCATAGACCCCCATGTTAAAATGCCCAACTTTACAGCAGAAATAATACAGCAGGTGGCTTGTTTCAGCCATTCAGCCTGCCTCTATGCCCATTTTTGATTGGCTGGGAGTTAGGCAGCGTCATGCACTGCGAAGATGGCGACGGCCGGAGCGACTCACTTTGAGCTTCAAAACCGCTCTTCAGAAACCAACGGGTGACGTCGTGGTAACTGCGTCCATATTTTTATACAGTCTATGTGTCATACTTACATTGCTGGAATCAGTGCAACTTATTGTATCTAGTGATATCAGTATCTCCAACGTCCACAGCAGATAAATACCCATAACTCAATAGAAACATATAAAATAGCATTTTAAATCCTCAGATCTGGCCTCATCATATTTCATTTCATCTTTATATTACAGTATGAACATGAACTACTAGTAGTGAGAGTAGGATTCTTTTAATGGAGCAGATTCACCAAAATGTGCAAAGAAAAAAACATTATTCTACTCGTTTAACCAAAGCATGATGGGAACCTTGATCTTAAAATACATCCTCTATAATAAAAAGAAAACCAAGTCCTAGTCCATGGAAATTTTCCCAGTCCATTTTTGGCTGGACTGGCTGTGATTGTCTGTGAGTGACTGAATGAGTGATGAAGTTTCACCATTGGTCAGCTGGCCGAGTGTTGGAGTTTCCCCATTGGCCGTTGCCATTTCAAAATGAATTGGCTGCCAAGCTGTTAAATGTAGTGAAGTCGCCTTAACTCTTGTTTAAACACACACATACCAGCATCTCTACCGTCTCCTCCTCGACTGTCCAGTGTGATCGATTCTCTGGCTGGCAGCGCTGTCAGCAGTGTGTTTGGATTTTATAACTGAACTAACACCAGGACTCAAGCTTTTTATTTCTCTGACATTTTCACATCACAAACAATGAACAACAGCATTAAAAATATGAAACATGCGACTCACGTAGCTGTTATACCAGTTTAGTGTGGGGCGGCTGCTCTGCAGGTGTGCTCTTGATTTGACTGTAACTGCAGTAACCGGGTGGAGATAAGCTTCCTGAATTTGCACCCCAAATGCTGTCAAAACTTTCATTCACAATTTCCACCGCAGCCTCCATGATCAAAGGCGTATGGAGGCATGAGGGAGAGCGCAACCCAAATAACAATCACTCTGACAAAACACTCAATACTGAGAAACCAGAGACATCCGCAGAGTGAAACAGATGAAAGAGCAGGGGGAATTAACAGATAATTAGAATAGTTATAATTAGAATTTAAAAAAAAAGTTCTCTTTCACATCAAACATACCAGGATATGAGTTGAAAGTAATGTTCTTGCAACTGCATTTATAACCTTTTTTACTCAAATGTTGCTTAACCATGTCATGTGATATGTTCCTTCAGTACACTTTACCAGCAAATATTACTGGGACCACTACAGAAAATTGCAGATGAACATTTAATATCCAGGAATTCACATTTAAGACACTACCACTGACTATCACTGTAACAAATTGGCCACAATTTCACACATTGACCATAAACAGTCCAGCAATACACTAGGTTTTGACCTAGTACTAAGGCTCAGAATTTCCCATTATAAAGATATGTGTCATGTAATAAAAAAAAACCCAACTTTTTCTCTTAAAACTGTCCAGGAACCTGTATAGTACTATTGACATGCCGAATTATGGTATTTCTGAATAGATAAACACATCCTAAATATAACAATATATCTATTGTCACCACATGCTTCAAGCCTTTAAATAAAACGAAATGAAAACCTAGAAAATAACAAACTATGATCCCAAGGGTAAAAGGAGATATTAAAAAAACATTCACATTTTTGTCAAATACCTGTTATGTTTGTAGGAGTAGAGAAAGCCGGATCATGAAAATGTGCATTATTGTGACCTGTATAAGAATAAACTGCATGTTGAGCAAGCAAGTCTCAATTTATCCTGCAGGAAACAGCTGACTAAGCTCAATATCAAAATAAGTAGCACACACACACATACTGTAATGCAATACTTTCTACCTGCTGTTTCTGTTTAGCAGGCAGCAGTGGATAAACTGAATCTAGATTGTTTACATTCTGTTCGGAAATTCAAATTTGTGCTGGCTCTGAGCAAATGGAGTGTAGAAAATGCAGAGTGCAGGAGGCAGACTGCAAAAAAAAAAACTGCAAAGTCATGGTTTGCAATGACATTTAAATTTTTGAGGAGGCAAACAGAGGAAAATCATCTGAGGCTTATCAAATGACAGAAAGCGCTGATATTATATTTTAATGCCAACTAATGCAGAGTAAGAGATCTTTATTTTTTTAACAGCGTGGGTGATGCATGGATGACTGTTTGCCATTATTTATGGTAACTGCTTAATGCATTTTTGTGAGTGTACAGTTTTACTGTGAACAAGAAAGTTATAATGGACTTTTTGTGTGCATTTACCTTAGTTTTCACTTCCATATAAATGGTTTAGATATAATGATTTACACTCCTGTAGCAGCGTTCTGAATCAGACTGAGCCACAGTATGTTTTGACCAGAAATTAACATGTATTTGAGGAGGAAAGAACAAGAAAAAGAAATGAAAGTTGCTTGTGAACATAGGGGGGCAGACTAACCAATCAGAGCAAATTGGGCTATATGAGAGGGGGGCTTTAAAGAGACAGGAGCTAAAACGGCCTGTTTCAGAAATAGGCTGAACTGACAAGCTGCATAGCCAGTATATGATAAACAAGAAGTGTTTTGAACAGTAAATCATGCAAAGATATTCCAGTTGAGCCCCAGAATATAAATGTAGACCTGGTGATGTGCATGATATGCCACCTTTAATCTGAACCTAATGAAACTCTCACAGCAGCAGCGCTCTGAATCAGCCAGACTGAGCCACAGTGTGTCTTGACCAGACATTGACTTTCATCCTGAGGTGAAAGTGGCTCCACCTCTAATTTGCTGCTGAAGATTAAGGTCAGGGTCAAAAAACGGTGACAACAAATCCCAACTGGGAGCTGGCCAGTTGGTTAATGGTTGAGGATTGCACCATTCTGATTTTTCACTTCCACTAAACCTGCAACCTTTCAATCACAGATCTGATGGCAATCACCAAAACCCACTGTAGCTGAAAATGTAATTAAAGCTTTTTTTTTTTTTGTCAGATCACCAGCTGGTTTTCACACCGATCAGCCCTGGAAGGAACAGCTGATTACTGGCTACAGACTCACAGTCTGCAGATTTACAGCAAAACTGAACATACTGTGATCATTAGTATTAATTGTGATTATTTATCTCGGAGAATTAGCTAACATTAGCGCACCGCACTGATATTAGAATCAACCACAGCAGCTGTGAGTCAAGTGAAATGACATTTAATATTTTATATGAAGCAGAATTATGCAATTACCAATTATGCAAACTAAACTTACACTGTGCAGTTTCACAAATCAATTGTGCTGCCCGGTGACAAATGGAATGTATAATTCTGGTATTCATCAGCCCACAATGTATTCCTAAACTCGGACTGCAGGCTGCCAGAGCCCCAAGCCAGACAGCTGGCAAGATACTGGCCAGATATCTCAGCTGTTATTGGCAGCCTGGCAGAGCCGAGGAGATGGTGAGTGTCATAACCAAAAGGGTCATTATAACATCTGAAACTGTGAGTATTTATATCCTAACGAGAAGCAGACATTTATGTGAATGTATAATTAGGAAGTAAAGTCATTGAAGTCGGTGTTGATGTCAGCATTGATAGTTAAAGCTAGCCTATGGCTTCAGTGTTTTGGTTAAAGTTATAAATGTGTGCTTGAGGACTTCTTGTACTGTTTAGTGAAGCAGTCTCATGGAATAATCTGCAATATATCACCTAAAAATCCAAATCCTTGCAGTTCTCTGTAACTTCAAGACTGTTCCAAATCATCATTTTCTACCCACCAGTGACTACTTTAACAGAGCCTGCACCTTGTTTACTGTCTGTTATTTTGTTCTGTTTCTCAGTTTCGCAGTTATCAAGGTGGTCCTGTAAAAACGCTTGTATCCTCAGCCAACCTACCCTGTTGGGTTTATGTAAAAGTTTAATAAATAAACAATTTGCCTTCAGAATTTTTTACTTTACTTGGAGTGGAAATGGCGCTTGTGCACACATGTTCAGTTTCACCATGACTGAGATTTATAAAACAGAAATGCAGTATGGGTATGCATGCATGGTTTATAGTTTTCAGAGAGTTTTGTGCATCTGGCACCAGGTAATCGACAGTTCGTTTGATCGACAGATTAGTTTGGGAGTCCAGTGGCATCTCATTGCTGGCATGGATACTGTACACAGCATATACTATATATATATATAGCTTTTTCTTGTTTTGACGAATTTAGAAAAGCATCCTGAACTACCACAACTGACTTCTTTGAACACACACACAGTGGAAGCAGAGTGTTTCCTCAACCCACCCTCTAGAGTGTAGGGCCATCTTATTGTGGTGGAGAGGTTTACATGCCTTCGTGACCCTGAGAGCTGTGTGGTCTGAAACATTAGCCGTTGAAGGATTCTCCCAGGACAAATTGTTTCCAGGAGAAGAAAGACAGCAACTACTACACTCCGACTGGAGGAAAGAAACTAAGGTTAGCAGGAGATGATGGGCCCGGTGTGATGCCAGTCGTCTGCCAGCAGATGAAGGTGGATTACTTGGCAGAGTGTTGAAGTAAACCAATTTACATTAAAGTGCAGCAGCATTATTCAAGGAGAGACTAATAAAGTTGATGTTAGTTTTCATTTGACGAGATGTACACAATGCAAACACATATCAGGCAATATTGCACATTGCCATTTCCCAATGATGTTGTCATACACAAAGCTATGTCCAGTTTGGTGTGGAAGAACTTGACTGGTCTGCACAGAGTCCTGATCCAATCCATCACCTCTGGGATGAAATGAAACGCCAACTGAATGGGAGCAAATTGCGTGTTACTGCAGAGCAAGCAAAATACAAGGCCATATATTTAAATGCTGTTATGGCGATGGTGAATGGAGAATGAATGGAAAATATGGTAGGGCTGCAGTCTTTGTTGTTAGGGTAAGGCAATGAATGGAGTTAATTATGTCCTCAACAGGTATAATAATACAAATGTGTGTGTTTGTGTGAATGTGTGTGTGTGCAGTACAGCTCCTGACCCGTTTGTAGCAGCCCTTGGGGGCCAGCAGTCAGCTCCCTGATCACTGCAGCTCGTCATTCCAGCCAAAATACAAGAAACATTACAGTCACGAGTGCACATCACGCACAACAGAATTTACTGTAGGCACAGATCTCAACTTTCAGAGAGATACACAACCCACAGCCTAATGCAGAAACTTCCCAGGCATACACACATACACAAACAGCAGCCTGGGAGCAACTTTCTCACAAACCAACACACACTCTTACAGTGATTTCATCATGCCAGCAAGTCTGGGGGAAACCTCACAGTAAAAGCGCGATGGATAGTAGTTGACAGCCAGCAGGAGACGAGTAACTGTTGGCTGTTTTTGTTTTTGGGGGTTTTTTATGGCGCACTGCAGAGCGGCGGGGAATGTAGGATGGTGGAGTGAATCAGCATGTGTGGTACGTTGGCAAATTGGAAACGAAGGTCATAGATTCACAGTTGATTTCCACTACTGACATTGCTTTAAAGGACACATTAAATGCATTCCAGGTGCGATGAAGTGATAAAGTAGTTTCTTTTATTTCCCTCCGGAACCCATTTTTCCTCATCCAGTTCTACTTGAGTTTGTTGTTTTCTTGCCAAGAAATCTTTTTGCCTATGTTAAAGGAGTGTGAAACTGAAATGGAAGTTTCTTTGTGATATCTAGGTGAGTAAATGTTCTGAATCAAACCTGGTTTCATTGTAGTTCGAAGATTTGGTCATTTTCAGTCCACATTTCAGAAAGAAATCACATCATCGTTCACTCGACACTGTGATGTTACAGCGCTGCTTCAGTACAGTCTTGGATTCCAAGTAACTTGTTGCTTCCAAGTCCAAATAAAAATTTCCATTTTCCGACTGATGAAAATAAAATGAACAAATAATTTCACAGCCTTCAGCGGAGCAGACAAAGAATAGCTAAAACTCTTTAACTACTATAACTAGAGTTTCAAAATGAATTCATTAACACAAAACATTTTAAACACCCAATTTCATCTTTAACAGCCTGTGAGTTAGTACAATCAATAAAGGGTGTTTTTATATGGAAATTGGTCCCCTGTCATGTTTAATTCAGTGTTGTGTGTGATATCTCAGGTTCCCTGCAGAGAAGTAAAGCCTCCTCACTCAGCTTTGAATGCAACCACCAGAGAGTGACTTGATGTCATCTGTCAGGACTCACTGAAGCCATCTGGGTGGGTTGTGTTAGCCCAGCTTCTTATTAAAACCCTTTATGTTGGGATTTTCAGTGTTTTGGCAGGTACATCTATCATGCTTTCATTGGCCTGAGGGATGCTGTCGTATTGATTAGATGACCCACTTCCCTTTTTTGAACCAAGAGGATAACCCAGAAAACTTTCCAACTGCCACTGACATGCAGGAGATAGACATGAACCGGGAACATGATTTATGATATGTGACTGTAACTAAACTTTTAAAGTGAAGGTTGCAGAAGGTTGCGATGTCGTGGTTTCTAGAGCCCCAAACCAACCTTCCCTGACACAAGAACAACAATATCATTACCCTTTTTCCACTACTCTGATTGGTGGGAAGTATTGGTAACCATGTCCCCTCCGTTAACACATCACAACTCTAGACCTTATTTAGCATTCATTCAGACGCTGTAAAATAAGTTAGAAACTGAGCATTAACAGATTTTTCGTCCTCTTGTTTTCAGCAGAAACAAGTAGTGAACACAACACTGACATATCTTCACTTTTTAACCCTCCTGTTGTCCTCGGGGGTCAATTTTGACCCAATTGAAATGGTTTCAAAACAGTATCCTGACTAAGAAATTATGAATTATTTTAAGTATAGTTGAGATCAGAGGAAAATATGTTGATGGATTATGGCAGACTGGTATATGTAAAAGTTTAGTCAAGATAATGTTTTAAAACCATTTCAGTTTTTTTGATGACAGCACATAATGACACCTGTTGTCCTCCCGGGTCAAAATTGACCTGAGGACAACAGGAGGGTTAAGTTGATATGTTGAATTTGTTAGCAACCAGTTGCACATCCAGCAGTTACGGCGCAACATTATCATTCATTTGGGTTCATGTTTCTGCCCATCTGGTGAATGTAAGTCCAATATTCACTCTCTTTTCGCTCTCTACCAACTCCTGGGGGAAATATCTGGCTCTTTAGCTGCTAAATGCTAGAGTATGTTCACCAGCTAGTCGCCAAAAACAACACTATGAGAGCGTTGAGAGTGAACCAAATCAGTAACGTTGCAGCCAGACAGTTACACAATGAGCTGAAATCGCTATAAAGCTCCGTAAAGCTCAGAGGAGCTGCAGAATTACTGATAATTCTCTTCCAAGTAGCTGATTTTCACCAGAAAATTGGTATATATATATATATATATATATATATATATATATATATATATATATATAGATTGGAATATTGTAACAAATTTCCCTGTAAAATTACAGTAAACTACTGGCAGCTGTGGTCGCCAGTATTTTACCAGTGACAGTGCCACAATTTAACAGTTAATTACTGTTAAACTATTACAGTATTATGCTGTAGAATGTGAGGTTGAGGCCTGCAGTAACATGCTATATTTATTACAGTGTTACATTAACAGTTTCTTACTGTAAATGTTGCATATATATTAATGCATATTAATAAAAACAACTATAAATTGCAGACATACATGTACTGTAAATTAAATGTGTCTTCAATCTTAATGGTCCAGTTATGAGATCTAATGAGATTGAGTAATGACTTCAGCTCAGTTTTAAATTGAAAAACGCATAACCCTTTAACATCTAGCACAAGAGGATGAGACAAGTGACAACTTTATGGAACTGAACATTTATTCAAAGGCTTTCAAATATGACATTGTGTTTGAAAAGTTCATTCTTAAGGTTCACACCCTGTTGTGGGAGGGAAGTGTAAACTGTTAAGTTGCTGTTTAGTCATGAGTTTAAACAGCAACTGCTTTGCAAACTACTGCTCAAAAAAACATATAAATAACGAAACTTCTTCAAACTTCTTCAAATGTCCTCTGTTTTAATTGGTAGAAGGTTGACTTCTAGGCTCACAGCTCACTGAGTGAGAAAGAAACAAGAATGAAAACTGAGCACAGAGTGAGAGAAAGAGAAATGAAACAATTAAACAAGAAGGACACTTAAGGACACCTTCATGCAGTGACGTCAAGCTCTTGAGAAAAGTAGTGAAGAGGATTCACTGTGACCTTGCACGTCTTCTTAGGCAATACTTTCCCCTGGCATCTAACACTTGTATGAGTAATTGCTATTGCCTGGAAATCATCTATTATATCTCACATTTTAGTAGAGCTTGGCAACAAACTACAGCAACCTAGCCACAGCTTAGAAACACACTTGGGTTGGGCTGAGATAACAGATATAACCACTTTTTCTTTTGGGGCTCAGTAGCCAACAGATCCAATTTGGTTACTTATTTGAATCAACTTAAATTGCTTTTGATAGGCTTTTATTAATTATGAAAAACAATCAATCAAGTTTATTTGTCACATGTAATCATACAAGGTACAATCACAGTGAAATGTAATCCTGCCAGTTCCTTCAGTTTGTGCATTAAAATGACATCAAATAGAATAGTGATTGCAATAAATATATGCGTATGATTGGGGGGGAGTCTTAAGCTAGGTTTATGCTCGACGCAGTGTCTCCGGCATGAGGATGCACATGTCAAAAATGACATCATTGCATCTTTCATGTTAAGTGCAAAGGCTCCACAAATTGTTGTGGCACTTAGTTTCGCACCTCTGAATTCTTGAAACTAGGCATACACTGCACACGGACACGCGGAAGTAGCTGAGGTGCATTTCCTTGTCGATAGCACGCATCGGCCTCACAATATGGCCATCTCCTTTTGCGTCACCTTTGTAGTTTTAATAACCATAAGCAGATAAATTCTTCCTCAGCTACGACACGTTCCAGGGCAGTGTGTGTAGCCATGTTCTTCCGGTAACGCGCGTTGACTTCATGCTTATTCGCAGAATATTTTGTTTGTGGCGTTTAAGAGAATACTGCAACGAACAACGTGTTGAGCATTACACCTCTGTGCATGCTTGTAGCTTTTGCACCATCTGCCGAGGCCCTGCACCATGGTGTCTTGCACGAGTATAAACAAGGCTGTAGGCAGTTACCTCATTTAGTGGCCTGAGGGTAGAAGCTCTCTCAAGTGGGATAAACAGGGCGATCAGGCCGGTCTAATGTTACCATTCATTGATATGTAGTTCAAGAGAAAACATCCAAAATCCAAACTGATGTGCGAATTGTATGCTATGGGCATCAAGTGATGTGTGTCACATGACGTGATGGTCCACAACCCAACCGGTGTGTGTTGCACTTTCGTTTCATTTCATGCCATGTCATCATCATGTTTGTGTTGAGCTTCAGGCCTCAGCAGCACCTATGATGGTAACAGCACTCACAATGGTAACCGTGAAATCCATCGAAACCACTATTACCAGTATAACTATACCACTATTTTAAAACAGCATTGGCCAATGTCAGATGATATGGTATGTAGATCATCATGATTGATATTTAGTAGTTTAACAAAATGTTTAGATTTTATCATTCAGTGTAACTCTCATTTTACCCTCCATATACTTTTCTTGATATACTTTTCTGCTTATGTGTCATCAACAAGTTTTGGTCTTATATAAGTGACATAAGTTATCCTGAAACAAGAAAATAATATGCATAGTGTGCAGGTGGATGCAGAGTGGCTTTCCACTGGTGGCAAAATAGTGGCCGTGTTTAAATCATTATACAATATCTAAAAATGTTTTCATGGTTCATTTTAAACCATGTTAAGATTATTCCACCAGTTAACTGGGAGAAGTGTTACTATGGTTACCTTCAGTTTAATTTTTAAAATACTTGATACACAATTTCTGTGGACACCCGGCAGCTACAACAAAAACATGTGTTCTCTGGTGTAGACAAAGACTAGAAAGTCATGCTCCTTGTCTTCTGTTGTTTTATTATTAAGTAAGTAGGGTCAATAAACTTACTGCACACTGAAAATGGCCACAGAGTGAAATATTTACACTACTACACAAGATGTCTGCTGATCCTCTGTAACTGCAGATTAATAATGTAGAAAAGCAGAGTTGGATCAGTAGAAATTCATTTTTTACAGACATAAGTGTGGAAATGAAAAATGATAAAGGTCAGGTTGGGGAGATGTGGAAAGCCACACTGGGAATCCATCAATCACTGTGTTTATATAAAAATACAAGAAAAAAACTCTAAGGCGCTCTCTTTTAAAAGAATGAAAATGTCTTGGCATGGTCATGTTTGACTTTTAAACTTTGACACTTTTTATCATCAAGCCTTCATCAGGGAATCAGATCTCATGGAACACATGGCCCTTTTCTATTGGTGTTCCAACAATAGGAATCTTCCACTTGGACATGGTGTTGTGGCCTAGAGAGGATGTAAACATGTACAAACTCCAGCAGATGGTGTCGTTTTGGCTCACAATATTCATCAAAACTGAATTAAAGAGCAAATAGTGAATACAAACTATGGATTTGGCCCATAATATTCATCAAAACTGAGTTAAAGAGCAACATAGCGAATTCAAACTATGGCAATACTCACAAAAAATAAATAAATGTTTATAAAACAGCAGTAAAATCTAGGTCCTCATTTAGTATGGGTGTTTAGTAGCCTGTAGTTTGTTGATCCAAAAAGCTTCCCATTGGTTAAGTTTCCTTTGTCTGTCACCTCAAATGGAAGATGGGATGTGGTCAATGCCAAAGGCTTGTAATGTGGATGGGGTACTGTTATGGCAGTCCAGATAGTGTCTAGCTATAGAGTAGTTTACATTCCCTGTGCAAATGGCATATTTGTGTTCTGCTAGCCTGTCCTGTAAACATCTTTTTGTTCTTCCAATGCAAAAAACTTTGCAACTGGGACATTTTAGCCTATAGATAAACAAGCTTTTACAGTTAATGAAATGATTAATGGTGAACTCCTTCCGAGATGTAAAATCCATAAATGTTTTGGTCTGTATAGCTTTGTGCAGCGGTTACAATAGTTACATTTGTAGGGTCGTATTTTTATATCCTCGTTCCTGAGTGTGTGACACCATTTCCTTCGATTTGGCCTCAAACTCCTTTTCTTGGTCACAAATCCTCCTCACTCATTGGAACTGGCCATAAGGCACATTCTCTTTGAGCCACTTGGGATGAAAGCTGCTGGCGTGTAGTATCGTGTTTCTGTCTGTTGGTTTCTTAAATACAGATATATGCAAAGTCCCTCGATGGTCTTTGAAGATCGTAAGATCTAAAAAATGTATGCTCTCCTTGTTGTAATCTAGAGACAGCTTGATGTTAGAGTTAATACTGTTGAAAAAAACATGGAAAGCTTGTAGCTCTGCCTCTGACCCAGACTAAAACAAACAGACATCATCAATGCACTGACCCCACCAGATAATAAAACTTTATTAACATAAAGTCTTCTTACCCAGGTATACATCTGCATAAGAAGGACTATAGCAAACCCTCATTGCACACCTTTTTGTCTGTTTAAATAGTTTGTCCTGAAAAATGAAAATGTTGTTAGTCAAAGTCCATTCTGTCAGTGACAATAAGAAATCATTGGGTGGCATTTCAGATTCACTTATTAAAAGTGCTGCTAGGCCCTGTTTGTGTTCTATGGTTGTGAACAATGATTCAACATCCACAGTGCATAGACAAGTCTTTGTGCCTGTGTCTTCCAGTTGCTTGATCTTACTGTGCACATCAATAGTGTCCTGAACATAAGCAGAAACGGAAGGTAAAAATGGTTCAATAAAATAGTCAATATACTTTGACACTGGTTCAGTAAGACTGTCAAGGCCTGATATCACAGGTCTACCTGAGGGATTAACCACACATTTTCGGAAGCATGTAGAAAGAAGCCATTCATGGATTTTCGTTATATAGTAATCCTAATTCAGCTTCAGAAATCCAACTATTTTCCTTTGCCTCTATGTGCATCTCTCTTCTATTTGGTTCTTTGAGAGACTTGGTTGGATTATATGTCAGAGGTTGGTAAAACTCAGTGTTATCTAGTTGACATATATGTCCTTACCCCAAACCACAATAGTGCCCCTTTGTCTGCTTTCTTGATGACAATTATAGGACAATGTTTCGGTGCATTTTTGTTCTTGAATAAGTATCAAAATCCACTTTTTTTTTTTACAAATGTATTTAATGCAGCACTTTGAACCGAGGGACAAAAGGTGGATTTTGGTTCACTGTGTTGATGCCTATTAACTTGCTTTTGTAATACCACTCCACCGCACACCGCTGGCAGTAATGAAAGGTATCTCATTTCGGCACAAGTTGGTGTATAAACATTTCCATTATAATATGTACAATGAGATCATCCATTGTGTGGCTTACGTGCTCAAACATGAAGGACGGAGTGCTCTCTACTGTACAAGACTCTCCGACAAACATTAGGCAGCAAACGATGTATAATGAAGAGAAAGCAGAGGCATGGATATGCTGCGTAGACTTAATTCCATGAGTTAATATTTCCGAAGTTGTCTCTGTACTTGGTTGCTGCCTCATGTAGAAGGACACACAGTATTTCTGCAGCATTTTTACAAAGCAGCACGCTTACAGTAAGAGATACTTCAACAGTATGAATGGGAAAATTGAACACTAGGATCATAAATCGCTTCTGTTTGGAGACATAGTCTACTGTGTTGGTGAGGACACACACACACACACACACACAAACACACACTCTTTTGCCATCTCCTCCCATCATAGCCTATGGCTGTGTGAGCCCTTTAATATCTGCCTGAATAATGCAGCAGCGTTTCACAAACCAGGAGTCGTTCCCGGCACATTCCAGGCCTCATCGCCTGAGCCCCGCCTGAGCGAGAGGTCTCAGGAATATCCCCCCCCCCCCCCCCCCCCCCCCCCCCCTCGCCTCAATATCTCTTTTCTCTCCTTTTCCTCTCTGCCCTCCACTTCCTATATCTGGTTCTTCTCCCCCTGCTGCTCGGCTCATTATATGCTGCACTTACTGTAGTTCATTACTCGAGTCTCTTTCTTTCTGGCTCTTGGGCTCGTTCCTTCTCTCTGCAAAAAGGTGCGAATGTATATTTAGTCACGTGCACACGCTCACCATCACTCTGATTTCCCTTCTCAATCACCATCTCTCTCACTGGCTCAGGATGTATTAACCTTTTTTTTTTTTTGTGCGTGTGTGTGTGTTATAGTTCCACCAAAGCTACAGTGCATTTTTCCTCATCTGTTGAGGGCTAGCTCTTTTCATTTCCCGAAATGAACAGTTTTCATCATCTTAATCCCCCTGCCACATCTGTTTTCTCACTCTTAAGAATCCTCACAGACTGAAAAAAAAAAACAGGGACAGAGGGATGTGGAAATGGAATTAGAGGGAGACAACAAGAAAAAGGGAGATTGGAGAGTCGGAGAGGAGAAAGAGAAAGAGAGAGAGAGAGGGAGAGCAAACATTACGTCAGAAAGCATTCTGGCTCAAAGCAATAGCATTAGTAAATGATGTTTGGAAAAACGCAGCCAATCTGGGAAGAGGGTGATAGATATGAATTGTGTGTGTGTGTGAGAGAGTGTGTGTGAGTGAGAGAGAGAGAGAGAGAGAGAATTTGTAGGCATGTGAGTCTGCATACCCTCAGTGTTTCTTGTCTCTCCATGGTGGATGTACAACGTGTTTTGAACTGTAGTGCACCTTCTACAGACACTGGGCTGCATCCCAGCTCCCTAATGATATAAGATGCATGTCATGTGGTTGCAGTGTCCCTTGTTTGATTCAAGCTGGGTGCTTGTCGTACACTATCTCATTTGCTCTTTGCAACAACAACGACGAAAAAAAGAAAGGCTCTGTTTTCTTAAAATGAGCTCAGTAAGTAATTAGTAATTCTTAATTTTGACACAACTTGTTTGAAGAATGTCTTATCAGTCTTACCACACTGCAAAAAAATTAATTTCTTCAAACAAGCAAATGTTGTGTACTAAAAGAATCTGAAAAACATAAAAATGACTTAAGCCTCTGACCTTAAAACTTCAGAAAGTCAAGATGAAGGTGCTTGAAGCGACGATTTGTCTTTGAATTTGGCTCCATTTAGGACTTAAGACATAAAATCTCGGGCTTTTTTTTACACCTGATAGCAAAAGGCTATACAAAGAAGCAGATGGGAGTCAGCAATGTAGTCACGGCCACACTCCTTATTTCTTATTTCCTACTATAGAGTGCATTATATTTATTGTCTGCTATTTTGAGTGCCCAAAATAGCAGACGTGTAACGTGATATAAGCACTATATGGAGCCCTTGAAAATTCCCACAATGGAATGAAAAACGTAGCGCTCAAGCAACAAGTACTACTTTCTAGTAACAATCCCGTAACGCAATGTATAGTATTCGATAGATGTGCAGTAATGGATTATGATTCATAAGTGTACAAAATGTTACTTTACCGCTAAACATACTGTAGTAGTAAAGCACTGAGAGTCTGTTATATAGGGAAAACTGAATGAGTGAGTGATATCGGACACAGGAAATGTCTCTACAGTAGTGGTGCATCTCTGAAAACATTCATTACACACACAAGCACCGCCCTCTTAATATAAATTGAATGATCTAATGTAAGTGGTGCTTGACAAGATTATCTCGGATGAGAGAAAATAAGATTTCAAACTTCCTAAAAGAAATATCGTGACTTTCTTATGTCTTTCCTCTTGCAGTGTGATGATCATTTCTTCTTGAAACTGGTTGATTTGTATTTAAAACAGGTTTAAGTATCTCACTGCACTGGCAGAAATATTCACTTAAAACTTTCAGGAATGAAAAATCGACAAATGTATTTTATAAGATGTGACCAGAGATTTTTGCGATGTAGTGTGTGCAGGTGCGTACTTGTGTGTGTGAGCGCAAGTGCTATTTAGTAAGGAAAATGTGTGTGTTTCGGTGCTTTGGCATGCATTTGTGCAAGCCTGAGGGGAGAAGTGGGGAGGAGGGAGGGTTAATTAAAGAGAGTGAATGGAATGAGGGAGTGTGTAATGGAGGGTAGTGAAGGCAAGAGGAAGGAAAGATAGAGAGTGTGTGTCGGCAGTGGTTAGGAAGTGCATGTTTGTGTGTGTGTTGGTGTGTGCATGAGACATTTGGCGAGCTCAGTGACTTGAGGATGATACATTCACTTGCTCTGTTTACATCTCCTTACGTTCCTGTACGCCCAGTCAAGGCCTCAGTTGTATAACTTCCTCGCCGTGTGCACACACACACACCATCCTAAAACACAAGCAAATATCTATCTGCACAACATCCTTCAGTGTTTCCCCTAGGTTGAGTGAATTGGCCTGGCAGGGGTGAGGGCGGGGGGGGGGGGTCGTCAGGTTAGGCTAACCCATTGTTGCTAATTTTGAAGCTAACCCCCAAGCTGCAGCATTTATTAACTGACACACTGTAGTCTGTACTATAAAAAAGACGAGAGAGTGAATGAAGGATGACGGAGGATGAATAAACACACCCACACCCCCCCCACACACACCTCCGCTCGACCCTGCAGCTGAATGCCGCATCGCCTGATTCGGTCTCTGCTCCGCTCACATTCACCGTCACTTTTCTGACGCTCGCTCACTCTTTCGCTTAACTGCTCACTCGCTTACGTACTGCCCTATTCTTTAAAAGGAAGGTTACACTATCTGCGGTTGCCCAGGCAACGACGCAGACATTGACTCGCGTTTCGAAACAGCGCTGCTCAGATGCTCCCAAACGCTATTGATTTCCAAATGAATGGATATTTGGCGTTAGTTTTGGCATTTAAAAAAAAACATTTTTTTGGCCTGGCGGGGGGTACTCATTGGTCTGTACTATTATAGGGGAAACATTGTCCTTGTAACTTACCTGTTGTGACGAGAACATAGATACCAAAATGATCCTCCTGTCTCTGGTGGATGATTCACTCCAAACCCTGACACTCAGCATACTGTATACGGTTTTGAGTTACACTGCCACTTGCATTATCCAGTGATAGATGACTGACCTTTAAATGAAAAATGGCTATTGGCTTATGGATTCATAATAAAAAATATAGTGTCAACGGGCCTTTCCCATGGCTTACCCCAGCAGGAAAAGCACAGGTGTAACTTATAACATTAACAATGGCTCTGATCCATGTAAGTGTTCCAGTAAGTCATGACTGCACAGTGGCTCGGTTCCGGAACCGGAACATATTAATGGAACGCAGCCTCGGTTAATGTTATTAGCTACACTTGTGCTCCTCCTGATACGACAAGTAAAACTGTGCCGTAAGTAAGTTCTGCTCAGTCAGAATACTCTACAAAAGTGGGACAGGCATGCTTCCGACATGCTTTTTTAGTGAGAAATCCTCAGAGAGTCAAATCCACTTACATCTGAGGGGCACAGCTGCTACAGGGTAGGTAAGAGTGTGATGTGCTTCCATTGTACATATGCAAGTTAGTTACTTGCTAACCTTGAAGAGTCTAAGGAGAGGAAGGGTTTTTTCTCTTTTTGTAGTTCATTGGTATGTAAAGCTCTAAACTTTGGTCACTTTCACACCTGTAGTTATATATAAAAGTAAAGTATTAGTCTTATTACATGAGAGCTGTGTCCAAAATCCATTTGTTACTTTGTGCACTATATTTACTCTATGCCATTTTATTTTAATATTAATCAAATAGAAACTGTGAAATATATTCCCAATATAGTGACCTCAAGAACTTGCACAATGGAACAAACATAACATAACACTAACATCCCATTATGCAATGTGTTTCTTATGTGTAAGATGTGTAAACTACAGTTATGAGACACTGTACCTGTCAGCGGTAATGCAAAATGATGATGATTCATACAGTCTGTGTCAGAAATATTAATTTATTATCTAGTAAACTACTGAGTATTATATTAGGAGGGAACATAGAGTGAGTGAACAGGGGAGTAAACAAAGCAGAGGTCACATGATCTGACAGGGAAGTCTTTATTTAGACACTTTTGGTAACACTTCATCAAAATGCCTGCCAGGAAGTCATGCTGCACTTCTGCATGCTTGACCCAAGTTACAAAAAGTTTACTCATATATATTAAAACTCTTAGAATTTAAAAAACCGAGCTTTTAATATGAGACATAGCATACTAAAGCTGTGTTTAGTTAAAACCACTATCCAACAACCTCCCTGTGAAACACCTGCTTCTCAATCCAACAAGTGCATTAAATGAATTACACTTTCATATGTACTTATTTCAGTCAGAGACACTTCTTTCATGGAACTGACTGTTTACATCAAATTTAGGGAAAAAGTCTCTACTCTCTGAAAGCTAATCAACCATTAACAAACACAGTCTGAATATTTGGTCCCTTAAGTCAACGATATTATAAAGCATTGGCTCAATAGGAGGAGGTTTCGGTGGTGGATGGAGCTGTTAGCATGAGGCTATCAACAGAGGTAATAAGTAATACCGTTATAAAGGCCACCTCACACCTGTATGAATATGATTAGACGTTACTAGTCAGCTGGTGGCCAAGCAGCTGATGAACGAGCCCCTGATGGTAAAGCATGAATGAAGAGGCTGATACAAGCCAGCGCTCTGTTTGATATATATTATATGCCCGGCAAATTAAGCCACAAAATATTTGTGGGGGCACTGTATCTTCTTGAAAATTTCTCATCAACACCAGACATTTATGTCTTCTCCTTTCGCTGAGCATACATATACTGAAATTATATTCTATCCTAAATGTATTCGGCTGGTGCAAAGTTGTGCATACTGCATGCACTGCTGTATTTCTTAAAAGATACCCTTGATCTGTCTCTCTCTCCCTCTCACACTCGCACATAACCACACACACACACACAAACACACACAGAGAAAAATCATTATTTGCAGAGGAGCTGTACAGTAAAGGGACCTTTAGCCCCCCTGCTTGTTATGAAGCCAGGAGTCGTTTGCCGCAAACATACAGAACAAGACGCACAGCAGGTTGCTGCCTGTAATGATGGTTCGCAGGGTGGACGCTGTACACACACCGCTGATGGCTTTTCTACATGTGTCTGTGTGATGTGTGGGTGTAATTGCCTGTTGTGCATGTGTATGAGTGTGTGTGTGTCGATGTTCACGCTCTGTTTCATGCACTATGTTCAGTTATCCATGTCTTTGATATGCTGATATGTATGCAGTGTAAATTTGTGTTGTTGTTGTGTGTGTGTGCGTGCGTGTGTGCGTGCACGCGTGTGTGTAGTAGTAGCGTGTAGCTGCAGATTTATAGGCATGCCTCCATGCTCTCCAATGATGTGGGACTGAGCCATGAATCAGCTCAGCCTGTAATGAATTCTGATGGCCCACAGGAGAGGAAGAGGAGGAGAGAGGGGAGGAAGAGGGGAGGAAGATGGAAGAGGTGGCGTGGTGAAGGAGAGGAGAGATGAAAGAAAGGAGGAGAGGAGGCGAAGGAAAGAGGGCAGGAGCGGAGGAGAGGGGAAAGAAAGGAGGAGGAGGTTAGAAAATCGAGAGAAAGGGAGGGAAAGAGTGAGAGGGTGAGATGTGGGGAGGAAGGAGGCACATTGCGGAGCAGTGTGGGTTCATTGATTGATGAAAAAAACACAACTCAGTCCTCACACTCAGGGTTCTTTAAAGGAAAATACCTCAGTTTACTCTATTCCTTCTACAAATCGCACTGAAATATTTGTTATTACCTGAGAAGCTGACATTGTGTAACTTTAAACATCTAAACTCCATGGTAGAGTAGTCTTTGAATCAATGGTGAAACTGCATCACATCTGCATTTTAAAACAAAAGAAAAGTAGTTCCCACCCACCATTGTTATGAATGAATGCTCATATTCAGAAAGCTCTCACAATCTGAAATCTAAAACAAATGTGTGTGATGTTGGGTGAAAAGTAAACATATGACCATACCAATATTTGATGTAGAGCATCATATTTTCCTCATGCATTGTTGCTACCTTCCACTGTTTTTTCCATTCATTACCATACTATCTACTATACTAAATGAACTGGCAAGACTTTTAAAAAATTGCTACAGATGTGTAATCCATCACTTTGGACAAGTCTGTTACTTTTTTCTTTTGACAAGAGTAAATGGGCTCTAACTTTCAAAGTCACTTTCTATAATGTAAAAAAAAAAAAAAAACAACTTTTGTCACGGCAGACATTTTCACTTGTGACAGTAGGAAAAGCACAGGTGTAACTAGTAACATTAATGATGGTTTCTGCTCCATTTAAATGTGTCAGTAAGTCAGGCCAGTGAGCCAGAATGCACCATATCAATACCAGCACCCTGGAAGTGGGACATCTAATTGAGTGCAACCTTGGTTAATGTTGCTAACCTTTCTGTGGTTTTCTGGCATTTTACCCTTTTACTCTGTAGAAGGGGCACGGGAGCATGACATACTCTCGATATGTTGTCATAATGTCCACCATGAGGAAGGTCTACTGTATAGTATTATAGCTGTATCATTAGAAAAATAAATGCCAGATCTTTAAAATAAAAACATAGCATGAACCTTGAACATCTCTAATTCTATTGGTCAGAACATACACTTCATTGTGTTATTCAAAGTCTAAACCTGGCAAAACAGTCTCCCATGAAAACTGAAGACAAAGAACACTGCATCTAGAAAACAAACCAATCAGCAAAATGTTCAGTGACTACATATTTGATTTGTTTTCCCTGCAATATCCACTAGAAGCAACAAGAGGATGCTTTTTATGGTTATATTTATGCACGACACATGGTTAAGGCTATAAAGATTGTGAACTTCAAGTCATAAGTGACATAAAATAAGACACAAGACATATTTACTTTATTTAATTGTAATAAAACCACAATATTCCCCTACAATCTTAACCAAAGTGCTTGTGTTGCCCAAATCTAACAACCCATAAAAGTTAAGTACACCCACCATCCAACACAACCTCCTTTATGACTAGCTTGTGGTAAATTATCGTGGCGTTTCCTACACTAAAAAAAAAACATGAAATGAGTAAGATAATACAGTTACAATGCAATAATGCAAATGTTTCCCCTCCAAACATAATTGGCAAAACAAATAAGTATTGCATTATACAGTATACAGCCCACAGAATATCTAGCAGACAGGGTTGTGTCCCGATGAAGAAAACATCATCGTGATAAAAACATTTGTGAAATCCCTCAAGAGTAGCTGCACATCTTCAAAGAACAACCAAGAAAATTCAAACTAAAATAAAAAGCTGTAATCTCACAATGAATAAGAAAGCGAGAAAGCTTCACTCTCTCTATAGCATCCCTTTAAAAAAAAAAATCCTTCATGACAAACCTCAGAAATATAGGCTGAGTTGCAGCGCTCAGCGGGAGAAAGAGGACGGGCCGCTGTGCCGGCATGAGAGCAGCGAGTTTCATAAAAAAAAAAAAAAAACATTAAAAAAGAAAAACCTACAGTGACATGAAACTCCTGGGCACCATAAGTAGATGTAATTAATACGCAGGGGAGGGGGCACGCTCGCTCTGCCCTCGGAGTAGGAGGCTCAAAGCTCCCGAGGATGTGTACTGTACTCGGCTTTGTGGGTAAGCTGACCTAAATTGATGTTGATTGATCGTAGCGTAGACTCCCGACCGCTCCCATCTCCCCCCCCAACCTCATCTACCACCCGTCTACAGACATATTTCTGCCACTGCATCCCTACATATCTTCATCTCACACTATTATTATTCCTTTTAGGTTTCACTGTATCCCTTCTTTTCTGCCTTTTCCCTCCTATTTCTTTTTCCACTACGTCTATAAACCTCGTCTTTGTTGCCGAGGGAATGTTGATGGTGGGCATTATTTCCTTTAAGGCTCACAAAACATAAGTGCATCACATCATGCAAGCGCAGAAAAAGAAACAGTCATGCATTCAAGCACACGTGCACCTGCGAAGCTTCGTTTGAGCCTTTGTTGTCGTTCATACAGTGAGTTTAAAAGCTTTAAAAGTATGTGCTTTGACAGTCTCTACAAAAGGATTCGGTGTTTGCTTTCACAGTTGCAGATGTTTAAAGTGCTCTAGGTCTGGTGCATCCCCCTGCGTCTCAGGCAGCAGAATACTGATTGATGATCAATCATGCATTAGCAGCCTTCACACAAGCACAGAAAAAAAAAAAAATCCATCTCACAAGCCACAGCAACGTGCTAAACTCACAATATGCTCCAGTATCTACCCCACAAGCAGCCGTTCTGACAGCGCTCCTTGTTCTCATCCATCCAGAGGGCGTTTGTGTAGGATGCATTTTGTTTTTCCAACAACAGCTTAATTTGCATACGCAGGTTTCGACACGTTCGCTGCCACCACAGCTGTTCATTTCAGATTTTTTCCATACTGGTTTTTTATTAAGGCTAATTAAACATTCAGTTCAACAACCTGAACTCTAACCCTCGTACCAGTAGTGAACTGTCTCACGCTGTTAGGATCTTGAAACATTGGAGGCTGAGCCCAGTCCAGAAATCTGTAGATTTTCACCCGATAATTGCACCATTTTCCAAGTTATTTCATAGTGAAATTAATATAAGATATGTGACACTGTGCTCTACCAGAAGGTTCCGGTCAGGTGTGTAGGCTGGCTTTCACAACATGAAATCAAAAATAAACTAAATGAGAGCAATCTGGGTTCTCATTAAACTTCATTATTATTTTTATTTTCAGCAGCAGGAGTAAAACCCTTAGAAATAATAAGAGCCTTGATGAAGATTGTATGCTGCAGATGCTTTGTTCACTTCCGAAAATTGACCAATCCCAGTCTCATAGCTTCTGTTTCTATTGTGTGACAAGGACTCCTTATGAACTGTGACAAATTTGAACTGTGACAGACTGTGTTAACTCTGTGTCTTATCTGTCTGTCTGATACTTTCCTCTTCTTCACCTCTCCAGCACCTCTTTTGGTGTCTCATCTGTCTGTCGCACTCTTTATCTCCTCTGCTCTCTCTCTCCTCCTTCTGTTCTCCTCCTGTCCTGCTCATAAAAAGGATGCAATCAGCATATGCCAACCAAAATCTAACTGAATCTTTCATTTTTTTGAATTATAAAAATGGACTCAACCAATCATTTTAGCACACCAACCATTATCAGATTGTACAAAAGCAAACTATTAATGCACTGTTCCATCCCACGGGGGCTAAATAGTCATCAGTGCTCATTATTCCATATGGGCCGACAGTCATAAAACACTACTGGATGCCAGCTACGGGCCCATATTTGATGCAGCAACAGATGTACATCAATCAACATTCTATTGCTATTTATTACTTACTGCAGTGTAATCACTGGATTATGTGCTCTCTCCATCTGATCATCCCTTCCTCTGTTGCGCTGAGCTAGACTACCTCACCAGCTAAATAGCCCTCTTCTCACCAACCCCAGCTTGTAGATGAGGCAGCGGGACTCTCATGTCCTGACTCATCTGCTGCTACAGCAACAGATAACTCTTCCTCCACCTTCTCTAGCCTTGCCTTTGCTTCATTGCCTTCATCCTTTTTCTTTTTGAAAAAGCTTCTTATATCCATAGCCTTCAAGTCTTTGCCTTGGTGAATTAGCTAGCTAGCTAGCTACCACCAACAGTGACAAGCCAGAGTGCTCTCTGACTCTCTTTCTTTCCTTCTCTTGAACTCACACGTGCCAAGTAGTGTGAAGTAGATCTGCTGCTTGAATGACACATAAGACCCAAAACATACTTGCGTTTTTGATCAACGATATCATACCATTTTCAAGGGCGTTAATGCATGATCTGGGACTATTGACTGTTGGCTGTTCATAAAATATTTGGGGCTGTAGCCTCAGACACCCAGGCCTAACAACGCCACTGGTCCCACCTCACCTTTAAAGTGACTACAGGTTAAACTCATAACTGTTATACTTATAAAAAAAGGCAGTGATTAATAGACCTGATTGCAGGGGTGAAATAAATATGTGCAAATCTTTCTCATCATGTTCAACTTTTGCAGATTTTGACAAGCTAATTTGCGCTGTTGAACATTAGCAAACCATCTTTATTGGCAGATACACCAGTTAAGTGTCTGACTGTATACCCACTCAGGGTGTGTTTGCTGTACCTCGTGGTCATCATTAAAACACACTGGTCTTGTTGTTACCAGTAGTAATGAGTAACCATGCATGTCACTAATTTAACCATGAATGCAGTCTTAAGGTTTATAACTAAAAGAACAATGAACATGTTTATGCTACAAGCGACAGTGCCACCAATTTCATTTTTTTTCTTACAAAAACAAGCCTTTTTGTACATTCTACTGTGGTACATCTTATTCAATAGTTGTGTTTTGTAAGTGCACAATGTACCAGTTCTGTAAAAGTCTCAAATTTCTCAACATCCTGTCTCTGGAAGACAAAAAAAGATACACATTAAATGGGGATTTTTAGAGGATGGAACATGTGTTTTGGGGATCAATGGTAACCTTTACCTTTACCATTACCTTCATTTCCACCATTCACAACCTGTAAGATTGGAACAACCCGTCCACTAGTTGCTGTCAGTTTGAAGGCAGGTTTGTGGCAGTGGAAATCTCTGCTACATGCACAGACTGCTAAGAGGAAGAAAACCTGTTCGATAGTTCTCTTCTTCTTCTTCTTCACAACACAAGCAGACACAAATGTTCTGCAACATGTTAATCGATACAGAGAAGATAATCTTGTCCTCTGAAAAGATAAGACAACATGAAACAAGATGGGATTTTAATGATGCTGATGGGAAAGTGGGTCACGGCAGCAGCAGAGAACAAGATTTTGAAGAAAATATAACAACTAGAACATGCTGAAGATAGGAGAAAAGATAACAAGCAACCTTTATCATCATAAATCAAAGTGACGCTATCAGCCAAAAATTATTATTATTATTATTTTTTTCTTTTATTGTACTGGACAACTTTACATTATGAAGAATCCTAAACCGAGCACAGGTGAGCTTGTTGCATCCTTGATTGCCTCCTCATTTGTGCCTCAGTGTTTGATCTAAAATGCTTTTCAAAACCAAGCAAACAGTCATTTGAATAATAATATCTGGACAGTCTTGGTTTCAGCATTTAACGTTTCCTCAAAATGTACATCCAACCACTGAAGACTGAGACCGTGCCAGTACCTTGCCAGCTGTCTGGCTCTACTGTTTGGCAGCCTGCGGCCCTCAGACTGCTTCATATTCTCAATGTATCCAAGGCTGATGAGTGTCAACAGCTTGAGCCTGCACAGACAGTACAGCCAAGGCCAACAACATGACTAATGGCTGGTATTAAGACCACGTAGCATAACAGGAATGATTCACATGCAGGTTTTTCTATGCACCCTTCAGCCTTCATTACATTTTCATCCACAGTGTGTCTGATACATGGCCACCCAAAAACAGTTGAACAAACTTTACATGAATTCTGTTATCATTAAGGCAATTACGGTATTCTTTCTCTCTTTATTTGGGGTTAAAATTTAAAATAACTGCTCCATAGTGCCACAAAGGTGCCTCGGTGCAAGCAACCAACCAATTTGAGATGTGCTGAATTTGAGAGCATAAACAGTCAGCTAGCAAGAAATTTTTAATTTAAAAAAAAAAAAAAAAATCACAATAAACCTTTCATAAATTTCTTGTAGTGATGTCCAACCATCAGGGCACCCAATGTGCCTCTCCATTCAAATATTAGAATACCAATATACTTTATCTATGAATTCACAATGTACCAATCACAAACATAAACAGAACTAATCCCTGCAATATTTGCAAGACCTGGCATGTTATTTTTTGCTACCTTGAATTTTGTTTTTTAGCAAAAAAATGCTTGCCAATTTTAACATTCACCAAAGTTTTCTTCATAAACTTATCCAACTCAACCAAAGTCAAATATCATGGTATGGTAATAAGGTTTTCTTAGAATTTGTCTTCTCAGGCAGCTCTTGTCCACAGGCTGTGATTTCTAATGTAATATAATATGTGGCCAAAAGTATGTAACATTACATCCATAAGACTCTTGAACAAGACCACGGGCAATAATCTGCTACCACAACAGCCTGCACTCTTCTGGGAATGCTTTCCACAAAATTTTGGAACTTGGCTGCGGGGATTTGCTTCATGTGAGCCACAAAAAAAACCATCTGTGAGGTCAGAAACTAATGTTTTTGGTGATAAGGCCTGACTTGCATTTCCAGTTTATCCCAAAGGCGTTGGAGGGGGTTGAGGTCAGAGCTCTGTGCAGGCCAGTCAGGTTCTTCCACACTAAACTGTGAAAAACTATTTATTTATGGAGCTTTTTCGGCAGTGCTGCACTATGTGGCAAGAAGCACTGAGGTTATCGTGAAGATTCTTTTCACGGGGTAAAGGTTACAGAAGCATATTCAAATTGCTATTATGTGACTGTTCAGGCTACTGACCACCAAGGCTTGCAAACCTTCAGATACAATGCAAAGTTTTATTTTATTGTCAACAACAATGACCATCAATTCAGACTTGTGGTAAATAAATCTGAATCATGTGGACAATAAGTCTGTTTCATGAATGAGATATTGAAGTATGTGGTGCTGAATGGGAGATGGATATTTTTAGAGCATATGCTGTAGCTTGAGCTTCGGTGTATTACCTGGTCCTCTTCCAATCCACAACACGTCTTTACACAGTCTGCCTGAAGTTCACCTAGTTCATCCTCAGGAATTCAGCATCCTCTCGGCGAGCGAGAAGAGATCCATCTCCTTTCACAACTCGCAAAAATACTCAGCAGTAATAATCAGCAGTTATGGGAATAGCTGCCTGAACCTTTCTCATCTTTTTTGGTTTTCTGCACTCATTCATATACAAATAATTGTTTCAGCTGCATCTTTGCATTGCATGAAGCCTGAGTCTGAAGTCTGTAGCTGCTCAGCTGCTTGATTCCTTGACAAGTTTTGAGTGATTATATACTTGCAGATATTATTATATACTATTCTACTATTATATACTTTTCACCCAAAGTTGAACCTAAACCTGAAAACAACAAAGCACTTTCACACCCTGACTGAAACTGAGGGAATCACAAAGTGAGGTAATGCTAATTTGAGAAGAAATTGGGTACACCCAAAAAGAAAAATACAGCACTAATCAACTATCGAACAGATTGTTGGCAGTAGACGGTGATCTCCTGCTGTTTTTTTTCTGTTAAAGATACAACTGGGACTAATCTGATTTCATTTGCTATCACTCAGGAAATCTGCTCTCAAAGACATTCTAGCAATCCAATAATGCACTAATGGAGACGTAACTTGACTGTGTCTTAATATGCACTGAAAGACGTAATCAACATAGACTGTACTCACAGTGAGGTTCATCAGAAGGTGATGTTAGTCAGATTAGTCACTTATAAGACTTAAAAGGTCACACAGGTTTTTTTTTAATGTCCTCATATTGTTGTTCTACATGTATGATAATATAATACACAATATAATAACACTACGAATGATATATTAACATTTGGTTGAATTTCCTATGTGCCATTAATTTGATGTTCTGGTACTTTCTATTATCATATTCTTGGTTCTTTGAGCAATTTCTGGAGTAAAAACTGCTGCCGAATGGTGGTTTAACTGTGCAAAAGGTTTTCTGAACTAGATGCCTTTTCACAGATGAAAATTACAAGGGAAGATAAGAAGTTCAAAGACAAGACATCTATTTTTTTTTTTTTTTTACATTGCACTAGCACCAGATGAAATCACAAGGCCATCTTTGATGTTGTTGAAACCTAATTTCAGTGAACACTTGCTGCTAGAAAGAGCAACAACATACTTAAATATACTTTCAGTTTCTATAATGTATACTGTATAAGATAGCTGTGCCTGAAAGCACTGCCTTGTTTACTCATTCACTACAAGATAAAAATAAAATGGTACACAGTAAATATAGTGCACTATATACACTGTAGTAAATAAATGATTTTGGACATAGCCAATATTTGATATATTGCAGACCTACGTAGATCATCTGTGTTGACTGTCAGTCCAGATGAAGTCTCTGATCTGTATTTTTCTTTGCTCATATTGCACATATCTTGTGTAAATCACCCTGTTATCCCTCCACCTGCCTCCAGTCACTAAGTGAATAGAAAAAGGGCTTTGGTGTCTTGCTCAGGAACTCTTTAATGAAACAAGGATGTTGGAGAACCTGCTGCAGGACTGTGTCTATATACTCTCCCAGCCACTAACTTCTACACAGAAATCTTAAGTAGAGTTGGACACAATACACACACAAACACACACACACAATGCAATCCAACAACTACTACCACCAACTGTAACATTTAGTCTCAGTGTATAAAGTGAGAAAAAAAGAGACTCTCTTTACTCCCTTCACAACTTCTGTTAAGGTGCCCTCAAGCAAGATGCTTAACCCTGACCTGCTAGCAGTCAATAAGTGTTTGTGTAAGTGCTGGGCAGCTCCCAGACGTGTGAATGTGTGGAACCCTTTAGGCTACTTGCCACTGCCTCGAATACCTCAGATACCAAATCGCTCATTATGATGATCTCCAGTGGTTGAACTTCTCACAATGCTGCAGTGACGTAGAAGTGAGTGCACTCAGGGTGTGTTCAGGACACTTTGACATTACTGGTACATGATGGTGTCGGTGATAATATTGAAGTTTTCATCATTATGTCATGCATACAAATACGCCAATTCATTAATATAAACCAGATCCAGAATGCAGCACATACATTTTTATGTTACTGCAAGTGCAATAAACAGCTATTCCATGTTTTCACCATCTGTACATGTGCAACAGACCTGAAGCTTTCAACCAGACAATGTCACCAGCCTTCATACATGGTGTTCAGTTACTTTTTAAAGTCTTAGAGCTGTTGTTTTAATTGTATTTGTATACGTCTTGAACTAAGTGTCATGATTGTGATCTCTAATATTAACTGTAAATAAAATAGCATCAGCGGCATGGCAACATCTTCCTCTGAGAAAAAAGATTTGATAAAATCAAAGGATTTCATCCTTTACAAATTATGTTACATCTGCTGATGATATTGTTGCAAAATAGACATTTATTTATTTGAAAAAGTGTCAGATTATGTGTATGTGAAGTGGTTGTCTTATCAAATAATTAACACAGTAAACATTCACTGATTCCTCTGTGTTGTAACATGGATTTTCAACCCCGTCTCCTTGAAATTACTTTCATATATGACTAAACTGCAGCAGAAAGTATGTTTTGCTAGAAATGTAATGCTGGCTGAATTATATTTTCTCTCAACATAATGAGAAAATGTTAATTAACGCTTGGCAAGGTGCAAAAATGCTGAATGTCAGAATGAGATGTTCAGAGACGACCTTTTTTCCACCAAAATATCCAATCATGCAGTACAATATCTGCTAGTAGAGACTAAAAGCAGCCGTAAAAATCCTGTTTGTGTTGTTATTATGCTTTTAATTTTAGAAAACTGTCAAAATAAGGGTTCTTGAATAAACTACCTTATGAAGGAGGTCCCCACACCGGGTGTCGAACTCGAATCTCCCAGATCATAGACGACTGTGCTGACTACTGACCTAAAACTCTGCTCATTGCCAGTGCACATACAGACCTCTATGTATTTATACACCCATAACATGTAGTGAAGAACTTCAAAGGCGATAATTGCTTTGCAATTTTTGTCAGTAGCTTAGCTTTATCTCTGGGGAACACCCCCAACTCCGAGAGTGATGTTCAAATTAGGAAATGTGCGTCATGTAGCAGGTGGATGTGACTCCCCTCGTTGAATCCTGCTGATAGACATAACAGCAGAGCAGAGGAGAGAGACTGAGATAGCGATGTAACCGACCTGCATGCTGATATTTGACATGTTTTTTTTTTCTTCCCGAAAACAAATAATTTTTAAATATTTACGAAATATGTTAAAAACCCACTATTTGTGCTTTTTCGAATAATGTATTCGGATTTGGACCCACACCTTGTAGAAACTACAGTAATATTAAACTTTTCATGGTTATTTTTAGGCCCTGGCAGCACTTGGTTAAGGTTAGTGAAAGATCATGGTCTTGGTTAAATACAGAAACAAGTCTGCAATGACTTGAAACGCAACATGATTATTAATATGTAAGCGACGCCACAGTCTTTCACTAACCTCAACCACATGTGGGACTCAATTACTCACATCTTGTACACCTGCCATCCACCCCAACCTCCTCCCTCTGACTTCAAAGTGATATATAAAGTAAATGTAACATGTAATTTATTCGGAAAAAAAACATTGCCTGTGAACATTATCCCATCAGGGGGAAAACAATTTAGTGGTATATGAACATAATTTCCAGGGGACAGGGTCAGGATTTCACATCAAACAATCAAAATAAAGCAGAACCTGTAACATTTTCATTTTAAACAGTTAGCTTGGGCTGTAAAGTACAGTGTGTAGTGTGCAATTATGTCACCAATACTTTTAGCAACCAGTACCAGAAAACTTGAAGATAAGAACCACAGTTTCCTCAAAGGATTATTGTGACAGAACTGTGTCAAAGTAGAGAGCAGTTGGGCAGCTGTAGAGTGAATTTTTCGCTTAAGTTTCTTCATTGTGGTGTTATTTTGTGTGAATTTTAAGCTCAGTAAGAACATTTGACTCAACCATTATGTTGAATCATGCACAGATTGCTTTCCAACGCCAGTAATCATGCTACGGGTCCTGTGCGGGGCCCCCGATGGACAGAATATGCTGTAACACAGCTGGAAAAAGTTGTTAAAAGTAGTGAGTGAATGCAACATGTTGTTCCAACAGTTTGCTTTATTTTCAATGCTTCTTCACACATCTTCCATGTTATTACAATTACATTTCAGGATAGATTGGTCTGGACTGGTATTCTATGCCAATAGTAGTTTGTTCTGTTGGTACAGAATGAGTTTCTGGAATTTAAAGCCGGACCTCTTGTAGACCACTAACTGGACATTTTTTACTGTCGTGCCGGGAATTTTAGTGCCGTTAAATGGGTCATTTTTACTGTGTTTTACTGTTTTAACTAAAGCCATGATCTACCATGAAACCTAACCATTTTAAGCCAAACCATGGGGAGGATTGGCGTATCACCTGCAATCAAAAACCTCCATTTTGAAACGATTCGAATTTGGTCACGTGATCGTGCGGAATCAATACCAATGTGCATGTGTAATAATTCCATACCAACAATAAACTGACACAGAGGAATCTGTACCAACAGCCACTTCTGAAGGAAAAACCCAGTACATAGACGACAACTTAGGGTACATGAAACAGGCAATTTAGCCCTTGTTTTTAATATCATTTAACAAGCTGTAACAACAAAACATTATACTCTGAGGGAACATGATTTTTAGAGACTGTGCATACCTACTCACCTGGAAAAAGCTGTAAACAGTAAGAATGAGTAAATGTCACATGTCGTTCCTTTTCAGCAACAGTTTGCCTTATGAATTCGAACGGCACCTACAAACTCTGGTCCCCAAAGGAATCACTGCTAAATACTACCACCTACTGACATAACAGAGCATAACAGGACATCAAATGAACAACCTGAACAATACTAATGTGGTGGTCGTAAATTTGTTTTTCTTTGTTTTAATACAAACAGAAAATAACTTATGTGTATATGAATTATTTAACCCATAAAACCCTTTTTTGTGAGCATCACACATGCAGCGGAGTCTCATTGTTCAGACCCAGGTGCACTGCTTATCTTTTTTTCTCTCTGTTGCACATACAAATATATACACTCGCACTCTGTATACCTTCCTCACAGCCTCTGCTCATTCCTTTTCACTCTCATACATATGCAAGTCTCATTTTGCACCCTTTTGCTCTCCCGTACAAAACACACACTGCATCTGTCCTCCCACTGCAGCTGAATCCACAATCCTCTATCTAATCCTCTCTCTCTCTCTCCCTCCATCCCTGGCTTCATCTCCTGGCTTCATCACCTACAGGTCTTCCTCTTCTTCTTTATTCTGCTTGTACTCACCGTTTATTCTCTGCGGTCTTGCTCTTGCCTGTTCCTCTGGGTCCATCCACACGCTGGTATGTTGCGATGTTGACCTCGGTCCTTGCTGGATTGTGGAAAAACTAAATTTGTTAGAATTGAAAACCAATCTCCTGGACTGTCTGTCTCAGAGGAAATGACCTGACATACTGCATACTGTCCTTTTCCCCCCTTCTGCCAACATAATCAGCCAGAAACCCTCACTGCGTCTCAATTCCATATAGATACTATAGCATACAGTTTGTAATATATATGTTACATACCATCTCATAGCATCCATTTGTGCTACTAGATAACTCTGACATTTTCCAGTAGCATCAACAGCAAGTACAAGTCAACAGAATAAGCCTTCCAAGTACAAAATAATAATTATTTGCAATTAAAGGATAAGACTGGCGTTATATTTGACAAATCTCATGAAACTCTCCTACCCCGTCTGTGGCACACATCCTCACATCCATTGGTTTCTGAAGATGTAAATCATTTAAAATGGGTCACAGGCACCGGGATAGTGCCTTTATTCATTGTAATGAAGGACACAGTGCCACCAATTAGATCATTTATTTGTTTATCATAGTTTTTGGAGCTCTATAGCACAATGGAGTAAGCTATGGGAATCCATATCAAAAGCGAGATGTAATAATCACTATTGAAGGTTTTGTTGTTTCAATCAGCACCAACTCCGACTTCTGTTTGGCTGTCTCTGTCCTCAGAACCAGCTGTCTGAGGACAAACTGCCTTAATTGGTTTTCATGTAGGCTCCACAGGAAGAAATCAGCATCGCTTTTTGAACAAGCTGCGTAATTTATTTTATTTTTAGCCGCTGTTACGACTTACAGTGAAACCTGCAAGCTCAAGGCCACAGATTTGTGTTATTTAAGCAGGTGTCTGTGGATTACGCTTCACCGAGTGCAGCAAAGACACAAGACATCTGGGATGATGCATGTCTCAAAAATGGAAGTGTATCTGTTCTGTGAGACAGGCAGGTGATGGACATCAGTTGCGGATTGGACGTTAGATCAGGGGAAGGCCAGTCATTTCCTATTATGACCTGAGATTTTGCTTTCAGTGGAGAGCATGGTGCCACAATCTCCTTCCTGGTGTCAACATGATACCACAGTAAGTTGGGAAGAAGTCTGACAGAAGTTTAACTGGAATGCATTATGCTATGATTGGTGATCAATTCTGCTCAAACCTCTGAAAGTAATGTACTTCACTGCTTTGTACTAATAGTAAATGATAAACGACTCGTGCAGACAAAGTCAATTACACTGCAACTTTGGAGTGTGACTGCCAGTTAAACTTTACAATGCAAAGCAAAATGTTTTACCAACTTTAACACACATTTTTATGTCCCTCTGGAGCAATACGCCATATGGAGATGGGACACAGTTCAGTAAAGTTCAATTATAGGTTGCAGGTTTTTAGAGCTGGAATAAAAGCTGCCATGTTGCTTGCTGAAAACTGTCACCCATCTTATATTTACAATATCACCAATGTATTTAAACTACCAATTCTCAAGGTCCTCTTTTTGATTTAGGCAACATCTTTGGTGATAAACGGTAATCACTGTAGAGTTTTTGAAGTGCACTCTGACAAATCCTTGTCTTTCAACTTTTATTGTTGTCCTGTTTAATCCTAAATGTCAGCAGAATTTAATTATTAGGAATGTAAACAGAATGGGCACCATCGTGTTTACAGATTTCCAGGATGTCTGAGCAGGAGCAATAAGTACAAGGATGAGTAGGTGCAATGTGTGTCATTTATTTACATTGTTTACTGGCAAATAAGTGCTTCGCAACGACCACATAAATCACCTGTCCCACTTGAGATAACAACCCTCGCATGTATATATCAGAGAAAAGTGACTGAAATTCGACTTATAGTTGAAGGCTTATGACAGCAGAGTGATGACAGTTTTTAAATTATCATCTCATTTTCTGTCTTCTTTCCAGGGTCTCCTCTCCTCATCAGGTGAAGCACTGTGAGCCGCCAACCCTTCCCACCCCCCCAACCCCTCTCTCTTCTCCTCCCCCCACAGACGTCACCCACTACCCCCAAATCCATAAACCTCACCCGGCCTCACCTGCCAAACCCCATCTGACAGCTGCCACTGGCCCTCCCTTTACCCCATGGTGGCCCCAAGGCCCGCCCTCTCACTGCTATTGGCTGTCCTGGCCTGCACGGGGCCCGTGCGCCCCTCGCCCCCCCTGCTGCTCCGGCCCCGGGAGAGAGAGAGGGACTCGGGTGGCGTCAACATAGCCGTGGTCCACTCGGGCTCCTCCCTGCTCCCGGAGACGGCGGTGGTGGGAGGCGCGGGGGTCGGTGAGTCAGGGCCGGGGCTGGGGCCCGGTGTGGGAAACGGTCCAGGCGGAGGTGGAGGAGGAGGAGGAGGAGGAGGGGGAGGAGGTGGAGGAGGAGGAGGAAGGGGAGTAACGGATACAGCTTCGTTGGCAGGAGCGGCTGCGATGGCCTCGCTTTCCTCCTCCTCCTCGGCATCCCTGTCGTTGGCAGCGCTCGTGGGGGAGACGGTGATGACGCCTTCAGGTCAGGCCAACGTCATCTACCTGGCTGTGAATGAGAGCAGCCCAGGCAGTCTGCTGCTGCAGCTGTGTGAGCTGCTGGCCACCACACCACTGCAGGTAGACGTACTGTATACACACAAAACATAAAACAATCTGTCATTAATTTCTCTGAACATTTCCTTAACTATTGCACAAAGTTTAGAGAATGTTTCACGTATGTTCCTGTACAACATAACATTTTCAAAACATTTCAGTCTGCATACAAAGTTGTCTTGGATAGAAAAATTTCAGTGTTTCCTTAAGTGCAGGAAACAGTAGGCTGCAGCACATAGCATCACCTCTTGACCTCTACATACATTGGAGAGGTGTGATTTCAGGGTGTTGCCATTGTTTTTGTTACATTTTATATAGAGTTTAGAGGTTAGAAATAGATAGTCAGTAGAATTAAATTAAAGGGTACATATAACAGGTAAAGCCTACTTTACCTACTTAAGTTAATCAACCCTACGAGCAACCCCTTTCACATTAACATTACTTGTGGTCATTTGACTTACTCTTAATATAAAAATATCAATAAATGCAGCTTTAAGGCCAGAATTAAAACTTTAGATAAATGATCTGATAGTTAAAAACAACCCAACGTTAATTGCAAACTCTTTGGCTTCACTTCTTCATATCACTCTAGCTATTCCGTTGGCATAGATAGAAGGCTTTTTACATTACTCTTCAACATTTCTTTAATTAAACCAGTTTACCAGATGTTCCTGTAACATTTTCAAATAATTTCAATCTGCATAAAAAGTTCTGACGAAACTATGAAAGAGTACAATGGTGTATCCTGACAGTGACACATGTCAGTCCATGATGACACACATCTTGACGCCTGCAGTGTGCAGGCTTTCAGAAAATTTGCACAGATGTTTTGATGCATGTCATATGCTGGCAACCCATTTTTGAGTAACTATTCCATATTTTCCTTTCCTTTCAAAAACTTTTAAATACTATAGATCACTTGACATTCTCTCATAAAGTTCTGAGTAATGGGTTCTCAACAACATAATATAACCAGAATGTTCTGTGAACTTAACTATTTTTTTTTCCAAACCTTGAATACCTTTACAAAATGTTCCATGAATATAATTGAAGACTTGCTATTACTAGTAAGGTTCAGCTAACATTTCAGTAACCAAAAAGAAATGTTCTGGGATGTTATGGAAGCCATGCAGACCTTAAAGGGGACCTATTATGCTTTTCCCTATTTTCAGTCATATATATAATGTTACAATGTTGGATGTTCATTTTAAACATGGCCTATGTGTCAAATAATGAGGTAAACGAATGTAGACATTATCCCTTTGAATAAAAAGCACTGGCTGAAGCACTGTACTTTCAGCCCAAGCCGATATTGGCTCATGATGGATTTCTTTATATGGTCATCGGCTCCACACACAGTGTGCATGTTCACTGCTCCGCTCCACTAACATTATGGCATTTTTCCATTGTTTTGGGGGTAGTCGCGCCAAGCCATAACTGGAGTCGAGCTGGCACGCAGTGAGTGTTTTTCCATTACACAGCAGGGCAAAGTAAAATAAGCTGTTTACCTGTTGGAGTTGTGCTGGTCGTCTGCAGCTCTTCATCAAACATTACCACCACTGTGGTTGTTTCTGCGTATAGTATTCTCCTTGTATTATTTCTAACTGGTCCGTGAACAATGAGGCTCCACTAATTCGGTGAGGAACATGTTTCATTTCCTGTAAATTCCTCACAAAAAAAGTCTCCCATTATTGAGTCATTTAAAAGATTTTAATTTGAAGCAGTGAAGCAGGAAATGTTGGGTTTTCATCGGAGGTAACTTAACACGACTGGCAGGCTTTCGGAAAGCTGGCCAATCAGAACAGAGTGGGCTCATCGGGAGGGGGGCCTTAAAGAGACAGGACTAAGACTGCCTGTTAGAGACAGAGGCTGAACTGAGGGGCTGCATAAAGGGCCAGTATAAGATACATTTTTTGAACTGTGAACCATGCAAAGCTACTCTACTGGAGTCCCAGAATAAAAGTATAGAGCTGGAAATGAGCATAATAGGTCCTTTAACATGTTGCTGACACGTCTTTGTTTGTACCTTTGTTTATTCACTTGTTTCAGAGAAAATGCAAACGATTAGCTCGTTCATATTCATGTCCATTGTGTGGTTTGTTCATCTTTTCATTCATTCATTCATTCATTCATTCATAGCATGATACTTGTGGATGGGAGTCTGAGTCTGCAAGATGAAACTCTGAAAGCTGCTTGCGATTATACTGACCGAGGTAATAAAACACTGCATGATTTAATCATCATTCATGCATTCATTCATTCATACTATGACAAATATACTGTACAGTATTTATGTATCTATTCATTTATGTGGTCAGTGTCTAGCTGTCTATCTCTATATTGATTCCTGATGCCTGAGCAGTGGAAAGGCCTTGTTATAAACGCCTTACATTGAGTTATTAACTCTACTTGCTACATTTCCAGGTCCTCTCTGTAGCCTATTTGCATATCAAATGCTTCCCTGTGAGAATTGGGCTGTCAGCTACACTTTACTTCAATTTGCTCCCCTGAATCGCTACAAGAAAACAAGCGTTAAGTCATCAAGCCAGCCTCAAATCACTATCACTCCTCCTTGTATCATTACGTAAAGTAATGGCTATTGCCAGAACTTCATGCATTTATCTCTAATTCATTAACACTGCTGACAGTTATTTCTTGAAGGGTAATCACAAAAAAACAACCCAAAAAACCTGATTGCCATAACATTTGTAAAACATGGCTTTCTTGCAGCAGTAGTTCAGCATGTATGCAACAGCCACACCTATTAGTAAGCCCTGTAGAAACTGAGGTGGCCCATAAGCCAGGAGCTTATCTGTTGTTTCTGTGGTGTGAAGCAGCTTAAGCTGTACAGGTACAACACATACTCTTCTCCTGACAGGATGCCAGTCCACTGCAGGGACTTAACTCTGATTTTATCTCTGTGTGCATTGATTGCCAAGCAGAGCAGCAAAGCAATCCCAATTTTAAAAGCCTCCAACATGTTTTTCATTTCTTCATTAAACCTCTTAAACTCTTTTGAAAGATTCTTTAGGTAGCAAGAAATTTGTCAGTAGGATAAGAAAAACTTGTTGTAGGGTATGAGCGCTTATCTTTAATAATTTGAACAGTGTGTAAACATACACATTGTTCTAATATATTTTAATCAACTTTTAATTCATTCTTAGGGATTGGTGCATAAGAATAAGAGAGATTACAGCTTTGATGAGTAAAAGCTTGATATGAAGCTTATGAAATTGTGTCTCAATGAAGGTGATGTAATGCGTTTTTATCTGATGTGCTTTATTTCATTGTGCAACCTTTGTTTTACTTCAGGGTTTGGTGTTTGAGGAGGAGAGACCGCCGCCGCCAAACCGCGCCCCTCTCGCCCCCATGCTGGAGTTTGTCTCCGCCCAGACGGGGGTTCCTGTGGTTGCTGTAGGGGGAGGGGCTAGCCTGGGACGAGAGCCACAGGTAAAAATGAATTACCTAGCGTTGCATCATCAACCCAGCTAATTTCATTTGTACTAAATCAAAGACTGTCTGTGGCTTAGAAGATGAAACGCAGATACACGAGTGAAATGATTAAAGAATTACCTGTTGACCTGAACAGACCTTTTAGAGGTATTATTTTGGGGTGTTGCCATTGCTCTTGTTATGTAATTTTAATTAGAGATTAGAAAAATATATTCTGCAGAATTAAAAGTCGAAGTTAATCCCAAACTCTTTTTCTTCAATTTGTTGCATCTCAATTTAGCAAGCATAGATTTGACACAAAGCTTTTTCTCATACATCACTCTCCACAAAAAAATTACATTTTCACCTGTGGATCTTAAATCTCTAGGCTTGTGAATAATCTTGATGTACCAAACAACATCTATAACAGAGGGCTGAACCTCTTGGTTCTCGTAATAGGAGCCGAGTAAAGAGTTTCTATTTCCCTTCGGACAACATTCCCTTGTAGGAGACATTTATTTTCCAAATGCTCTCTATTTTCAGAAAACATGCTGTTCTGACCTCATCTCAGAGCAGTAATGAAGAAGGGGGAAATTAAATTTTTGTCAGAATTGCTCTAGTTCTGTCAGTGCTCCTAAGCTCATCAGAATCAGAATTGCTCCTATTTACTGAGTACTAAAAATATGCTAGTAATTGGATGTTATTGAGTGCACACCATACAGTTCAATATTTCAGTACTCTAGTGTACAACATATAGCATATATATACACACATACACACACACATATATACAAATTTTTAGTAATATTAATGTTTATGTTCTGATCATTTTAATTTTTTGGACAGCACAAAACCAGAGCTCCAGTGTCCAAATTCCATTTTGTTAATCACTGCTGTCTCACCTTGTTGTAAATGATGCTTGCATGGCCATTGTTACAGACTAATTAATGGGTGTCAGCTCTCCAACTGGATAATCTGTGTGTGACAAAAGGTGTTTTTTTTTTGTTGGCAGATGTGATAACTTGATCAAGCTAACAAAGCTGTTTTGCATAACAGGTGTGATATTTAATAATGTGGATTGTCTTTACAGTGGGATGCTGTTATTATGATTTTTACATGGTTGTAACATCAGCTACAGTGACATTTGATGCTACACACTAAAAATCAGCACTGTGCCATTGTAGAGCCTCTGAACAGGTCCTAATCACAAGGGTTAAAGTTCTCAGGCAACATGCCTGATTTTAGGCATAGAGCAGTTTTAAATTCATATAATACATAATTCAATACATTGTACACATTTCCTCCTGGACAACTTTTCAAGCTCACAAATCTTGTCTTGCTTTAATCCCTGCCTATCAAAAAGCAGCTGTGTTTATGGTGGGAGGAAGGTGTAGAAACTACATTTGAAGATATTCGACTTAGTAAGCCTCTTTCATTACATTTGTAAAACTCTATGAGCTTCTGCCACCAGATGTTAATATAAATCCCAGAATTTTACTTAGCCTGATATGGTATTTACCTTTTAATATTCTGACATACACTGCAGATTCACTGAGTTTTACCCTTAAAGTTCTAGTTTCTCAATCAAAGATGGTGATAAAACTAAGTTAAGATGATGCTATTGAGTGCCAAAGTGAAACCAAAACTTCCAGATCCTATTCCAGACCTCATTTAAAAATCACATTGACATTTGTAATAACACTTACAACTAAAAATCCTGCCTTGGACTATAGCCGTACTCCAACAGTATATCCCATACTTCCCATAAGCCCTTGACAATCATTGGTTACACGCCAACAGAAGAGGTTAGGTCATGGGTGAGTTTAGGGGCTGCAATGACTTCAGACATCTAATAACAGCAGGACAGAGAGGACAGAACGGTGTTGATGTTGTTATACAGCAAAGATTACAGCTAAAAAGTTGGAAAAATTACTTCAGAAGAAAGAGGGTGGAGGATTATTTAAATGGACAGAACTGAGATACGAAGACATAAGCTGCTGTGCTGATAAATGTTCGTGGGAGCTGTAGTTTTTTGTATTCTCAGTAAGTTATTTTGTAGTTAAAATTACAAAGGTTTCCATTTCTAACAGCAAGTGCTGTAGTGCAACGAGAATTTGTCTTATAATATGTATAATAAACCCTGGAAACACAATATATTTTTACACAAAGACTGATGAAAGTTATAAAATCCTTTTGTAACCGAGGCTAACATGGACATAATGTTAGGACTGTGGCTCTCTTTTAATCTCCAGAAGAGAGAAATAGTATCTCATTGGTTGAGCACCAGTCAGCTAACTGCCAGCGTGACCAGCACAAAAGGAGCTTTAGTTATAGTATATAAATACTTTATTTTTCATTCAGTCATAAACATGGCTGTTATGTTCTTGGAAGGCTACTTGATTGGCTTTTGGAAAAGGCTTCAGGCTAGTTTGAAATTGCAGAGTGAGGGTTTCTGGCACAACTTCACCTACTTCCAAGGTGCACAGAGAAGGGAGATAAGTCTAGAAAGATGAGAAATCCCGCAACACTTGTAGTATGAAGAACAACTTTATTAGTTGGGGGTGGTACTTGGGTTATTTATATTGTTGTACTATGCATCTTTCTGCTCCCTCTATACACAGCACTTTATAAAGCCTGTATGCCATATCTAATAGGCACATTTTTGGATGAACCCAAGTACCACCCCCTAGTTGCACCTTTCTAGTTAAGGGACCAAATATGGTGTCACCCATGTCCCTTCTTGGACAACGATTGGCCTGAAACCACATGAACATATATCCAACCCATCTTTGTAGATGTCCCATTGGCTGATATGTGTCTATTTGTATATGATTGGTTGCCTTTTATATTTTTTTTTTAAAACTTTTTTTTACCTTTTTTCCATGCCCAACTTACTTTATTTAAATGGTGTTTGTAATGTGTTTTATGATGACCCTGATGAAGGCCACAAGCCGAAACACGTTGGTCAACTAATAAAGTTGTTCTTCATACTACAAGTGTTGCGGGAGTTCTCATCTTTCTAGTTGGAAATTGCGGACAGAAAGGCTATAGCGTAGATAATTTAGCATGTATGAGTTAGTAGCAGAGTGCCAGGATTCAGTTGACTCTTCTTTTACCTCTTGCCTTTACACTGTGATTGAGACAAACATTAAAGGTTATGGCTCTTTAACCCTACCAACAGAGGATATAAAACACAATTGGGCATTTTTGTCCCCACAGCAGCTCTACCCTTTGATAAATGTTTGTATAATTAAACTCTAATCAGCTCTCAATTACCTTTGGGATGCTGAGTCATGCATGTTCCTAATACACGCCAAGAATCAATCAACCTTGTGTCAACAGTGCCTCTAAAACTGTGACTTGGGGACGCAGTGTCAGTCAGTCATTGTTTCTGGTGAGTGCTCACATGACAACAGTGCAAGTAGAGTATTTTATTTTAGCTCTAGCCTCCAAGGGGACACGGAAATTCATTTTTATGTTTCCTGCTACACCACCACTCACTCCCAGCATGTTCCCTGTGCGCGCGCCACTCTCAGTTGGGTTTAAGGAAAGTAGACAAGCTTACATCATAAATGAGACTGCTGGTTTGATACTTGACCTACTTCAGTGCAGCATAACCTCAGGTGAGCCCCGTCGACATGGGAAGGCAGTGTGATTTCCTCTTTGATCCGCTAAAGGTACACACAGACTGAGATTCCTGATGACTAATTTAAAAACATGTTCACTGCCTCTTTGTTTAATGGTGAGAAAGCACTAAATAATTAATTGCTAACAACACTGCTGAAATCTTTGGGCCATGTCAGAAAGTTCATAGACATACGCATGAAAGGTCCTTCACTTTATTTCAGGGTTTCAGCTCGTATTCATTAAAAATAACAACAACAAATAGACAAATTTGACGGATGATTTATGTGTCGCACTCTCAAGCACCGCCACCGTTACTGTGGTGAGAGAATAGAGCCGAACACATTCACACCGACAGTGAAAGCAGACGTGTTAAATGCAGTCGACAGTCTCTCCTTCCAGAAGAAGAAGATAATCTGTGTGAACGTGGAAGTTATTCAGTCTCAAAGCACTAGTCTGACATTGGTTATGACACAAGCTTTTGTCTGACCTCCACCGTCTGGATGAGAAAGTGTTGTTGTGAAGTAGCTAATTAAACACAGCAGGAATATGTTGCTAGCTCATGATTTAAAATCATTAACCTCCATGATTTCTTGCATTGTAATCAGAAGTGCATCATTTAATAACAAAAAATTGGAAATGCACAATAATACTGTAAAAAAAAAGTGGAATTTGAGCCAGGAAACATAGTACCAAGCTGGCTAAAGATCAGTGGGGTGGTGGCTCACCATTGGCCCCATGTTGGCAAGCAGTTCAGAATGTGAGTGAAAAAACAGGATTTAATGGAGATTTATCAAAGTAAAATTTCCATTGAGCAGCTGCTTTTGGCTTTCACTTTATGTTTATTCCAAAATAACTTTATTATTGGAGCATCTGACAACAGCACAGCCCAGAAAAGACTAACTGTCTGTTAAAACTGGACTACCTCTTATTTAAAAGTCAGTTTGTATATTATATATACCTATTTTAATGGCATTTGATGACTATATTTTTACTGTATAGTCAGTTCTAAAAGATCTCTTGGAAAGTTTTCTTGGCAAAAGTGCTTAAAGTGAAATTGCTTACATACATTAGAGTGATATATGCTGGTTTATGGCGGCTTGTCTACTTCAGACTACAACTCGCATGCATCTATAGTAGCGGTGTAATGGTACGTGTATTACAACCCCCCTAGTCTACAGCGCATGGACTTTTCTTTCCATTCTGTTCTTTTGTTCTAGTTTAAAAAAAAAAAAAACACAATAGATGGAAAGCCAAGAGAAATGACTTCCTCTTTCTGTCAGTGAGCAGCTCATCTCTTCAGATTAAATGTGACTGGAGCAGCAGGGAGGAAGGCTATCATTGTTTCATTCATCGACACTGAAAGCCTTATTCACAAGTCAAGGACTTTTTTGACAGAAAAGACTGTTATTCCTCTGTGTTCCCCTCTCACTAAAACTGAAGTCAGATGAAGTCAGTCAGCCACGAGGCAAAAAGGAAGAGAGCTGAAGTATGAGAACAGACAGAACTTAGATGACTACTGTATGGATACGCATATTCTTTCAAAATGTATGTGTTCGCCATCACAGCGTCCCTGAATTACAATATTAGTTTCATGACAGCTCAGCAGTCTGTGAGTTATGGCCAGTGGAGGAAATTGTCTAAGTAGTGGGAGAGAAAGTAAGGGTGTTGTCGGAGGGAAAGTGACAAGAACTTTTGTAATAGTTCTTATTATGGTGCTTTTACGTGTACTGAATGGCCAATGCAGATGTGTGGGATGATTGGTTGTCAATCTGCTGTTAATATTTGGGGCTCCAGTAGGGACAATCCTCAATCCTTACTGAATAGTGAAGGTGAGACCTGTTTCCCCTTTTTGTTAGTTATTTTTACTGTTTTATTTTTTAAAAATATGAGGAAAATATGTGTGTGTTTAGTGCAGGTTTCTGGCTAGCCAATTAGCATTTTAGCCAGCTATCAGTAACTTCTCTCGGTAGAGTTCAACTGTTTACTATCATTATTGATTAAATCTATGTTATCTCCAGATGAGCTCATGTTATCCTGTAAGGTCTGACAGTTATTTCAGAGATAATTTAGTTGTGAGAAGTTGTAGTTGTTGAATCTAATCCTCAGTATAGATCGAGTCAAAGTCTCCTCTCACCATTCCTCCTGTTTAAGGGCTCAAAAGAAATGACTGGTATGTGCCTGACTTTCATACTGGATACTGGAGTTTGTGTTCCATCATGATATGAGACTTTTTTACTTACCTTTAAAGGAAAACTACTTATTACAATTTTCATAGCTGTTGCTATTGGCTTTATCAATGCAAATTCTGAAATCTCAAAATGCAGTGACCTCGCTTCCAACGAGGTCCAACGAAGCAACAAACATGAGTGTTCAGAGTTGATAACAGTGATAAGTTGTCCAATTTTCTTGTGGTTTATCTTCATCCATACTTTATAAACATGAATTCAGGGGCGATATCTACCCACCTCAATGCCCAAATGCACTCATGGCTTCATGTTCTCTCTCCCTCCTTGCTTTCAGGAGAGCGGCTCCATCTACCTCCAGTTCACCTGCTCCACTTCCCTCCAGCTGGAAGTCATCTTTGAGGTGCTCGAAGAGTACGACTGGACCGCCTTCTCTGTGGTGACAACCCGTCACCATGGCTATGAGGACTTCCTGGCCATGGTGGAGGGTATGACAGATGGTTCCTTCATCGGCTGGGAGAAGAAGAGCGTGGTGACTCTAAACGTGACGGACGACCCTGGTGGGGCGCGAACCAAAAGGGTGCTCAAAGACAACGAAGCACAGGTGAGGCGTGGACAGAAACATGAATGTTGATTTGATTCATCTCTTAAGTGTGAAAATAATTTCTATTCTGTCAAGTCTTCTATCGAATTTTTGGCAGTGCTACAAAATACAATATTTAATCTGAGGACTCAGTGTTTCTGCAACACTTCTCACCGTCTACCTTGAAGCTGCTTCTCCTGTAGTCTGAGGTTGAGGTGACTAACATCTGTAAAGGCTCTACAGGCCTTGAAGAGTCAGATGGTGAAAGCAGTCAATCTGCAGATAAAAAAAAAAAGATCCCTTCCTCCATTATTACTATAACCTCCTTATTCTGCAGCAGCTAGCAGCAGCAGACACAATGTAAACAAACTTCTGCTAGTAAATGTAGCCTAGAAGCAAAAGACCACACAATTTATTAATTTCTAAACTGACCAAAATGATTTGCAGAGTTTTTATGTTGGTCAATGTTTTACAGCCAACTATCTTATTAGCTGTGTAGCCTGCAAAATTACATTAGCAGTGCACTTTTCTCCATGTGGATATTTGGTAGCCTGTTCAGCAAATGAAGAAGCAACACAAGACGTGTTTTCATGCTTGACCGAGGAGAAGGACGCATTTGGTTGCTGTTCAAGGCTCTTTAGGTGTTAGGCTGTCTTGTCAATAGCCTATGATAGAATAGTGAACATTACCGCTTTATCTAAATACAGTTTAAGATGAAAGGACTTGATTGGCTATATGAAAGAAACAATGGCATCCTGATGCACACACAAGGGACACAATCATGACTCACCTTATGTATAGAATACAAACTTTTTAGCCTTTTGGGTGCTGATCTTTCCTCTGTACGCTGTAGCAGAAGAAAAAAAAAACATGCAATTTAATTTCAACCGGCCTCTAAAAACTCTAAAAAAGGTTAATCATCTTATCCAGATCAATATATATGGAGTGCTCTCACTGACTCTATACCCAAAGTTATGAAATTAGAAGTTACTCAGGTGTTTTTAACCAGAGGCGAGCCATTGAACGAAGCTATAGCAGCTTACCTTTTAAAAACAGCCCGCTGCTTACAGCAAAAGCCTTACTTAAGGGGAGGTTGACTGAGGACAAGCTATTCATTTACACTGACATCCTAAGAGACTACTTCAAGGATTGAAGGAGCTTTATTTGTCACATGCACAGAGATACAAAGTAAAACATGCCGTGAAATGAAAGGGATGCTCAGTTACTGTGTAAGAATATCCAAGGGATCAACAAAAAAAAAGTAAATATATAAAATAAGATAAATAGAATAAGGTAAAATAAAAAATTGCTAGTGCAAGATGAAACTATATAAATATATATTCTAATCTTGAAGTTAGGTAAAAAACTATACATACAAATCTTACCAGTTTCCAGAATCTCACAGTATTTACAGTTAAAGTGACCTGGTGTGCAAATAAAAGTAAAAGTGACAAAGGGTAGTAACAAACAGTTTGTGTTCAGTATTGCAAGAGTGTCTGTGTTTGTGGAAGTTTTTGTTAAAGTGAAGCTTGTTTGTTGAGGATCCAGATGGCCTGAGGATAGAAACTCCTCTTCAGTCTTTCGGTTTTGGCCATGTGACTGCACAGACGTCTGCCTGACCTCAGCAGTCTAAACAGTCCATTGTCGGGGTGTTAAGTGTCTCTTATGATATTTTGGGCTCTAAGCCTCAGCGTTGCACACACCTGGGAGCTTTGTAGTATGAACTATGAATCTAATTGTTGCTGATCTGAATTGAGCGGCTCTTCTCCAACAGCTGAGTGTTCAGTGCTTTGCTCTGGGGCACTTTGGTAGTCTCATCATTCATCAGAGAACAGAGATTTAATCAGATGTCCTCACAGTTACAAGTCCGACTCACTAACCTGTGGGCCTTTTTTCTTTATCCTCTTCATGATTAATTTGTGGTGTCTATGATTTGGGATTTGTCAGTGCAGAGTTCCAAACAAAGAAATATCTCAAATCTACAGCTTTAATTTCTGTTGATATAACAAACATGTGTGATCGAACATTTTTGTATTTTGTATTTTGTCACTAGACTATAAATGGATCTCACAGCATGACATTATGAAATGACCAGTAGGCAACTACAAACAATGATGGAAAGAAGATTAATGATGGTCAGCCGAGCTGTTTGTAGCGCTCAGTGTTTGTGGTTTTTAAATCAATTTTTTTCAACTCGTCCTAACACCTGAATGATAAAATAGACCTTTCATCAGTGCTTTCCTAAACCCCTATGAGTGCCCCAAAATTATGTATATGAGTGTTTTCTGATCTGCAACCCCAGTGATTACAGTCTGGTGAAGTTTAGACAACTAAAAGAAAGGAAAAAGGGAAAAATGGGTTTCGGTCTTGCAGGTTAACCACCAGGAATTACCAGTTAATTTCCAGGAGTCTCTGAGTGCTTCTTTTTTGACAGTCAGACATTTTCTTTTTTTTTTTTTTCTTTTGGTACTTGTCACTTTTTACAGCTTTTAGAGAGATATGCCATTCACTAAAACCTATTTTGGGAAAATATGAAAACTTCAGGGTCTTGTTCAGCAGGAATAAAATGTTTTATTGTAGCTTTGTAAAAAAAAAAGGCAGATATTTATACATGAAAAATTTTGGTGGAGCACCAAATGGTGGAGCTATTCTTTGAAGATCAGACTCAACAGTGAGTCAGTACCAAGAAACTTTTTCTAATCTTTAGCCTGATAAAACCAATCTTTTTGAATCACTGTTTTTAAACAGCTGCAGACAAACAACACCCAAGAATAAGGTAATGGCCCTTTGCAGAGGTGACCTTAGCCGTGGTCTAACACATCTGATAGGGAGGAAGGAATTTCTGGGCGCCACAGGATCTTTTCTGTTATTCCTCCCCAACCGCTGTCTTTGTATGAGCATAATATATGCTCCATCTCTATGTTTCACCATCTCTCCCTTTCACGCCATACCCTTTTTATTTGTATTCATTCCTAGCTCTCATCCTTTTACTGTTGTCAGCGTAAATGACCTTTGTCAAAATGAAGTCCATGAAAGGGATAAAGAAAGAAAGAAAGAAAGAAAGAGGCGGAGAATGGACCAAAAGTAAAGGGCCGGAGTGAACATGATGTAATGGAATGAAAGTGATATGAAATGTTGAATACTGAAGGAGTGAATGAACCCTCTGCTGGGTTTTACAATTTAGATGTACACATCTTTTTGAGAAGATATTGTAAAGGTTATTGAGAGGGTACTGTAGGAGATGGGTAATGGCATTTTCAAAATCTGTATTCAATCATAGAAACCAATGAAGTTTCAAGCAGCTTGTTGCTTGTTAAAGATTTTGAAAGTAAATACACTAATGATGGATAGATGGATGGATGGATAATGTTTCCATAACATGAGGTGAACATATGTAAAAAAATGCTGCCTGGAAGTCAAAAGCCAGGGCTTCAGCCTGCTCTGAAAGCTTAATTTGCAAAGTTACCTCAACATCCCCATCAAACTGATGTCAGATTGTTCACATATGCCCACAAACAGGTGTCCGTTCTGCAGTCTTTGTTGCTAAGGTTGCTGTTAAGGTTGTTCCACAAGTTGTTCCAATCAGAACAGAGTGGGCTCATCAGGAAGGTGACCTTAAAGGGGAACTATTATGTTAATTTCCAGCTCTATATTTTTATTTTTGGACTCCACTAGCTCTGCATGATTCACAGTACAAAAAACTCCTTATTTATCTTATACTGGCCCTTTATGCAGCCCCTCAGTATAGTATATCTCCTTACAGGCAGTTTTAGCTTTGGTCTCTTTAAGGCCCCCTCCCGCTGAGCTCGCTCTGTTGTGACTGGCCAGCTGTCTGGAAGGCAGCCGTATCGGACTGTGTTGTATTGTATCATGTTAAGTTACCATCGATGTAAACCCACCATTTCCTGCTTTACTGCTTACAAGAAATGAAACATGTTCCTCACGGAGTTAGCAGAGCTTCGTTAGTGGTGCAAAAAAACAGTTGAAACAACAATATATGGACATATATGGAGCTCTTTGTTCAGTGTATCAGTTAGAATAATGTAGGTAGGAATAGTACAAGCAGAAACAGCTACAGTGATGATGATGTTTGATGACGACCAGCAAAAGGTAAACTACTTATATTACTTTGCCATGCGGTGTAATGGAGTCATGGCTCAGTGTGATTACCCCCAAAGCAATAGAAAGATGCCATAATCCGTCACGACATTGGCTCAGGCTGAAAGTAGAAAAAAAACGTTGGAAAGTGAGTGTTTGGAGCAGTCTGAAACCGGTGCTTTCTGCTCACAGGAATTACTTCTACATATGTTTACTACATTATTTGACATGTTAGCCATTTTTAATATGAACAACCAACACTGTAACATTATATATAGATCTGAAAATAAGGAAAAACATAATAGGTCCCCTTTGACGAGGCAGAACCTAAAACGGCCTGTTTGAGAGGCTGAACTGAGGGGCTGCATAAAAAGGAGTTTTTAACTGTAAATCATGCAAAAATATTTCAGTAGAATAGGCCAGTAAATGTGCAAGATACGTCCCCTTTATGGGTTGTTCTAAAGTTTGAACCTGCTGCATCTTTCAGATTATGCGTTTCAAAACACATTGGTGGTTTTCAAAAGGTCCAACATGTACTGGAAATGTAAGGTGGCACTTCAGACTACCTTAACACACTGGCTCTAAAATTAATTTGTCAGCTGACGTCGAAACAACTGCAGAGGCTGCTAAACTATTATTAAAATGACCCCCTTAAAATGTCCACTTCCACACGAACAATAGTAAAACAAGGGGCAGTGATGCGCAGGGCAAGCGTTTGGACAGTCTCCAAGAAGGTGTTTTTCACTGCCACTTGGTTATTGTATTCCTGGCTTCCAGGGTCAGTGTCATCCATCTAAATTTGGTATTTTCAGCAGCAGTATATGGGCACATGTCCTTGAAAATAAAAGTAGTAAGACACAAGGAAAATGCAGAGATAATTAAGACAGGAAATATACACCATGTTCTGGTAGCGTGAAGTTTTAGGGTCCTGCTGAGCCTGTCTAATCCCTAGATTTGCTTTATACCAGTAGACAAGGTAAGACCGAAAATCTAGATCTAACTAGCGTTGGGTTGTGTTGGTTCCTTGGGGTCTCAGGAATGCAAGTCTGCCGCTAAATCTCTACAGCGAATTGTCCTCCACTGTAATATGATACTGTCTGTTTTTTCATTATTGTGCAGTGTTGCTCACACGCCGTCTTTGGCCTGTTTTGAAAAGCAGTTGGGTTGCATGCCAACTTCTGCATAATCCTCCCATGAAGCTCAGTCCTTTGATGGAAAACCAAAGGGTACTGCCTCATAATGTGTCTACAGTAGCATTACGGTGCAGGTTTAGTACTGAATGGTATTTGTGAATTGGACAAGCCCTGCACTGTGAGTGTATGCTAAAATCCCCTCCTCTCTCTCTCTCTTTTTCCTCACACCCCCACATACCCACTTGTGATGTTGGAATCATTGATTAAATTCGGTTCAGCCTTGTCTGTGCTGCGATATGAATATAATTCAGAGAGAGAACTCTTTACCGCTGAGAGTTTTCTGCACTGCTCTCCCTGTCTCTCATCTCTCCTTCTCTAATCATCCCCTCTTTCTTCTGCCTCTCTTCCCTCCCTCTCTCGTCGTACATTAACATGTCTCGTAAGCAGACGGAATCTGGATGCAAACAATCTGTATTTCATTTACACCTGAAATTAAAATTAGCCTCCGGTACCCCCAAAGAATTCCCCTGCCCCTCGCGAAGCATAAATATGCCTCGGTGACCCGACAACTTTCTGTCGCAGCTAATGCAAAATTATTAATCTTACGTGTCTTTATGCATAATCTCGGAGGCACCGGGGAGGCTGCGGTGCTGCATGGGCCATTTATTTTACTTCAAAGCTTGCCTTCACCAATTAGCATACCGCAGGCATCAGCTGATCATGCACATCTCGGTGTTGTAACTGGTAAGCAAGATAGCAGGCATGTTGTTTTCCCTCTACACGTCTGAATCACTCACGTTTATCATTACAGGAGAACAAATTCATGATAAATCAAGCGGTGCAGCATCAGATAGCACTTGTGTGGTGCTATTTTTTTTCACTTTTCATTCAGACTTTAGTATTAAATATAAAAAAAAACAATGTTATCATCTTCTATGGTGGTTTGGTCCAGTTTCACAGTCAGAGGAGGATTTTAAACCAGTGCTTTTCAAGACTCAGACTGAACTGCACATTTATCTGTTTGATATGTTTTGGGGGGTTTACAATATCAGGAATTATTTGATCAACAAATAAGTGAATAATATTACAAATGTAACCAAATATTTGGTGCCAAGTTTCTTTTCTTGACAATTTTCAGAACTCAACACATTTCAGCATTGAGGTTCAATACCCAACTATAGTTAGATATCATTCTCAAGGTTTTCAAAGAAAAGGAAAGTTCTTTAAAAGAAATCAGAATTCAAAGAGCAATAGACAGAGACATTTTCATTTAGTCTTGCACAGTCTAGCACTAAACCTGTGCGCTCATACCACAGGCTGCTTGACCAGCTGACAATTGGATCAGTGCCTCCGTCTGGCAGTCACACTTATTTGTGCCAAAGTTCAAGATATTGGTTACAGTCAAACTGTGGCGTTTATCCCAATAAATCAAGCCAGCATGCTGTCAAATGCTGCCTAACGTGGGCAGCAGCATTTATGTAAACACATGAAGCAGACACGAAGCAACATTAGCATTAATTTGGTGGCATATTTCTAGAAACTTTGTTAATGTAAGTCCAATATTCACAGATTGACTATCCGCCAACTCCTGAGAAAAACATCCATCTCTTTAGCAGCTACAGTAAAAGCTTCACTATATTCACCTGCTAGTTGCTAACTTTGTCTGTTATTTGGTGCTAGGCAGGTAGCATACAGTTAGTGATAATTCTGTGTGGGTTTGTCACCATGAGCAACCTTATTTAATCAATTAATGGTATGAATATATTGATAATTGCAGCTTTCAGCGAGCTGTTTAATATATAAAGATTTGTTATGTTTCGTTATGGACAACATGTTGACTTTTAGTTATGCTGTGTGTGTTTTGCAGTCAGACCACTGATATTATATAAAATTCATGTTGAAAATGTTGCCTCTGATTTAGACTGCAGATTAAAACATTCATCCAAGACGCCTGAACGCTGGCTGTCAAGAGTATTAACTGAAATGCTCCACAGTGAAATTAAATTACTTCCTGTTGACAACAAACAAAAATGATTATTAGGACAAAATTAAATTAATTTCTTTTTTTAAAAAAACATGTTTTCTGTATTTCACTTAGACATTCACACTTTTGGGGAGAGAATTTTCCTTCATTTCAACCTGAATACTGATGCTGCTAACTTCTGTCACGATAAAATATGAAGACCCATGGGGATCTAGATGAAATGTTTTCTTCCAAAATGAAATGTCCAACATTTGAAAAATGAGACGTGTGTGCGAACAAAGTGATTGATGGCAGGAAATTATAACAAATTACTTCTCTTTCTGGGGGATTGCAGAAAACAGGGAACTCAGGATGAGAGGAGGAAAACACTTTGACAGACTGGATCCTCTTTATTTCAGGCATACACAGTAGAGTGACAAACTTTTGATCAAGCGATGCCAACACCATATGTAAAGACGTCTATACCATGACTGCTCAGAGGATGTGATTGACAGGGATTGAGCGCTAGTGTGGACCTCATGCTGACCCCGATACCCGTCCGCTGTCAGCTGAGTGGGAGGGATCGGCGTCATCTCGCCATCCTCTCTGACGCGAGTAACAGGCAGTGAATGTGCAGCATGTGACAGCATCCACACAAAACGTGCCTGCTGCTGGTTTCAGTGTGTGTGTGTGTGTGTTAGTAAAAGCATGTCACGTTTTGATCTCGACTAATTGCGGTTTTATAACCTCGTGAATTGTCCTACAGAAAGTATGGCGTAAATTTTCCTCAAGTGCTTCCTCTAAGTAATCATCTAAAGTACCATCAGCATCAACTGCACACACATTACACAGCCTCTTTCTCACCCTCTTCTAGTTTCACACAGTTTTCACAGTTCTCTCACTTTGTCTGTTTAATCCACACACACACACACACACACACACACACACACACACACACACACTTAATTCCTCCTCTTTAATAATGTATGAAGGGGAAATGAAAGCAGACCAAGAGGCACCATTTTTCAAGCATAGCCCATGTGTTACAAATAAATTAAAAAAGAGAAGCACTAATGTATAAGTGCACCGAGTGTATTGATGTATAAATGAATATAATCCATAATTGTAAAGGAAACATGAAAGGGCATTATGGGGCAAGGAACAAGAAACATGGAGGATGAGAAATGGGATGGAAATGTACTTTTTGCTTGTTTTTCTTCTTTCCTTACATTCACCCATACACCTTTTCTCTCTCTGTACTTTTCTCTTTTTTCATCCTCTCCTCCTGGTTCATTAGTCCTCCTTTTCCTCCTTCCTTATGCTTGTGCTTTTTCCTCTTATTGCACTCTTCCTCCCTCTCTCCTCTCCTCTCCTTTCGTCTCCCAAATGTCTCTCTGTATCTTCCCTCCGTTCATCCCCTTCCTCTCCCCTTTCGGATCTACTCTGTCATCCTTCCTCTTCTCCTCCTCTGCTTTCTTCCTTTGGATCTCTCCTTCCTAACCTTCTTCTTTTCTAATTACTTCTATAATCCCTCTCAAATATCTCTGTTTCCCTGTCCCTTTCTTTCTGGTGTGTTTTCCTTTCTCCCTCTTTCTTTCCTCTCTTTCTTTCCCAATTTTTTAAACCCGCTCCTCCTTATCTTGATCCATCTACTCCTCTCTTTCCCTCCTTACTGTCCCATCTTTCCCTTTCCATTCACCCCTTCTTCTTCCTTTCCTCCCTCTGCTAATTACCTCCCTTAATTACTCCCTCCCGTCTTTCTCCAGGTCCGTCTGCTCTACTGCTCCCTGGAGGAGGCTGAGGTGGTTTTCAAAGCAGCCTGGGCGGCAGGTCAGGCTGGGCCCAGTCACATGTGGTTCGCCGTGGGACCAGCCCTGTCTGGTTTGGGCCTGGAGGGGCTGCCCAAGGCCTTGTTCGCTATCCGGCCACAGGGCTGGAGGGACGAGCCACGCAGGTAAGAGCAGAGCAGAAAAAAAGTGAGACCTGCAAGGTATTAAGATGTGTTATATACATGATCTCTATGCAGTGACAGTTGGTTTTATTGTGCTCACTGCCTGCTGCGTTACTTAATTTACTTAAAGGATAGGTTCACAGTTTTTAAAGTCTTTCTTAAACCAAAGTAGGTGCCCAAATGAACAGTGAAAGAGGTTTTCTTCACTGTGATCATTCCTCCTGTTCATACTGGATATTAAAAGATCCTTCAAATGTGCTTTCAATGGAAGTGATGGAGGCCAAAATCCACAGTGTGTCCACACAGTCATTTAAAAGTTGATCTGAAGCTTATGAGGCTTCAGCAGTCTGAGTTAATCATATCAAGTGGATATCTGATACATTTACAGTCTTTTTAGCATCAAATTCCCTCTTTGTTTCCTCGGACAGTGTTTCCTTGTTGAGCTGGAAGTATAGGAACAAAAAGAGGGACTTTGGCACTAAAAAGACTGCAAAATACCTTATAAAAAGACCTGCTATGGTTTCTTTATTTTCAAGAAATTTGATCATTTTCTGGTGCAGTGTAAAGTGTACAGTGTGTTGAGCGACTACGATACTGAAAAGTTATGTAATTTTGTAATTTCCTCTATTTCTCCAGTTGAATTGGGAATTTACGTCTATTGAGTTTTGCACAGCCAGGCTTACTGTAGACGCTTGTGAAAAACCTAACCCATTTGATTTTAAAAATACATGAGGATTAGTGAGAAAAAATAAACATTCTCTCCTTTATCCCAGAGAAAATACACTTTGTGCAGATCCATATTTTTCCCCGCAGCAACGCACAGAGCTACACAGTGAAATTTTACAACCACTTGCTCTGTCCATGATGTATTCTCTGCTGTGGGGGTGACCTGATTTCACCGCAGGGATCATTAAAGTTTTATCTAATCTAATCTAAATAGACTGACCAAGTAAATCCAGATGAAAGATACAATCCCTTATTGATTTGAATTATTAAACCCACCTCAGTCATAAAGGGAGGCATAGAGGGAGACAGGTTAGAAAGAATTTTTACACTTCATGAAGATATAAAGCAGTGAAATAATAATACAGTAATGCAGGGAAAAGATGAACATTTATATATATATATATATATACACTCATATTGAAAATCTCTAATATTTTCATGTAAACTTGGAAATAACCAGAAAGTTTGAGGATTCAGAAATATTTAAAAATACAAGTTATGACATAAATGAAGAAATATTTAAGATTCTTCACTATTTCTAGGTCAGCAATCAAATTTGTGGCATTGACCAACTTTACTCCTTTGTAAAAAAGGTCAGATTTCCTTGAGTTGTATCCCCCCTATCGAAGCATGTGTTCAGCAGGTGTTCACCTGTTATAAATATGGCTGTGTCTCAAGTTTCCAGCAGATCATTGCTTATTCAGTAGCATTGTAGTAGTGGGAAACACGGCATAAGAACTAAGTGAAAGTCAAATTGTCATTCTAAGCAAAGAGGGGCTTTCTCAGCGTCAAATCATGACAAGACTAAAGGATTTTAAGAGGGCAGTGCATGGAAGTCTAAAACACTACAGAAACTGGATCAGTTGTATCCAAAGCATGATCAGTCAGACTAAAAGTGACCACACCATCAGAAGATCAATACATCAAGCTTAGTTCCCTGAGAGATAGAAAAGCAACTTCATCACAGACACAGAATTTACTACATAAAGAACACAAGACTCCAATCTGTAAAAGTACTGTCAAAAGAAGGCTGTCTTGTAATGGTCTCAGAGGATGAGTAGCAGTTTCTAAACCATTTCTCGGGAGGGGAAACAAGGCCAAACACTTGGGATGGGATAAGAAATGCCAACATTTCACAGTGGATGAATGGAAAAAAAGTCCTATTAACTGATGAGTCCAAGTTTGAGATGCATGGCAGTAACAGAAGGGTGTATGTAAGGACATGAACAGGAGAAAATGATACATCAATATATCAAAACTGACAGTGAAACATGGTGGTGGGAATATTACCTACTTTGGAGTTGGACACCTACACTGAATTGACCAAGGAGTCCTGACTGTCATGGACTTTCCTCCACAGTCACCTGACCTCAACCCCATTGAACATTTATGAGGGACTACTTGAAGACTTTTGGATCCCACTTCATATGTATATTATAATAAATGTTGCTTGACAAAAACATCCATTGATAATACAAATCAGATGTTATTCCTAAACTTGACTAGATGCACCATGAATATTGCCGCATCATCAAACATTCACTGTCTACTGACCATTTTGAATCCACTTGAGATGCAGGAATCGGTCCAGCTTGCCAAGCAGCATTTCAAATGCATCATGATTTCTATGCTTGTAAAATTAGTGTCCATGCTAGAGAGAAAAGCCCAAGTGAGCGGCACACTTGTCACTACCAGGCAGAGCTTCACGGTTCATTCTGAAACACAGATGCTGTGTCCCATGACTGACGCTGGATACTTAGAAGGATGTGAACCATGCAGATGGGTCCTTCTGAAGACCTGATAATCAGGCTGATTAGATTAAAATATTTAGCATCATTTAGCATCACATAAACCAGAACTAACAGTGCATTCAAGCGTCATCAAGCTGTAAAGTCAGACATTTACAGATTTATCGCCAGAAACTAAATAGCGGTGATAACGTCAAAGACTTGAGTTTACACTACAGAACTACAGCAACAACAGTGTACCATTTTCTGTTCATTACATTCATTATGTTACATTTAAACTGGCCTGACTCAGTTAAAACTGATTTACAGCAGGTTCCTGATCTGCAGCATATAAAAGAAATGTCACACAAACAAAAACAACAACAAAACAAACAGCTACACAGACACTACAGAGAAGAGGACTTCAGTGGAGTAAGATGATATATGTGGTTGCGGGTGTGTCCTTCCATCAGATAGTGCTTATATGCCTGTGAAGTGTGTAATAGAGGTTATTGCTGTTATGTAATATGGGATCTCAGTCCAGATTTTAGTGTATGTGTGTAAAAAATTATCTCTGACCATAGTTGTTTTTGTAGGCCGGTACTGGAATAAGTGCATCTGATCTAGTGATGCGTTCCTGTCTTGTGTTGTGTCTTGGAAGTAGACCAGTAAGTGTTGGAAGGGAATTATTATTTTGGATCTGAAAGTAAAATTTAATGGCTAGATTATCTGTGTAGTTCTGAAAAGTCAGGGCATTAGAGTGTGAAAGTGCAGTGCAGTGTTGAGTCCAAGGGGGAAGGTTGCCAGGGATCTTATAAGCTCCATTGCTATTGGGTCAATGGTTTCCTCTGTGGTGAGGGATTAAATTGGGAGACAGTAAGATTTTGTTGAAAGAATGATTAGATGTAGATGTGTTTCTGAGGTTAGAGTTTGATTTGCAAAAATTAATGGGGTCAGACATAGATTTCTTAGGGGAAAAGAAATAGATACATTCTGTTTTCTTGACACTGATAACTAGATGATTAGATTTCAACCAGTCATGTAAATAATGAAGATCAGAAGAGAGTTTTGAGTTTATGAGATCAGGGTTTGAATCCGAAAGAAAAAATACAGTGTCATTGGCATATAGTAGACAATTAGAATATTTACACAAATTGGGAAGGGCATTAATATACAGAAGAAAGAGTAAAGGACCCAAATTGATGCCTTGTGGAACTCCCATATTTCAAGTTATAGGGGGAGATGTTACATGCATTACAGCAATACCACAGAGGAGGAAAGTTGAAATGAGCTGAATTTGTTCAGCAGAATCTGATGATCCACTGTCTCAGGCTTTACAAAAATCAGGGACATGACCTTTGTTGAGTGAAGTATGTATTTGTTCAGTAAATAATAATAATAATGCTGACATGGTTGATCGGGTAGAGTGGAAACCATACAGAAAGTTAGTACAAAAAGGAGGTTGTTGCTTTCAGGATGGTTGTTTAATTGGTTAAAGATAATTTATTCCAGTAATTTTGATATTACTGGGACAATGGATATTGGTCTGTCGGGTCCTCAGATTTAAAAATGGGAGCGATTTGAACAGTTTTCCAGCCAGAGGGAAAGATTGAAAAGCCTGATACACAGATTGATCAAATGGTGGTGGAGGAGAGACATAAAGCTGTCAGCATGAGTCCTTAAAAATGCATATTTAAACCATAAATATCACAGGTACAGGAGAATTTTTCAATGAGTTCAAAACATCAGACAGCTAATTCTGTGTAATCTCAGAGAAAGAGAACTGGCGGGATGTAGAAGAAGAAACATGTGGGGGATAGAAGGGAGTATCAAAGTTAGATGCTAGTTCTTTAACAGATGTAACAAAATAATCATTAAAAAAAGAGCTTGCAACCTTTTCGGCTTCAATGATAAAAGCACCTTGAAGAGAAATTTGAATATTGTCATTCTTTTTCTTCTCATTTTCACCAGTGATGACTTTAAGTGTCTGCCATGATGTTTTAGGTTTAGAAGCAGTTTGGATAATTTGCTTTTGGAAATAGACCACCTTAGCCTTGCATAGTTCAATAGTGCATTCGCTTCTGATCATTGTATGAATTACTCCAGACAATGCATATTTAGAGGGTTGATTTGTAAATATAAAGGTCAAGGACTAAACTGCGAGTGTTCCCAATTGTAGTCGGCTCCTTGATTAATTGATAGAGACCAAGCTTTATCACAGTAGCTTTCAATGATTTTGATGAGCTCTCATTCCGGTCCAGATTGATATCACCCAAGATAACAAGTTCCTTCATTTTTACTGATTTTATGACATCAGTGACAAAATAGACACTTGCACTGATACTTAGGTGCTTATAGGTGACAATAATTGTAATCGCATGTTCACAGGTGAAATTTACAACCAGTTGCAAGGTCTCAGTTTCCATTTGTGTTGTTGAATGCACATATTTCAGACTCGCATAAAAGGCAACTCCACTGCCAATTTTATCAGTGTGGTGTCCATGATATAGATAATTTTCTGGTGAGAGAAAAGGATCAAGAAAAGTAGGAGTTAATGTCATGTGGGTGAGTTGAGCAGGTGGACTCAAACACAAGAGACGGCAGGCAGGCAAATCAGATGCAGAAATTTAATGAAAAAATTCAAAAGTCATAGGAGACACAGGAACCAGGAACAATGACCATAACCACCGGACAAACACAGGGCATAAACACAGAACAAACGCAGACATCTCGACAAACAATGAACAGAAAACCACGACTTAAAAACTAACGAGGAGATGAGGTGCAGGTGGGGAGATGGGTGGAGAACTCAGGAGAGGGGGAATTGATTGGCTGGGGAAACACAGGGAGCAGGGCAGGGCTAATGACTCCAAATGCAGGGCAGGTGTGGAGGAGTACATGAGCACACAAGGGAAACACAGAGCAACAGAAAACCAAAACCCAGAAAATACAAATTCTCAACGCAACCTACACTAACCCATCTGAAAATACCCACGAACACAAACCCAAGTACACAACACAACAAGCAAGACATATGACCAGAGGGACTCAACAGAAGTGCTACACAAGAAACCCCTCAAAAAACACAAAAGAGTCCAAAAACTCACACGAAAGTCCATTCAGAATGTGACAGTTAACCATGATTCAGAAATTGCCATTATATATGCTTTTGACTGCACAAGCATTATTTCAATTTCATCCATTTTCGGGGCAAGTTAGGACAGGGTAGATGGATTTTTTTCCGAACCGTTCTTCCTTGTGGTTTAACTACTTCAGCTTCAGGACATGAAACAGATTTAGAGGAGGGAGGGGGGATTATTGTTATTATTGTCATGATTGGAAACATGCGCTATGGTTGTATTAATGACAGATGAGGCCGGTGGTGGGGGGACTCTGAAGTACCACCATAGACGGAGATGGAGGTTCCGGGGAGGGTGTGTGGGATGTAAACGGTCAGTCATGTGGAGAGTACTGTATGGCGTGCTGCAAGTTGGCTGATAGCATTCGGCCGCCCAGCCTATTGGGGTGGTCTCCGTCAGTCCTGAAGAGGGAGAAAACAGATTAAAATTGTCAATAAAACCTACATTGTGAGCACTGCAGGCAGATTACAGCCAAGTGTGGAGGCTGAATATTCTGCCTGAATGCCCATCTCCACGGGCCAGTGTGGGAATAGGACTGGAAATAAAAACAGACTTTCCGCAACTACTTAGAAAGTTAAAAAAGGTTATTAAAATCATTTTTGGTCAGTTCAGACTGCTGATGAGCTGCCTTGTTTGTCCCCACATGAACTATTACTTGTTTGGTAGAAGATGGGAGTGACTCCAGTGGCTCCAGGGGAGCAGTGTGTTGCTACGCTGAAGAAACGGATGTTCCTGATTGTGGAATACCCAACCATTAATGTGGTTGAAGAGAAGAGGGGACAAAGAGATGAAGGCTGTGGGTTCTCATGGCAGAAGAGTGCACAATCTGTTTCCACACTGTGTGTTGTAGTTGCCGATTGAGGATGGGGTGTCTGAACAGGCGAGTGTTATGGCGATACAGCAACATCAGACTTGAAAGAGCATTTCCTTGCTGGCTCAGGGCAAGGAAGACTTCCAGAGCATCTGATTACAGCCTCTTTCAAGATCTTACAATGGGAAGAGGAGGACATTACCTGAGATGAAGGCCATTGATTTAGCTTCACAGTGGAATGGAGAGCCACTTGAACACTGCTAGCCACCAGTGGTGAAGAAGCTGCAGTGTCAGCAGGCCCCATTTTCAGAGAGGGGTCCAGATCAGGACAAATCGGAACTGCAGGAGCATCAATTGGGTGGTGCTACCATGCTTAACAACTTAAACTTTTGTCTTTTTGGAGTTGGAGTTTATGCATGAACTCTGCTATGTACATACTGAAGTTGGAAAAACCTGAGTAAATAAGTTGAGAAACATCACTGAATGGGTATGAATATGGTGAATATCTACATGTACGAAGTTGAACACCTATAGCTCCTACAGCTTGTCTCCAAGGTTTTGCATGACTAAAATTTCTTCTTCTACCCATGTCCGCAATGGTAGACAGCCCAAAATATATGTTCATGTGGACTATACGCAGCAGATGTGTGAACACACGTACTGTACAGACACCCAAATGTATTAGCAGAACTGCATGCATGCCTGCTGTCTGCTTTCCACCATGTCTATGTCTTTTTTGGAATATAGGGCCTCATTAAAAATTTTGGAATGATTAACCACCACCATCAAAAACACACAGTAGAAAAACCACTCTAAAAAAATGGTGATCATCCCTATAGTCGAGCTCCAGAGGCTTGTAGAAGTGATGTCAAAGAGTGTTGAAGCTGTTCTGGATGCTTGTGGTGGCCTAACACTTTACTAAGACACTTTATGTTGGTTTTTACTTTAATTTGTGACCCATCTGTTCATGACCACTAGACGGTGAATATCTGGTAAAAACATTGTGGTCACGAGACTTCATGATTAGATGAGGATTGACCGAATACACCATTAAGAACTGACCAGTGCAGAAACAATTATGGCACACTGAGGGATGCAAATACACCAGCTGTGTCCTACAAATATTTCAAATGGATGTGACACAGTAATCCTCCTTCACCCCTCCAGTGGTATATTACAATGTAAGTGTGTACTGTAGCTCTCTGCTGCAGTGTTTTATGACTGCTGCTGCTGCTGCTGATGGAACCTCCAGAGAGTCTCTCTAAACACACAAAAAAAATGATACTTATGATTTGGACCAGTAGTTTTTCTAAACATATTAAAGAAACGGCACCGCACTCGCTAAGTTTCACCCCGCCGCACCGCTAACAGCTCTTTCAAGTCACATGTGAAATTGAATTGAACCTTGTTAACTGATTCAACCTATCATGACATGGAAGAGAATATTTATTTGAATTGATATCAAAAGCTCACTTAATATTTTATTAATCATTTGACCAGAACTTTTACCAGCAACATTACAACATTGGAAGTGACCTAGTAAAGATGTGAACATCCTGCCTCCTCTCCGGAAGACACCATGACTGTGAATTAATTCTCAGTAAGAGGACAGAATTTGCTCAAATATATGCATGCAGCATATGAATCAGTAGTAGTTCATGTGGGGACAAATGATGCAGTTCGCCAGCAGTCTGAATTAATCAAAAAGGATTTTAACGATCTTTTTAACATTTTAAGCATTTGTGGAAAGTCTGTTTATATCTCCAGTCTTATTCCCTCACTGGCCGATGGAGCCGGGCGTTTCCGCAGAATCCTCAGCCTCCACACCTCCGGTCCGCCTGCAAAGCTCACAATATAGGTTTTATTGACAGTTTTTTACTGTTTTGGGATCGTCCTCTTCAGGACTGATCGAGTCCACCCAAACAAACTGGGCTCACGAGTGCTAACTGCTAACAAACAGCATGGGGTGCAGTTCTCTCTCCATGACTGACTGTTTAAACTCCACACACCTCCCCCAGATCCTACCTCTTTTCTCCGTTTTCATCTCAGGCCACTGTTTCCAGCACTCCCCTGGCATTTACACCTTCACTGATTCATTTCCCTATCCAGACCATTGTTAACCAGAGGGCCTCCCCCCCAGTAAGACATTCTGCTGTTCGCAATGAATCAGACCCTAGTTACCTGCACCCCTTGACTCGGACTTCTGCCGTTGCCAGCAGTGGGTCTGTGCCCCTCAGGATGGCGCTGATAAATGCTCGTTCCATTGCAAATAAGTCTTTCATACGGATTTTCTGTTTCTGACCGAGACTTGGCAGAGGAGCTTGGAATATGCCCCCCAAATCGAACTGTGCCTGCTAGATTATATACTTTTATTAGCACACCCAGGACCTCCGGTCGGGGTGGAGGACTCGCTGTGGTTTTCAGGAAGTGCTTTCAAAGTCAGACTGTGAGCACCGGGGCTTTCTCCTTGTTTGAACTGCAGATGAACAAAGTTGGTTGTTCAAATCCGTTTTATTGTATTTTAATTTACCAGCCCCCTGGTTATAGTAGTTCTTTTATGTATGAATTCAGTGATTTTTTTTTTAATTCTCTATGGACAGAGTTATTATGGTTGGTGAATCTAATATTCACATAGACGATGCTTCTTGTAGCTTTGCTGCTATTTTTATAATTTTCCACCTGGTCCAAACAAATAGGGGGCAGCATATCACCCCCGTCCCCTCCACCCCCCCAAATGCCACCCCACCACCATTATCACTCACTGAATATAGTGCAAAGCTTACTGTTTACAGTGAATCTGTGCTATGGCGTTGTAAAGATATCAAAATGCTAAAGAGACATTAGAGCCAGCGGTAAATTACAAATGAGCTGTACAGATCAGAAAGCGGCGTTATTTAGATAAAGTGACCACATATTAGGAGTCTACATGGTTACTTTCTTGTGTGAAAAAATATTACAAGTTAATAAAATTACATATTAACAGTCCTACAGTGAAAATGTCAACAGCATTCAGCCTGGCTTCCACCATTACTGCCGGTGCTACTTCTTCTTCCTCTCATGTTGGACTGAGGGCAGACTGGACGCTACAGTGACTCACTCTCACCCCTGAGGTACAAACTGGTATTACAAGATAGTAGGGGCTGGGGCTAGCTGATAAGCATGCTAGCTTCAGTAGATATCTCTGTGCTACAATACATATAGGTCATTCTGTTAATAATTTTAGTTCATTTGGAATTATTTTAAACTCAAATTCTGGCCAGTTCTTACACACTATACCTTTAATGTCACTGAGTCTTTTAATTTTATTTTAACATGTGTCTGGTCCCACACACATTAGGGGTCATACCCTGGACCTGGGTTTTACACTTAGTTTAAATATTAATTCTGTTTGCTCTGAGGTGCTACATGTTGCTGACCATGAATGTGCTCTGTTCAAACTCTGTCTTTTAATTTAGATTCTCTGCCCAGCAAACGTGTGAATTCCTCTCGCATCTCGAATCGTCTCTCAGCTGAGGAGTTTTCTGCAGCTTTTGATCTAGTAAAATGAGACTTGTTCCCTCTGTCAGTTCCTCCCCCTGGTTAAATCACACTATTTGTTGTTTCCAGCATTAATGTCAGAGGGTAGCGTGACTGTGGAAATCCACCAATCTCCATGTGCACTGCCTCCATTACAAAGACTTTTTAACTGAGTTTAATAACATGGATAAAGATGCGAGGACTTCTTACTTTGCCAGCCTAATATCTTCTAGTAAACGCAACCCTAAAGTCCCATTTGACACCATCAACAACACTGTGACTCCTGCACCTCCTGATAAGCATGTTTTTTTCAAATAAGGATTGCAGCAACTTTCTCTCTTCCTTTGTGGATAAGATGTCAGGGCAAGCATCATCCCCTCCTCTACTCCCTTTTCTGCTTATCCTACTCGGCCATCGATTTTGGACTGCTTCTCTCCTATTTCCCTGCAAGATCCTCATTTATCTGGCGGGCAGTATGAAACCTTTCTTAAGTCCTGGAGATATTTTACCAACATCCATGCTTAAAAATGTACTTGGGTGTATTGGTCCATGCCTGGTCTCTATTATAAATAGCTGCCTGCAATCTGGTTGTGTCCCAGCCTATTTTAAACGTACAGTTGTTCAGCCCCTTCTGAAAAATAGAAAATAAAAAAAACTAACCTTCACCCATGATTTTCTAAAAACTACAGGCCTATATCTAAGCTGCCTTTTATCTCAAAAGTTAAGTTAGAGAAAGTTGTTGCCAAACCGCTCACTGCTGTCTTGACTGCACACAACATTTTAGATAAATTCCAATCTGGTTTCCGTCAGAAGCATTCCACTGAAACAGCTCTTCCCAGAGTCTCCAATGACATAATGATGTCTTCTGATGTGGGTGAATGCTCTGTTTTGGTACAGCTGGATCTTAGTGCAGCTTTTGATACTGCAGATCACAGCATCCTGATTGAAAGGCTTAGGCAGTGGGTGGATGTCTCTGGGAGCACCCTGGACTGGTTCTGTTCCTCCCACAGGGTTCTCTCTCGAGTCCTATACTATTTGCTCTATGTTTCCCTTAAGTCATATTATTAAAAAATTTAAAGGTATCGCTTATCATTGTTACGCTGATGATATTCAGCTGTATGTCTCTTTTAAGCTTGATGAGACTGGCTGGATGAGATCTGTTTTGCACAATTGTCTGACTACCATAAACTGACTGGATGGCTAACGACTTTTTACAACTAAATGCAAATAAGACTGAGGTCCTTATCATTGCATCACATAGCATAGCTTCCAAGTTTGCTCAGTGTATTGGGTCTCTTTCTTCAGCTGCAATCTTAGAAATCTCAGGCTATGTACTCTGATTAACATATCAAATCATTAACCCATACATGTTTCTTCCATTGCAAAACTCAGATCTGTTGTATTACAACCTCAGCTAGAGATGATTCTTCAAGCTTTCATATCATCCCGGCTAGACTGCTGCAGTTCCCTTTTCACCTGCCTCAGCAAGTCGTCTCTGGGCTGTTTACAGATGGTCCAGAACGCTGCTGCAAGGCTGTTGACCGGGTCCAGCAGGATGACTCACATCACACCCATCTTATCATCTTTACATTGGCTTCCCGTCAAGCTTAGGATTCATTTTAAGGGAGCCCTGCATGGTCAGGCATCTGTGTACATCTCTGACCTGCTCCATCCTTATATCACCAGTAGGTCACTTAGGTCTTCTGACCAGGGCTTACTGGTTGTCTCTTGACTAAAAACAAAAGGTGATTGTGCTTTTGAAGTTGTGGCTCCGACACTGGAATGCTCCTCCTATAGACATACGATCTGCGGTCTTTGTTGACACCTTTAAAAAGCAGCTGAAGACTCATTTATTCAACCAGGCCTTTGTCTCGCCTTGTGCTAGCGTTGTAATTTTGTGTGTTTTTAATGTCTTCCTGTTGCTTATATTTTATTGTTTGCTTTCTTTCTTTACAGCTTTTTATGGCCGTATTTTACTCTAGTGAAGCACTTTGTGACTTTGCTTTGTGAAAGGTGCTATACTAAATAAACTTTATTTACTTACCTACTTTTTGTTGAACTGTTGAACTCTCATTCACTTCACGTCCTGCCCCGCCAGCTTGTTTGAAATGGTAATACACTGAATTATGGAAGCAGGTCTCCATTGAAATGCCTTATGAATTTTGGATCATTAGATGGGGTTACCTACCTTATCAGCACAGAAAGTATGTATTTTACATGATAAATATTTGCATTTTACACAATAATATATGAGAAGGGTTAGGTGTTGTTTTAATGCTGTGAGTTACAAATCAGGGTTGACTTTACAGCCATTTCAAGAAGCTATGCTGTTTCAGTTTTTGCTGTGTGAAAGCTTCTTGCAGATAAAAGTCTGTTCTATTTTTAAATCATTCTGTGACAGATAGCAAATGAGTCTGCTAAGATTTATATAGGACTGGGGAATGCTTGATACAAAAACACATTTACAGGGGGTGCCCTGGTAGCTGAGAGGTTAAGGCATTTCTTGTCATCTCTCAACTACTGACTCACCAATAAAAGGCATAAAATGCCCCCCAAAAATACTTAAGAATATTGACAATATCAAAAATTTACAAATAAACTAGGTGTAAATCAGTTTTGTAGAAGTTCAAATCTCACTGTATATCAGATCTCTTAGTTTTACATGTTCACTAATCCCATGTGTAAATAAGATTTCATCGTGCATGTTCACAGTATCATGTGAGTTGCCTGACTGTTAACTACTGTAAAATATTAAGCTGATCTAATACAAATCAAACACAATGACACTAAAAGTTAAGAAATCATTAAATATTTTTGCTCTCACTGACCACGATATAATTATATTTATAACATATAGCATATAAAATCAAGAAGCAAAGACAAGAGAGTAGATGTGAACAGTTGCCTGTTGAACATAGAAAATCTTCCAACTTTTTGTCTTCATTTATCAATTATTTACAGAAACAAGACTCACTCCCTACATAACAGCCGTTCTGTATGTTGCTATCAGGCTACAGCTAACTTCTGTACAGTCAGTACGTAGGCTGTTGGGGAATATAAACACAGACTGCAAATGCATGTAAAAACAACCATAAAATCCATGTAAACCTTAATGTTTCTACACCTTTGAAAGCAGTTCTTTGTTTCTTTGTTAAGTTTTAATGAAAAATGACGGCTCTTGAATGTCTTAGCAACTAGTCTGCCAGCTAATATGATGCAACATGTAAATAATTCAATTTTGGAACTGTTGGAAGGTGTAAATTTACTTTTAAAGGAAGCCTATCTGTTATCTACCTGCAGGACAACAGTGCCTTAACAAGCCGTTACATAGAACTGTTTTCTGAACAGCCACACTTACTGTCTGTAGGAAACGGGAGGTGAACAGCAGCCTCACATGTCCAAGTTAAATACTTTGTAGAACTTCCTCCTGGGATCCTATCTGTGAGGCTACTTTTGCCTGTATTCCTAACAGACAAGAGTCATAATTTGCATGTCCATTAAAAGTTTGTGTAAACAAATGTATTTCCCAATATGTTGGAGTATCCCTTCAATACCCAGAAATCAAACAGCATATTCACTGCTCCTTGGCTAGTCTGTGATAATTAATACAAAAACAAAGAAGAGAGATAAATGATCTAATAGTGATGAGTCAAGCTTTGAGCTGATGAGGAGACATTTTTGGATTTCGGTGAATCATCAGTCTTTCAGAGACACGCACACATCCGACAACAGAACCTCATTTACAGAAATCGGGAAATTCAACAGCGTCTGAGACAGTGGAGATGTAATTACTTTTAATTTTGTTGAAGTCACACATATTTAAACTGCCAAGATAGGGTGTTCTTTAATTTTTTTTGCTCATTTCAGCTTTACGTCATGGAGGAGACAAGTTCATTCATTCTTCCTCATGAATTGAGTGCTATTAGGTTTGAGCTTTGTTGCATTTTCATTGTCATTGGCTATGTAGTTACTCAAGCAGTGACAACTGCCTTCCACCCAGACAGTCTCTCTACTCCCCTGTAGCCATTTCCCTGGGCTTCAGCAATGTCAGAAAAGACCTTTGAAAATGTCCCAGTGTCTGCAGCTCACATTGTTCTCTCCCTAATCCTGCAGGCGCATTGCCAAGGGCGTCTCTGTGCTCACCCACGGGGCGATGGCTCTGCGGAGAGACCAGGGGGCCACCAGCCGGTCGCAGTATGCCGGCAACTGCCAGAGCGACGGTAACCAGACCCACAGAGTGCCAGATAGAATCAGGTGAGCGGGACTCAGAGGAGGGGACCGGGGGGGGTGACTTTGAATTTTGATGTCATTCACACCGGCTTCTGACATACAGCAGAGCGAGCGAGCAAACAGCAGAACAGCACCGAAAAGTAAATAGTAGCCAGGAGCTTTAATGAAGCTTCTACATTCAGAGCAAAACCTGGATAGCTGAGTCATCCTGCCCTAAAAAAAAAAAAAAACTGCTGTATTGCTTCAGTTGTTACATTTCACAGGCGACTACATGATGACTACTGATTGAAACCTGGATTGCTGTCCTGTGTTTGTGAATGCTGCAGCACAGGTTGTATTTGTCTTGCTTCGGCTTTATATATTAACTTTCTTTTGCACTTTTATATTGAAAGAACTTGACACTGAACGCTTACTGATTCTGCAACTTCAGGGTCACTTTCAGCGCTGCCGGTACATTGACAGATATTGTGGTGTGAGCACATCCTGTAGGAAACTGTCAGTGCTAGTTGTTATTATGTCAGTGAATATATAGATTTGTCTGTGTCCTCGCACAATGAAAGTCATGTTTGAAAAAAACAAGTTATTTCAGGGCTGTAACTTTATACATCACGTCTTTTTAAACATGGATGTGTAGATTTTTAGCACTGCCAATGCACAGACAGAAATGGTGGTGTGATCTATTCAGTACATGAGAAAACAGATTTCAAAAGCGGTTGCAAAATGTTGGAATATAAGCTCAGTCCAAACATCAGGTTCTGCTGCCTTTGAAGGATGTTTCCTCGTATGTCTTTCAGAGGACTGAAGGTGAGCTGGAACTTGCTCATCATCTGCAAATTAGACTCACGGAAATGAAAACTAATAGTGTGTTTCGGTGGAATTTGTCCAAATGCAAATTGGCAGTAAGTCAAACAGCCAACCAGCGTAGCTCAAAAATGAGACGGGAATTTGGGCAAAACTGATGATAGAGTACAAGTTGTGACATCTTACTTAAACACATGATGGACAACCTGCAAATAATATACCAGATTAATGGATAAATACCGTATGTGTCTATGTAAATGTATCCATATATCTTTCATTACTGTATTTACACTATGTAGCAATTAAAAGCCCACTCCATGATCCAAATGTAAACCAAAGGGTGAAGACCAAAAATCAAAACACAAGATTGAAATCTATCTCTCAGACTGACTGTCTTTAAAATCTTAAACCACACAACACCTAAATTGGATTATTTAAGAGTAACTTTATGAGATAATAATAAAAAGTAGTGTCTCACTGCTCTCCCTGGTTGAAGGATTCACAGTCCAGCATCACAGCATGCTCTGTTGCACCTGTAACCACACCCGACAATGATGTCATGGTGTACTGTCACATCCTGGAGTACACTTCTACATCACTGCAGCAAGGTGAGAAGTTAAACCACTGGAGAGCAAAAACAAGACTTTCAGCTGCTGTTAAGTTGTTTTTTAAATGTTTTGTGATGCCCTTGAAGTTCAAAAATAATGGAAAAAAAGGGATAAAACAGACCAATATTTTAGTTATAATAATAAATAGTTTAGTTATGCAAAGTATCAAATATAAAGTATTTTGGTCATGTGCTTTTTTCAGGCTACATTAGCTGACAACAACCAGAACGCATTCAATGGATTGAGGGATATTGAGGGACAAAAAGGATACACTTGTGTCCAAATTGAGTGTTTTTTGTTTGAGTTATGGCATATCTTAAAAGGTGGACTGGACTGGTCTGGGAGTAAACAGTGGAACAGCAAACATTAAACTATAAATTAATGCATATCTATTTAATTGTTAGAAACCAGTGAGAACCACATAACTACAAAAACATCCCACCTTTGCATTTACATTTTAGACATTTTGCCCTTCTTTACCAGAGCAACTTTAAAAATGTTGAGGGAAAAGCAAGCAGAGGAGCAGAATAGTAGCAGTCCAACTTTTAACTACATGCTTGATAGACTGCTGCTGCTCTTTGGCACAATCCCCTCTGGGAACTGTTTGGGGAAGTCAGGTTTTGCTCTCTTTCTGGCTGTCAGGTTTACAGAAGCTGGGTGGTAACCTGCTGGTAGACTGGCTCTGGAGATTTGTGTTCACATTTACTAATAAGGTTGTACTGAAAAAATACATTTACTGATGAATTGTCTGCAGTTTTAAATGCATGTTAAATGCAGAATATGTGCATGAACGTAGATTTGTACACTGGGTTTCTGTTAAGTCAATTTTCAGAAAAAAACCCCAAGTAAATGAGTGATCCTGACCTCAACAGATAATGAAAAAATGCCTTTGAGAAAAGCTCATGAACCATCCAGAGAAGACAGGAGTTGTGCTACCTCTCAGACCTCACAATGAACTGAGCTGAAACTGAAGAGGTGCGCTGATGCAAGAACAAAAAAATAAAAAAAACAACAAAAACAAAAAAAATTACCAGCAAACCTTCCCATAATAATTAGTTTTGACAACGATAGCAGGAAAGGACATAATCTGGGGTTTTAATTTGAATTCTACAGTAAAGAAAAACTGAAGCTGAAATCTCTCTTTCTCTTATTTTACTTTATTTAAGCCACAAACCCTAATTGCTTTGCCTTGCCAAAATAGGCATGAGTTAAGACTTTATACACAGAATATGTTACAAGGTCATATCATTGTAAAATTAGTAGAACTGTTAATAAGAGTCATAATATAGAAACAATCTAAAGTGGCACCTTATAGTAAAATAGGGCTGCAACTACCGATTATTTTCATTATCAATATATCTCTATTAATCAATTTATTGTTTATCTGTAAAATGTCACAAAATCAAAGATAACGTCTTCATATATCTTGTTTTGTTTGATCAACAGTCCCAAACCCAAAGATAATCAGTTCACTATCATGTTTGATAAAGAAAAGTATCAAATCACCACATTTGGGAAACTGAGCTGATAATCAAAGTAGTTGCCGATTAATCAGTTAATTGACTAATTGCTCTATAGTAAATACAGCCTAACAGCTGTATACCATCATAATCTAGATTCAAATCTTTGTTTGGTAGATTTAGATTAATTTAAAACTACAAAATGAAAAATGTATCTGAATAAAATCTGATTGTTATACACAGTAAAGGAAGCCAGAAGAGTTTGTCAAATGTTCAGCTGAAACCCAACAAGCCCAAGTGACGCCAACTACTGCAAAGCACGTATATGTTTTATGTTTCACCAGATGGAAATATTCAGAGCTTAATGGACCTGAGAACTGTGAGGACATTGGCCAGATGTCAGCAATGTACCTTTCACTTCTGGGTTCATTTTGTTGTTTGTTCGTATAGTTTTTAGACTGATATGAATAGCTGTTAAAAAAGACAACAATGTAAAAGATTATTGACACATTTCCAGCAGCTACAACAGATTTTTTGCAGAAAAAACAATAAAGATCAGAAGAGAAGGCTTTTCTGGTTTGTGTAAAGGTGCATTTAGATTGATACAAACTGAATGCTGGAGTGTGCAGTGCAGTCTGTATTTATTTTCCATAAATAGCTAACACACACAGACAGATGCTTTTGTGTGTCTTTCAGACTTAGAATAATCTCAAAACATACTTCCAGTTATTTCTTCTTTTTTGTGTTGTTGTTTTTCTCCAGACTCTCAAATGCACAGATGCATCTTTACCGCGAACGCTTCCATCTGACGTGAACTTGAATCTTTTCAGGTGAACTTTGCATCCTTCCTTCCACTTTGTATGCAGTCTGAATACACCTTGAAAGATGTGAATCTCACTTTATGTTTAACTGAGAAAACCACTTCAGGTGTTATTACTTCCTCTTCTACATGTTCACACCTCTTCCCCCTAAATGTGTACTGAAAGACGTTCAGGGAAATGTTGCAAAGTTCATCCTGAAATAGATAAATTGAGGCAGATTAAGGAAGAAAAAAAAACCTAAATTACAACAGTTAATGCCAGAAAATAACAGATTGGTGCAGATATGACAGATTGATGACAGCGTCTGAGAAACCGTCCGCGCACAGACAACAAGTCCGACCGCAGATGGATGGTTAACGCAGGCGGCCTGTCTGCGCTCTTTAATGAAGTGAGGAGGTTCATTTTAAACTCAGCAAAACATTTCATGCCCTTCAGAATCTGGCTTTTGAACGTTCTCAATCAGCGGCGGGGCTGTCTGTCACGCTGACAGGCGCCGGGGCCCCCCGTGGGAGTCTCATCGAGAGGCGGTGATCGTCCTCGCTACAGCGGCATGAATGACACCTGTAACATGTGAAGGGGTTCTACTCCCCAGGGAGACGTACACCTTTCCAAAAATGGCTCTGACTGAAGTTGCCGCTGACATAGAAACAAAACTCAGCCTGATGGTGTTCTTAACTATACTGCCTGGCCTTTCACGTGTAAATAGATTTATTTTGGGGACACTGAGAGCTTCTGAATTTAAGTAGGTACTCAACTGAAAATATATCTTTTTGAGTATCAGAGGCCCCATTTACACCTAACATTTTAGGTGTCATATATTCGGATAAAGCCCGGATGGGATTTAATACACCTCTATTTAGACTTAGTCAAACACTTCTATTATAATTTTACTATTTGGACAGTTACTGATTTTTCATTATTCAGGCTCTGTGCTCAATTTGAATGGATACTACATTAAAGTGCCACGTTTCAGATTTAATTATGTCAATATTGAAAGAACTGTGTGGGCGATAAAGCCCTTTTAATACAGCGCCCAAACAAAATCATCATATTTAATGTTTTGTGGAAAATCGTTAGCAGTCAATAACTGCCTGGATTCTTGGACCCAAAGACATCAGCAGATGCTTTGTATCTTCCCTGGTGATGCTTTCCCCGGCCTTCGCTGCTGCTACCTTCAGCTCTTGCTTGATGTGGATTCTCTCTCTCTCTGCCTTTAGTCTGAGTTTTGATGCATTTGGCTGAATGTGAAATACTCCTGTATATCTCTGCGTTCATCCTGTTGCTTCAGTCAACAGTGAAATCTTCAATAAATGCCAGCATGCCGGTTCCATTAGCAGTCATACATGCCCGAGCCATGACAGAATCAAAAAGGGGGTGCTACGCTTTGGGCCGTGAGCTGCTCAGATCATAAATCCGATTACATCCATCTTGCATTTCCCCAGTTAAATGCAACAGATTGGCTCTACTCCAGTCCAGAGAGTTGCGGTTATGCACCTGAGCTTGTTCGCTAGCTTCCAAAAATGCCAGAAGAAACAGTTTACCCAAATAGCAACCAATTATCCATCAATTTACACAAACACACGGATAATTTGCATGGATGGATTAAATAATTGCACGCCGTCATCTGTACTCGTAGCAGCCTTTTACAGTTCATTCAGTGGTTGCACTGTTGGGGGATTAGATCAATCTTACACCATGTGGTTACACCGTCTGTATGACCGCATGTGTTGAAATCACTCAGCATGTGTTGCTTTAATGTGACAGGGACACAATGACCAGTATCACAGGGGCAACACACTGATAAGTGGCTGCTTCCATAGACTGCGTAGTTATGACGTACGCAGCTTGAAAAGACGGATGCATTTACATCATCATCTCTACATCCGGCTTGAACGTGTGTACAGATAGTTTGAGGTGTGAAGCTCTGCTGGACGTGTGTTTATTCATTAATTGGCAAAGGAACAATTGAATTGATTGATTGGAATTTACTGAACATGAGAGGTTTAAGCATTTTGCTGTTGTTGTTGTTGTGAGTTTAATCCAGGCTGACTACAGTTGTTCTGCTGTGAAGAAGCAAGATACAAACATTTTAAAACCACCTTTTAAGCCTACAGGCGGCAATAGTTTGATACTCAAGAGATTTTCAGCGGTGTATTCCTTTAAACTAATGTTGGCTTTGAGTTTTGTTCCGAATCTTGATTTTAAACATTTGAGAAAAAGAAATCTAATGTCACAACAAGCTCGTTATCATCAGACTAAAACTCCCTCCATCATTCACGTCACTGTCGTTAAGCTCCCATGCTCTTCTCTTTGTTTTTTTAAAAAACCAAGGTTTGAATGTGAGATTATAAATCCATGATGTTCTGTTTTATGCTGAAGTAAACCTGAAAACGCTGTTGATTAATGAAGCTGCACAGTTGCCAACAGAACTCCTCTGTTTGAATGGATACTACTGGAATGAGTGGGAAGCAGAGTGAATGCACGCTCAGCAAATCTCCCCTGAATAATTCATCATTAAAAGACATTAAAACAACCTCGATATCATTAATTATCTTACAGATTTATGGACTTTATGCTGTAGAAATATTAAGATTGGAACACGAGATGACGTTCTTCTCTACGCTGTGTATGCACGCTGCAGCGCATAAATCATTCACACTTAGAGGGAGAGCAGTAACTTCACACAGACATCAAGTTTTTTTTTTTTCAGAGAATGAAAGATATTTGAAAACAGCCAAAACCATAAGACAAGTCAGATGAAACAATACGCATTTTAGGGCTGTTTTCCTTCCTAAAGATCTCCATTAGTCAGTCTTTCTGCTCTCAGCGTGTTCTGACAGCTCAGACAGATGTGTGTTTAACAAAAAACGATATACAACATCAGCATAGCTGCGTGACCGAATTCACTCAAAAGCTGAACAACCAGCTGCTCACGTACACAGACTTTGGCAACACAAATATCAGGATGTACAGACAGAAGAAAAAGGAGGAAACGTGTATTATGGGCTGGAAAGACAGGAAATGTGTGAGATGGAGGATTGGCAAGCAGAGCTGGAGGAGCGTTGAGAGGATGGAGGGATGAGGGAGGAGAGAGAAAGAGTAAATGGAAGATGGAGATGACAGGACGTAGAGGCAGAGATAACGATGATGCTGATGGTTATTTGGCTGTCTGCTTGGAAATCATTACGCCGCTTTCAGCCATCAGATTACAAACAACAGCGTAGCAGCAGAGCAAAATGTGAGCCAGTACAATGAAGTAAATGAACACAACCGAAACACACAGCGGCGCTCATAACGGCGGCATAATGAACCTCAGTGCTGTACGGCGTGGTGGAGTTCACAGGAGACATGGTACAAAAGAAACAGAAAGAAACGTCACTAATACTATATAAATGTGTTTATTATAAGTAAACAGTAGTTTAACCTCTTTCTGCAGCAGCAGTTTTGAGCTTCATCTGTTTAACGCTTAATAAACTTCTCATGTAAACATCACAGAACCATGGTTAATGGCTTAATCTGAAGGAAGCACTTGTGCCATTACATGTATACGCATAGATTACTACATTTATTAGTCTCCATAGAAATGCAGAACATTGAATGCGCAATTTGTTTTAAAAATTAAAAATGTATATGATTTTTCTTTTTCTTTTTACAGTAAACCTACAAAAATATGGATTATAAAAATCTTTAACTTTACATTTCTGGTTTGCACACTTCTTATCCACAAATGTGCCAAATTTCAGCTTGATATGTAAAAGTATTATTAAGGTTTTACAGGATAATTAGTGAGCAGTGTACCACATCCCTCTGAAACATCTCCAATATGGCTACAATATGGTCTTCAATATTGCAAGAAATATTCATTTTTAAAGCAGATAATCTCTTACAGGTAATGATAAACATATAAGTACAAGTACTAACAACCACAAAATGTTGGAATTTTAATAATTTTAATAATTTCGAAAAGCCAAACTATGATATGAATCAGTATTGTTCATAACATTAGAGTTTGTGTTTTTATATCTGTGTTACCTAAATATGAATGTAAAACAGGAAAAAAAAAATATGAAAAAGATATTCCAAATCAGTGAGTGTTAATCACTCTCCTCACTGAACTGAAACAGCAGCTTTGATAGGCTCGATTTACCAGTTTGTGCTGGTTTGAGTACAGCCAGTTGAACGCAAACATGTGTCATTCTGGAGCACATCGACTACCAAAACCACATATTTTGTTGTTTAATTTTGAAGGAACTACACACCCGTCTACTACTCCAACCTAACCTCCATAAACTTTACTTCCTGCCTCGCTACATATCGGACGGATGTAAATCATGAGGTACAGAACCGTCCAATAAGGATCAAGATGAATTATAGCAGCTATTATATTATATTGATTAATGTTGTTTTTATCCAAATTCTAATTGGAGTGTTTGACCTTGCTGATTGTTAACTTTTTCAAATGACAAACATAAGAATGTGTAGCCAACGATAATGTCAAATAATACAAGTTTCAAAGGAAAGTAATGCCAAACACAAGGACAGTCTGCTCTGCTAAACAGGTGAATCAAGGTTTCGTTCAGATTTGAATGATTAGAACTGTTTCATTCATCAAACATGCAGAGGCAGGACGGAGAGACAGATTTTAGGAGGATTTTAATGCCTTCAGACAACTGAGACACCGTGGTGCGTTGTAACTGAATAAGTAAAACGCACAAGTGTGCAACTGACAGGGAGGATGTCAGGAGGAAGATCGGACAGAAGGAGGACAGCGAGACAAGAGGACCAGAATAGGACAGCCAGGATGTGGTTCAGTCTGATACCAAGACATGAGGAGGAAATCTTGTTTTTAAAATTGCAGATTGAAAGTTCTCTCTGGATAGAAGATACAAAATGTAGTACAGAAGATGAAGGGGAAGAAAAGCAGATAGAAAGAAGGAAGTGAGGAGAGCCTGGACCGCCAGAGTGCTGGAATTGAGTCTGTTATTACTGTTAAATGTTAATTATAATATTGTATATAATTACTCACTCGGATGATAAAGCTGTAAATGTAAAAACGCAACGAGACAGAACAGAGGAGAAGGAGAGACACGAGGGGGGAGGTGAAGAAGAAACACGGAAGAGGAGGAGACGAAAAAAAACAGGAGATGTCAAAGGAAGAGGAGAAGAAATACCAAGAGGGTTGAAAAAAGAAAAAAAGGAGGGATACGACGAGGAGGGGGGGAAAAGAAGACAGAGAAAGAGAGAAGATAAGGCGGAAAGAGTTGGAAGAAAATGGGAGACGCTGCACTGGAGGAGGAGGAAGAGGAGGAGGAGGAGGAGGAGGAGGAGGAGAGTCAGACTGAAGCCGAGCCAGTCACCTCGAACCCTCAGGGGGACCGACTGCTCATCTGGAGCGGAGGAGTGTCACACCGCCTGTTCTCTCTGTCTCGCTTTTTTTTTTTTTTTTTTTTTTTTAAATAACCACACCACCGTGATCTTCGGTAGCCAACTTCAGTCAGGATAACCAGAAAAACCTGCGTACTTCTATCTCTGAGCTCTCTGAAACTTTAAGCTCACAGCTGCTGCTATCTCATTTATTACAAGTTAAATGTTCTTTATTTAACTCTAATATAGATGATAAACATGTTGTAGCTTTGCCAATGTTCTCTCACAGTTACTCAGTTTATTTAGGAAGCTGGAGACTTTAGATTACATTTAAATAAATCGATCATTAATTAAATGTGATTGCATTTAACACAGTTGGAATTATTTTGCTCAATTTTAGTTTCTTCCATCCATCCTGCATGTTTTTTTTAACACTTATCATTATACTGCAGGGGTGTCAGGACATTGCATTTGCTTAGAGTACTCGTCTGTCGTTCCCTCCTTCTTTCTTTCTTTCTTTCTTTCTTTCTTTCTTTCATTCGCACCTTCCCTCGTTGCTCATCAACATGTCTGCTTGTCATCCTCCCATCTGTCGTGTTTCCTGGCCTGGTATTAGCTTGTGTTTGCTCTCTCTCTCTCTCTCTCTCTCTCTCTCTCTCTCTCTCTGTCTCTCTATCACTCTGTTCTGGCTTATACATACATTCACTCTTTGTTTTCCTCATCGGGTGAGACACCTTTCCTCTTTCTCTCCTCTTGTTTTCTTTCCAGTTGTGTTTTCTCTTCCACTTTTAATCTTGCTATTTCTCCTGGCATCCACTTGGATCTTTCTATCTGTCTTTCTTTCTTTCTTTCTTTCAATACATGCATGTATAATGTACTATTAGGGACAGCAGTATGTATGTATGATTATTATTATTATTATTATGTGTAAAGTAGATGTCAGAAAAAGGAAAATCTACCCAAAATCGATGTGCGTAATGCCATTTTCAAAAAGTGGGACCTAATCCGAGAGTCACCTGAGGACAGTCAAAAACGTTCAAAAATAGACCAGAGGATAATTGCACCTGATCCAGAACGCAGTCGACCTGAACGGACCTGAATAGAGAGAAACCAACACTGGCAGCACCTGATGCTTCAACATTTAATGAGCGGTTATGACCAGAAAGAGCGAAAATATATGTCCTAAAAATCCAGTTCACACTATCTGTTTCACCTAAAAACAAGAACAGATCATGATGCTCTATGTGATCGTAGCCGCTAGCGTGTCTGCTTCAGATCCATTCAGGTATCAGACGTATTGACGTGTGGCAGTACAACATGACTTACACTCAGACAGATTTATAGAGAATATAAACTGGGCCTTACTGGGCTCAGGGTCCAGGTTGGATCTCAAGTCTGTTTCATTTGTTTTTACAGGTAGCAGATTGTGTTTTAGGCTCTGAGCTCTACCAAAACATGAGTGACCAACACAGCAGTACTGTACCTTAATGCATCCTGTTTAGACACTGATGCTTTCACTACACAACCTGTAGATAAGGTGTCTCCTAGGAATTGTGTTTATATTCGACTAATTTCAACAGCAAATATGTTTTTTGCTAAAAGCCTGATGCTGTCTGAATTATGTTTCCTTTCAATATAATGTATCCAAGGACGACTGAACTGAAAGCAACTGGACTTGGTTTAAGATACTTGACATGTCGCCTTTCATCCAAGAGGCTGTTTTCATCTAACTGACTGGTGGAACTGGAGTTCCAGGTATTTAACCTCTGCGGGGTCATTATCAAGGTCATTGATACCACTTGGTTTGTTAGTGCTCCTGGCTGTTGTACGACAGTCATTAAGAGTGATTGGAGTCGCCTGAGGCCAAGTGTAAATGGTTGTTAAGTCTTCAGGGAAGGGATGAAGGGACAGCGGTGTAGGTGGGTGATGAGTGGTATCGTAGACCTGCTCCCCTGCTGAGAGATGGTTTCTCTCAACAGGGGAGGATTATGGATTGTGTAAGGTCCATGTCTGATGGTGGGATGTGCCTCGGCTTTGGCTAAATATATACAGACTGTGGGACTGATTGCCTGACAGCTCATGAGTAGGTGTTCGCTATATCTGTCTCTGTTGTCAGAGTCCTGCGTCTTGTATGCCCCCCATCCACCCCAACGTCCTTGCTCCAACTTCATTCGATATATAAATGTAGCACTTAATTCATTTGAAAAACGTCGCCTGCCAACATAATCCAGGCAGCGATTATGTTTGCCAACGCAACGTAATTGGAAAAACAGTTTAGTTGTATATAAAAGTAATTTCTAGAGGACAGGGTTGCGGCGTCGGAGGGAACTGAGTGGATCTGTACAGCTGAAAGTGAAACTGACCAAAAAATTAAGCCAAAAAAGTAAACTGCACTTTTTTTGACATGCCTACCGTCATTTTTGTTCTGCATGTCCAGTTTTAGCCCATAGGCTACTTAGCGGTTTCCCACATTTCCCAGAATGCCTTATGACAGCAGAGCATGTTGCATTTAGTACATGAAGTGTGAGAAAGCTTAAACAGCACTGCTGTAACAGCCAGAGAGTAACAGTAATAGAGTGTCCAGTGTTTCAGCCCTTAACTCATTCCAACACGTTGAGGCTGCAGAGCTTTCTGATCTCCTGAGGCTCTCACTGCCTCTCTCTCTCTCTCTCCCTCTCTCTCTCTCTCTGCTGTTGCCTCTCGTTGACTGTTGATGCAAAATATCTGATTCTGAGGAGCTGACACAGAAACTTACAGTTGATATTTTGGATCGGGAGTAGACAGACTTTGCTGCAAGCCGTGACGTACATCTGTCTCTCCCTCTGTCTCTCTCTGGCTGACAGCGCTGACCCATCATGTTGCGCCTCTCCCGCCTTAAACATACATGAGATGCATCCTCGGGAGTGGAGTTAAAGTTACATGACTCATGTCCTCAACAATCAGGATAATTTATTGAGACGGTAAGAGCCAATGGGAGGGCAGGCTGAGAATGAGTTTGGTAATATGTGCTTGGGGGGTTTTAAAAAGGAGGGTCGACTTTACTGCGTAATTACGCCAAGGCTGTGTTAATGGTTCTACCGGGGGTAATGGCCACTCTAATGCGTTTTTTTTCCCCTCATCTGCTCTGACCAATTATGTGACGAGCCTCTAAAATACATGCCTCTCCATCTTCCCGCGGCACTCATTCTCCCTGTAAGTAGTAATTCTCTCAAACAGACCACATAAACATGCACAAAGTTGTTCAAAATTATAAAAAAAATACCATTTTGTCTCCAGTTTTTTTTTTTTTTTTAATTGCAATTATTTTGGTTTTAGGGCCTTTTTTATAAACTTTCAAGGGCATTTTTCGCTCAGAGTGAACCACCTTTAATTCATGGCCCTGCTGCACACACAGACAGAGAGAAAACAATACAGATTAACATGCATAATAAGCACGGATGCCTGCGAGTTACACACTTTCACATAAAAGCAGGTCATTGCTCTCGGCTTCATTTTGCAGAGTTACCTCTGCAGCTCTTTCTCTATACAATCTGTGCTTTTTTTTTTTTTTTTAATAGAATGCTCTCCCATCGTTCAATAAATCTAATCTCATTGCCTTTTTTCCCCTCTCCGCTTCCTGCCTGCTCATTTTTGTTCACCGACTCAATTCCTGTGTCTCTCAGAGCAGAGTTCCTTTTGTCTGTGTGCTGCTATCTGCCTCCAGTGTTGGGTTTACTTATTTATTTATCAGTTTATTAAAGGATAGGTTCAGAATGGTACATTGGAAGAATTGGTGGATGCTGTACTCATCATTCATTATTCATCCTCTTCATACTGGCCGTGAGCTGATCCCTTTCTAGTGTGGCTCCGATATAAGAGACGGTGGACAGAATCCTCGTTTCTTACATTAATACATTTTGAAGTTCAGCCAAAGCTAATGCAACGCTTCAGAAATCTGAGTTAACCAAATGAAGCGTGTTTCTAACAAAATTCTGGTCTTTTTGGAAATAGATTCCCTCGTTTCCTTGCTGTTTCCTTGGGAGAGTAAGACGAGGAGGGAATTTAATCCAAAAAGTACTAAGTCTGGAATGCATTTTGTACAGGAAGAGTACTGTGAAGTTTGTTCCTCATCTCTTACATTGGAGTTGCTCTACAAAGCGTCACTTAACAGCCAGTTTGAAGAGGAGAAATTATTACAACAACCAAGAACTCTTTCAGTGTACATATGTGTGTTTTGTTGTAAAATAGACTTGAGAAAATCTGAAATATCCTTTAATGAATTGATGAATGAATTAAATGAATGACTCTTCGAGGCAAGGGCAAGGCAAATGTATTTGTATTGGACATTTCAACAACAAAGCTATTCAAAGTGCTTGGAGGAAGGCTGACAGAAATATGATGTACACAGATGAAAGACACTTGAATTGAGTTGGTGCAGGCAGGAAGAAAGAGAACAAGGCTGTATTTGTTATATTTACCATAAAGGCAAAAGTGCTTCATTCTGAAAAGACGCTATACGCATGTAATGTGCAGGAAGTTACACTGGCGACGGTGCACAGATCCTCAGTTCTCACGTAAATTTCACACAACGCAAACAGGTATTATTTGGATAAATTGACCACATATTGGGAATGTAAATGGTTACTTTCTTGCCTGAAAAAAAAACTTAATAAAGTGATATATTAACAGTCCTACAGCACCTTGTTTACCAGTGGAAACATGAAACACGACTGTGTCCACAGACCTTCTGCGGGTTGGGTTGCTCTCAGTGTCGGAGCCTCCGTGTGAGATACCTCGGTCAGTAAATGTGTGTATTTAAAACTTATTTGCTGGGCTACGCTCGGAGCTGCTGCGCTTGGTGCTGCTGCGCTCAGTCCCACTGAGAGGCTGAGTGTCTGCAGACATGACTGTGGAAGTGCTGTAAACGCCCCTCCCGATGACGTAATAGAAAACTGTTTACGCTGAATCATTTTGAAAGAGCAGCAGCCAATGGGGAAACTCCAACACTCAGTCAGTGAGTCAGTCAGTGACGGACAGACATTTAGGGTTATGGGGCTGATCTGTGGCCGGCACAACCAAAAAGAGAGAGAGAGAGAGAGAGGGAATGACATTAGTCCATAAAAAACACATATTGTATAGAGAAAGAGCAGAAAAGACAACTCTGCAAAGGGAAGCTCGGAACAGCAGCGTGCTTTCAACATACAGTATGAGCATGTGAGTAATGTTATAAGACTTCAAAAAATACCAAACTATCCTTGAAGGGAAAATAACAAATTCTTAAAACTTACTGGAGGTCTTAATTTTGCAGCTTTGGCCATCATTTCTATAACTTACATTAAACTACTCACCAAGTTATTTGCTGAGATCTGGTAACATAGTGATGATCAGACTGGTTGGAGATAAGCAATTATTTTATACACTTTATTTAGAAGTAAAACCGAACATAAGCACACCAGGAAAGTTTCTCATTGCACAGTAAATATGGAAACTACGGTAGTTCAAGTTTCAACCATGATCAAGTCATTATATAAACTAGGATGTTACTAACTGACAGTTAGGATCATAAATTTACTATTTACCTTAATGTTCTTTTCCAAATAAGTTTCACTGTTCTGCCTGATTGTCAGACTGATCCTCGACAAAATGAAACAATCTCTCCAAAGCTACAAAAATAAGACCCAAGATTTTATGAAACCAGAAATAATTTGTCTTTAATTGATTGATTGATTCATTCAATCATCCATTTGCTCAGTCAGTTTACCGGTTATTTGTCTTTCAGTCTGTTATTCAATCATCCAGTCAGTCGTTCTCCATCAATTTCTCCCTCCCTCCTTCTCTCCCATTCATATACAAATCAGCCCCCCCCCCCCCCTTCCCTTTCCTGCTTTCCCCTCCACTTCTTCATCTCTCTCATTTTTCATTCCTCCCTTCTCGCTTATTAAATCAACCCCTCCTCCCCTTTCACTCTATCTAGCGTCCCTTCCATCCATCTACCTATCAGCTTTGCTCTCGTCCTGCCCATCTTTGTCTCCCATCTCGGCTCCTCCGGCTACCACGGTCACAAAGGCATCTGATGCATCGTTTTGCATGTAAATTGGATAATTGGATTCAGACACATAATGCGTGATGGCAGGCAGGAAGAAAGGAAAAGAAAGGAAGGGAGGAAGGAAGGAGGGAGGGAAGGTGGGATAGGGGGAACGAGAGGAGCGAGCAAGAGAGGTGGGATGATTGAAAGAGACAGAGAAAGTCAAAGATGTATGTTCACACAGTCAGGAAGGCATGCAAATGCATCTATAAGCAAGTGCAGATGCAGACGTAATTGATTCAGGCACATACACTCAAAGAAAGACATACAGATGTATCACAAACATATACTACAATTCAAATGCAGTGGAAGCTTATCAATTGATCATCTACATGTAGCGCACTCTGCCAGGTGACCCAGAAGTAGTTCTGCACAAACAATGAAGTTCCCAGTTTGTGTTTAAGGTGACAGCGAGCTCATTACCATGCAAACAAAGTAAAACCGAACAGGGACTGAGGGCGTGACCTCTGCTCTGTTTGAAGAGTGTGTCGACATGATCTGGGTCGTCATAGTTTTCCTCTATTGTGTCTCCAGTGTAGTTTCAGGGTTAGATGATCTCACAAATATTACTGAGAAGAATTTTTTGGTGTATTTCCATCCAAATATATTTCAGTTTTCTTACTTTCTGAGGCTGACAAACAGTGACTCGACTGACAATATATCCAGCTTATGAAAAATGCACATTGTGTCTCAGCAACTCCTTGTAGTGTTTTACTTTTGGGTAGTTTAGCATGAGCACCATGACACCAGACTACCAGACTACAGACATGTGACAGTAGAAAACGGTGACATTTTCACCTTTAACGCTTTAAGGTAACAGTTGACTAAAAGTTCACTCTTTGGTCGAGGTTAGCTCTTTTTTTTTTGGTCTACTGAGGTGGTTTTATAGCTGCTAAATGCTCCTCTATGTTCACCAGCTTTGTCTGTCTTCCATTTGGTGCCGGGCAGGTAGTGGTACACTGTGACTTACTTGACTTAATCCTCTTTACCCCATTGAGGGGCATAGAGTGTCCACCAGAGCTCTCCATCTCACTCTCTTCTGGGCCCGGGCCTTTGCTTCTTGCCAGCTCACTCCGATGTTCTTCAGGTCTTGGAGTGTGGAACGTCTCCAGGTGTTTCTTGGCCTACCGGCTTTCCTCTTCCCCTGCAGGTTGTAATCCAGGGCCTGTCTAGTGATGTTGTTTGAGTCCTTCCTCAGGGCATGCCCTGTCCAGTTCCACTTTCTCCTTCTGATGGTGGTAGCTATGCTTTCCTGATTTGTTATCCTCCACAGCTCCTCATTTGTGGTTTTGGTGGGCCACCACAGCTTGAGGATGTTAACAAACACTTGGATCTTGCTTGTGAGGCCCTCGGTAGTCTTCCATGTTTCGGAGCCATAGAGCAGGACAGTCTTCACATTGGTAGTGAAGATACGTAGCTTGGTGTTGTTGGAGAGTTGTTTGGACAACCAGATTGGCCTGAGTATCTGAGTACACTGTACAGTGGGTTTATCACTGTAAGACATTGCAGTCAAACAGTAGTTGTGGGTTGTAAAACCAAAACAATGTTAGCTTAAACATGGCTCCATGGAGCTGAGGGGAACCGCTGAGTTGGGGGGGTTCATTCTTATTGGGTTCATCACTATGAGCAGCACTTTTCCCATTTAGCTTTGTTGATGTCAACCACTGATCACTGCAGTTTGCTGAAAGACAAAACTTAATGCACAAACATGGTGTGAGCTACAAATTAAAGTATTTCTTTATTAGTAATGTGATGCATGCAATTCCTGTTATGTTGGGGTGGGATATAACACAATGGTAGATTAAAGACATGTCAATAAAAGAGAGAAAGACTATTTTATTTGAAAGGATTTCATGAGAATGCCAATAGTGGGAAGTAAAAGGAGCCTAAAAAGAAAGATTTGCCTTCGGGACCGCTAACTGTGTCAGACAGCTATGCCCCAACCCACAACCTCCAAAATTGTTTTTTTTGTAAACTCCACTGTGCAATTTCACAAACCGCTTCCTCTTTACAGACATTACATGTGATCTTTATCATGGCAGGGAAACACAATTTGCCTTTTACAGCTGTGCTCACCTCACAAAATTTCCACTGCCTGTGGAGGAAGGAGAACAAAAAGACGCCTTCTCCACCAGAAACAGCCGACAGTCACATCACCTGAGACGATATTTAATCAGTGAGGGTTTGCAACGCTCACTTGGATTCACCTGCTCGCAAGAGTTGAAGAGTAGAGAGCAGGTGCTCCTGATGCACAGTAGACTTGCTACATTTGCTGCATGTTAAATTACCAGTTGTCAGCGACGGCGAGCGGATCTCCTCGGGCTCTGTGACTTCCGCTGCCGTTGCTGTGAAAGCTGTCAACCCTGCGAAACACACACACACACACTCACACACACTCACACAGATACAGTCACACATACACACACTCCCCCGGTATCCTTGCTGTGACCTGTCCTATCAGTGCTAATGAAGGCAGTCACATCAGTTGTGATGATGGGAGTGAAGTGCTAATATGAATGTGTGTGTGTGTGTGTGTGTGTCTGTTTGTGCGTGCATGTGTGTGTGTCTAATACAAGAGCTGCCACTCCTGCTTATAAACATGCAAATGGAGCTGTAAAAGGAACATTAAATTCCTCCCGATGTTGTTTGATGTTGAAATAGCTACTCTTCTCCTTCACCCAGCACCCCCCCTCCCTCCCTTCCCGCCTTGTTCCTTCCTCCTCCCCCATCATCTTGCTCATACTCTTTAATTGTCTCTCTACTGCCTCTCCATCACTTCTTGTTTCCTCTCTCTCTCTCTCTTCTCATTCTCTTGCTTCCTCCTCTGTTTCCTCTCTTTTCGCCCTCAGCTCCTCTTCTCCTCCCCCTTTCTGTCCTCCTCCCCTCGTTTTCCACCGTTTCTTGTCTCTTCCTCTCTTCCCTTTTTCACAGCTTGCATCGCTCTCTCTCTCTTTTTCCAATTTTCTCAAGAACATTTACTTCCTGTCATCTTTCTCCTCACAAGTTAATGTTGCACACTTGACGTGTGCATCAAGTCTGACAAATTAAACAACAAAATACTTTGTTGGTCTATGCACTCCAGAACAACACAGAAGGGTTTTCTAATCTGATGCCCCTATCTGCAGTCATCAGCAGGACGATATCAGTTCTCTGTGCCGTCCAAAACCACAAATCACTGTTGAAATTAAAAAAAAAAAAAGTACTTTCTTAAGGTTAGGCAACCATTGTCTTCATGGTTAAAGTAATAACTATGCGGTTAAGGTTAGGGGACTATCATGGTCGTGGTTTTTAAAAACTGTGTTACCGTATTTTCTCTAATAGTGGCCGGGGCCTTTATTTACCTCAATTGCAGAGGCCTTTATTGGAGGCAGGCTTATATTAGAGAGAGGCCTTTATTCCTAATTCTCTCTACTTGGTAAGTGTATCGTATATCGTAAGTATAAGTAAGTATAAGTGTATAGTTACTGCATTATGCTATTAATAAAATTAAAAGCCTTCATTTCCCAACTTTTTATTGTGAAACATTACACAAACATTTCAATATAACTTGTGTGAAGTTTGACCGGTCAAGTACAGGAGGGATATGGCCAGTGTCAGTTAAAAACTAAACAAATCTGAGGTAACATTACGCTGGATATAAACATTAATAGCCAGTTAACAGTACAGTCAAATATCAAATATCAATCAGCTGTCTCTCTAGCTCCAAGCTAACTTTCTTCCTCCCACCTCCAGCTAGCCGTGCTCTCCTCTTGTCAGCTAACAGCAGCTTACCCCATTATTAGAGACCCGGCTTTTAATTGAATACCGCCCACTATTAGAGAAAATACAGTAACTCACAGTTGGAAATGTAAAACTTGTGGTTGGAAACAGGAAAAGAACAGCGATTCCTGTGCCAAAGTCGATCCATTCGTCCACCCTGACCTCCTCCCTACACATACTTTGTGGCTATATATTTACATCATCTCCTCCTTTACTCTGGTCATAATAACAATGGTGGCTTTTGAGGTATTTGTATTTATGACTGATCCTGACATTTGTCTTGGGAGGACAGTCGTGATGTTTGATGTATTTACTATTGAGTTTGGCATGCTAGCAGCTGGAAATACATTCTTTTATCATTAAACAACCTCATCAAGAGGAATCAGAAACTAGCAAAAAGGAGAAAGTTGAAGCAGGCATCGAGCAAGAGAGTTTTAACAGCGGAGGGAAACCACCTGTGACATGCTAGAGTAGCTCCTCCTATGCTACTCAATCCTGACCGTGCTGTTAGCGACGTTGGCTAGCTAGCAACCAGAGGATGGACCCAGCACAACTTTTTCTGCAGGGAAAATAGATCCCCAAATTTTACTTACAATGTATAATATTGTATAGTAACAGACATAAGATGATACTTTCCTGATATGATGTGAGTAAAATATCACAGGGTCAGTCTTTGTGTCCTTTCTGAAGACTCTCTAGATACAAGGGAAGAGATCCGTTCACCAGTTGGCTGTCACAGGTGGTGGTGCACTTGACTAATCAAAGCTGAACACTGTATGTGGGATATTTTTAACACAGGAGCCCTAACCAGAGATTCAGCTCTATTGAAGCATCATTGGCTCTTTCCTCTGGATTACCTTAACACTAGTGGTCTTTAAAAATGTACTACATCCATAGCAACTATTACACATAACATAACTCATCCCGTCTCAGTTACATTCTTTCCGTACCTCTCTACATCCCTCCATCTCCTTATTGTCCCTGTTAGGACAGACTCAAACATTCTGCCTCCGCTGCCTTGTCGAGGTTCAGCCCCAGCCATGTACGGCGTTAACGAAAACACATGTAATGCCAAGCAGAACACATCACCATGACAACCCCGCTGGGATGAGAGACGAGAGATGGAACCGAAGACGGGGAGACGGAGATTGATGGACTCGTAGATGGAAAGAAGGGAGGAAGGGGAACTGGCCAAAGAGAAATCAAGAGATTCAATGAAGATGGAAAAGAGAAAATTAGGGGGAAAAAAAGGAGAGGAGTAAAGGAAATGGAGTTGTGGGGAAAAGAGGAATAAGAGATGTAGGGAGAGGATGTGGACAACAGAGTAGATTCTGAGGTTCATAAATATAACAGAACAGCACACTTAATCGAGTGTTTCCATTGATACGCTGCCTATTTTCATCCTGTTTGAAAAAGCCAAATACTTTTGCCTTTGCCACTCAAGCCCCGGCCGGATGAATAATTTCTTATTTGTCAGCAGGATTTTTTTTTTTTTTATCCCCCCCATCTCCTCTCAAGTCCAAAGCATGAAATAATTATTCTGCTACGGACCAGAGACCAAGGGCATTTTTTTTTTCTATTCTCTCTTATATTTTCTCTCTTTTAATTTCTTGAGTGCTGCCTCCTCTCAGCGCCTCCTTCCTCCTCTTTCATGAGACAGTGACGGCTCAAGTCATGTGCCGTACATCTTTGATCATATTGATTTTAATTCAGTGTCACACACCTTCAGTGCCGGTGCATCTCTCATGGGCTCATGACATACATCCATGCATCATTTGTGTAGAAGCTCAAGCTTTACACATCAATTTCCCCTCTTCCCCCCCAGGCTGTCACCCAGCTGAACCTCACCAACCCCTCCTCCTTTTTTTGCGCTGCTTTTGATGAGGTCCAAGTCTCATTTCATTACGCATGTGCTCTGTCTATGTCTAATGACAATAAAATTGGACTGAAATTGGATGAATTGAATCAATTATGCTCAAAAGGCTCAGTCAGGACGTAGGAATCCTTTAAAGTTTATGGATTTTGAAAAATGAAAGGATGACCTTGACAGTGTCTCACTGCTGTTTGTCCCGTGTTCATGTCTTGAGACAAAAACCTCAAGTTTGTGGTGACAGAGCAGAAGTTGTTGACTTCACAAGATCAGGAGTGAAAAATGAGACTTCAGTAATTCAGTTTGTGTCTTACCCACAACTGCGCCAATTTTCAGTCCTTAAATTTTTCCCATCAACACCTCTGGAGTAAGAAAGAAGTCCTTGAATATGTTTTCTGAAACCATACATGGCTCAATAGTAAGCACAGCAACAGAGTGTCTGGGGGAAAACCAGAATGCATCTATTTTAATTTATGGGATTTGCTGAGCTTGAGAGAGCAACACAACAAACTTTCTTTCCCTAAACTTTGATGGATGCCCTGACTTTTCCTCTTTTCACACCCGTGATGGGCATTACTGCCCTCAGAAATGGGTGAAGACAGACTGTACTGAGGTGGATGTTTGTTTGTGTTTTTGACTGGACTTCAACTGTCCGAGTGTACACAGCCTAAAGGAATTGTGTTCTGCTGTTTACAAGTAAGGATGCTGTTAAAAAGATAGGTTCACAGTTTTTCAAGCCTGTCATAAATATTCGTCAGATGCTCATACAAACATTAGATCTTTACACCGGCTTCCTGTCTGTCAAAGAATTGACTTTAAGATATTGCTGTTGGTTTATAAAGCACTAAAGGTGGATATCATCCAAGGTTACATCCTTTTTAGTACATATATCCCTCTTTCTGTTACTCTCCCTACTGCCTCTCAGGGAAACACAAAGAGGAATTTTTGTTCTAAAAAGACTTTATTGTGATAGCAGTGAGCAGAAGGCTTACAGAGGAGATGGCTTTACTAGATGTGTGCTACTGAACAGGAAAAGACTACTAAGTCTTTCTCCAGCTTCCTTAACATCACTATCAACAATCAAGAAAAATACAAGCAGCCGATCGCAGTTCTTGTGGTCCCTGTGCGGCACCATTGCACCATTTAGTGCCAAATTCCCTTTTTTTGTTACAATGCTTCCACTGCAGCTGAACAGAAAAACACTGTCCGCCGAGACACAAAGACGGATTTCTTTGAAAAGACTGTAACTCTGTAAGATATCCTCTTTATATGACTAACTCAGACAACTGAAGCCTCATATAAGCTTCAGATAAACTTCTGAATACATTTTTGCTCCAAACAAGTGCTGTGGGTTTTGTCCTCCATCACTTACATTATAAGCACATTTGGAGGAGATCTTCTAATGGTCAGTAAGGACAGGAGGAATGATTACGGCAAGCAAAACCTCTTTCAGTGGTCTTATGCGCACCTGACCACCACCTGTTTAATCCCAATGGTCACAATTGTGAAAGAAGAGAAGATAAAAAAGTAAAACACCTTAATTAACAGATAGAACTATCGTATTTTGTATGTATATTCCTTAAAGGGTCTACTACTGATATATTTTGAGAATGATACTCCTGCATATATATTTTTCTCATAAATGGTAAATGGACTGTACTTGTTTTGCACCTTTCTAGTCTTCTGACCACTCAAAGCGCTTCTACACTACGAATCACATTCACCCATTCACACACATTCATACGCTGAATGGGTACAGGGGCTACCATGCAAGGTCCCAACCTGCCCATCAGAGGAAATCTAATCATTCACACATTGATGGTGCAGCCATCAGGAGCAATTTGGGGTTAAATATCTTGCCCAAGGACACATGGACATGCGGACTGGAGGAGCCGGGAATCGAACCACCGATCTTCCAATTAGTGGACAACCTGCTCTACCTCTTGAGCCAGAGCCATAAAATTTGTTAACGCTCACAATTGTGACCAATAGTACAACACAGTGTTTCAATTGAAAACACAGGTTTTGGCTGTTAATCCTAGTCATCATTTGTTTTTTTCTTTTTGTTTTTTGTTTTTTTTTAATACAGTTTAAAACTATCAGATGTGTTGGACCTCCTAGATGGACGTTACTCCCCAAGTGCTGTGTGCAGCATCACTGTCATTACTACACTTGAAAAAGAAGCAATTGAAAGTGACTGTGATGGCTCAGATAGGGAGTACCAGGGTGAGACAGGCCATTTGCAAGGTAAACTATTGAATGGCGATGCAGAGGTGAACTATCTGGAGGATGAGGCACCTCCCACTCCTGCAGCAGTCGATGTTGAAACAAACTCACCACCACTGCCATATCTTGTCGAGTCTCCCACAGCGACCAGCTGAAGAAGATGCCCTGAAGGAAAATGAGACCCCATGACGCCACAAAAAAATGAAAACATCTCTTCAAAATATGCAAAATAGGGACAGGGTTTTTAAAAGATCAAAATGACTTGCTGTGTCCAAGATTCCAGATCCCGTGACCTCAACAGAGCACAGAAAGCAAACTAAATCTGATCCTGTGGATTTGTTCCTATTGTTGTACTCAGAGGGAGCTCACTGCTGAGATGTCAAACACCTATGCAATGCAAACCAAAGGGAAAATACTTGATCTGAACATGGATGAGTTGCTGACTTTCTATGGGGTTCTTGTCACATCTGGCTACAGTTCTGTGCTGCGGCGGCACATGTTAAGGTCATATGACCCTGATGTCTACAATGAAGCCATCTCAAATGCAACGAGAAGGAATCGCTTTAATGAGATAATGGCCTCAATCCATCTGGTGGACTCAAAGCCCACCAACGTCCCTTTCTACAAAGTACGGCCCATCTTCAGTGCACTGTCTTACAAAATGATGCCATACTCAAAATCAGTTGACAAAAGCACGATACCTTATTACGGCAGGCATGGCTGCAAGCAATTCATCAGGAGCAAACAAATCTGGTTTGGGTATAAATCATGGAGCTTTGCATCACCTACAAGGGACTTGTATCATATGGAGCCCTATTGCAGAGTGCACACACCTCTCCCTGAAACTGGCTGAGGACAGGACCCAAGTGTAGTTGTTGGTCTAGCCAACAAGCAGAAGTTCCTCCAGGGTGTAACTTTGTACATGACGACCTTTTCACCTCACTTAGCCTCCTTGATGAAATGACAAAACAAGGTTATGGATGCCTTGGCACCCTGAGACAGTGCTGCCGGCATGGGGGAAAAGGTACTGGTATGGTGGAAGGATAACAATATTGTGACCATGACAACCAGTGCTGCTGAGAAGTATTCTGAGGTGCCTGTAAAGAGGTTGAACAAAGAGAAAAAAAGCCTGTGACATAGTTCTACAGCCAGGTGTCAAGATACACTGCTACAATAAGGTGAAAGAAGTGGTGGTGGCCAGTCTTTTCCTGGTTCCTTCACAGTGCAGTGGTGAATCGCTGGTTCTCCTTCAGAGATGTTGTTGATATTGTTGAGTGAATATGACTTCCTGGCCTTTCAGCGATCTGTGTCTCCGGGTCTCCTAAAAAGATATGGAAAGTTACCTCTCGGCAATGGCAGAAGATCTTCGATTGCAACAACTGTGTAGAGTCCAAACGCAGGGAACCGTTTCCACAGATGCAGATGGTGTGACAAGTGTACAGTATATGCATGCGAGAAGTGTGATGCATCTCTCTACATTGAGAGTTCCAAGCATTTCCATGGAGAGGGACGTGTAACCGATGAGCTGTGGTCTTCTGTTTAGCCTACTAAAATTTGTTGAAACTACTTTATGAGACTGTGAAATAAGTACATCGTTGTCACTGATAGTACCCTACAGTATGCACTACCCTAATATGTTCTAGTATGTTAGTCACTGTTAGGTCAATCTAACTCAGTTACTTCTTCAAGTTGATGTTTTTGTAAATGACTTGGCACTATTTATTTTAAAAGGAAAACGCTGTCAAATACAATGGATGTAGTGTTTAAAGTGTTGGATTCTACATGGTGTATAGTTTCCATGTCCAAGCTTCTGTTTGTCATAAATGAATGAGCCTACTACCTCAGATGTGTTTGCCAACAGCAGTGTTTGTATTATTGTACGTTCAAACATTGTGTTTCATGAACAATAATAATAAAGTTATGAGGTAAATTCTAACCATATCTCATTCTTATATGTTGCATATCTTACTGTTTAAGATTTAAGTGTGTAAACAGGTCTTATTGAAGAATCTGTATGAATTCTGACGATGCTGTTTCCCACCGGCCACTAAAAAGGGCAGAAAGTTTGTGTGTTAAGGAGGTCTAAGCTGTAAAATGCATGTACTCAAATTGCAAGGAAGAATGTGGGATTAAATGGGTTAAAGACAGACTTGAAAAACTGTGAACCTGTCCCTTAATGCTCATGCTCTATCCTAAACCATTTTGGTATTTACGCAACTCACTTGGAACATGGCATCCTTTTCTCAAAATACTGATTGCAATATGACTTTGTTGGGGAAAACAGCATCCTCCTCCTGTTTTTTTTTTATTTGCCTCAGAGCAGTTCAACAGATTTCCCAAAAAATCTTCCTCGGTTGCTAGAAAAATAAAATGCAGCCGAGGCTACTGTCTCTCACACTGAATCTGGTAATGATTTATGAATATTAAAGAGCCTCATGTAGCCCGGTTCAGTAACACATAACAGATTCTGAGCTCCTCGAGTCTCCTTCCACCGCAGGATCTATGAGTCATGCAGGAGTTATGATAGCCTTTACATCTCAGGATGCCCCCCTCCCTTTGGTGTTCATGGTCATGAGCCTTTCATTTGTGTTGTGTGATTCAGACAAAGGCCTCTCTCTTTCTCATACGATGTAGGAGAGCGTGTGCATGCAATAGCATGAAATACAAACATTATTCTCGACTGTGTAAGAGAGCAGAGGCAGCTCTGGTGGTGCGTTCAGTTCCAGAGGACGAGACTCAGACCAGCAGCGGAAACTGACAAACTATGAATCATCTCAGTCAATAAGAGAACGTATGAGTGAGAGAGGCAGAGAGAGGAGGGAGGGAAGGAGGGAAGGAGGGATGCTGATGAAATCCCCATTGAGTATTTGCTGCAGAGGACTTCCATTCATTCTTCATTCATTCTTCATTCATTCATTCATTCATAGGGTGGCCTTGTTATAAATGATGGGGCAGAGGGAATGGGGTAAAATTGAAAAATGGAAGCTCAATTGTCTGTATCTGCTGCATCAGGAAAACAGACAGAAAGAAGAAGTAATGAAAGGAAGGGAGGATGTAGTGCCTTACAGCCGCTAGCATTATAAAATGCCAAGGAGCACAATTAGCACAAGAATCTGACCCAACCAAAAACACAAGGACCTGATCTATGGCAGAAAATACTGAAACACAACCTTTGTGACCCTAAAACACACCTATTAAATAACATTACCTCACCAATATAGACAACAAAAAGCTGAGAGGAAGACCTTGGCAATGAACAGACTAAGTGAACATAGATCGGCCATTTAAACAGGAATACAAAGACAAACCAGTTTACCAAAAGACATCATACTGTTTTCTCATCGTATGTTGTGAGCCACTGAGACAGGGCTTTTCTTCCTCATTTCTCCCTCATTATATATCCAGAAATCCCCCAACAAATTAGAATAAACCTCCTTATATTAAAGGAGAGATCAGTGAAACAGCTCTGTTAGCAAAACATGAATCTGCATCTCAAAACCACAGAGAAAAAACACAAGACCAGTCCTTTATTCCTCTTTGTTTTAATATCTTCTGTCATGGCAGCAGAGTCACAGACACCTAGACATGCCATGTTAGTGTCTTAACTGCAGAGCTACCTTTTTTGACAATTTATAAAGTAATCTAGATTTTGTTTATCAGGACATTGAATGCACTTTTGGAAGTTGCTTTGGAAAAACAAAAGTCAAATTTACGTATTATGAGATGGGGACCCAAAAAATCCCCAAAAGCCATCGATGGCACAGGGGTAGGGTGTAGATATTGGATTTGCCGCTAAGTAGCGTATGCCTACAGCTCGCTTGAAACTAAAATTGAGATTAAACGGTAGAAGATTCGCCCTTGTGGAAGAAATCCAGGAAGAAACACAGACGGCTCTGGACACAGTTGGACAAGTGTATCACATCTCAATGAGTGTAGTCTGAAGGAGATTAGAAAGGTACTACTGAAAGATTTATAATGAGTTTTTTATCAGTGCTGCAATTTTTAGGTTCCCCTTTATAACCGTTTGGATGGATTTTTGTCCAGTGCCAATTCAAAAAGTAGTGTAGCTCTTTTCTGTGCCATTTTATGAACCATAACCACAATCTTTCCATAACCTTACCCATACAATGATCGCCATGAGCAGATATTTAAAGTAATTGGACATAAAAAACAATGACGTCACTGAAAGTAAACCAGTGGTTCTGCAGATTCGTCCAATAAGGTCTGGCGTTGGGTCGACTGCTGTTGTTCTCTATAACTTTGTATACACAACCACGTAAAGACATTTTATACTGTAGCTGTTTTTTTTTCAGGGGATCAGTTTTCAGTATTTCAGAGAGGGATGGTAGACTACGGGTTCTTCTTTCTTTGTGCCAGGTAATGAGCACACCTCCACACATCATCGAGGTAAACAACACGCTTTATTGTGATGTACTCAGTGAAGTCTGATTGTGACACAGGAGTCCCTATCCTGAAAAAAAAAAAAAGATTTAACTGATCTGTTGCCTGAGTTCTACGCGTTTTTTTATACATATTTTGTCGTCATTCACAGTTTGAACTTGTTTAGCTTTTGAGATAACGAGGGTTTTTCATTCCAAGTCTCTTAGTTTTCACTTTATAAAATGTTCAGTAGTCATAGTGATGTACTGCAGTAAAAAAGTATATGAAGAAAGATGTTTATTCAGCATTTGAAAAACCCTGTGGGGCTTTAATTTCTTATATTCTGTGAACAGTAGATTCTTCTTTTGATAAAATATATTGTATGGTGTTCCATAAAATATAATTTATTTTTGGCGGTAATGTAACACCAACATTCCTGCAAATAAAAGCTTATTGAGATTTTGAGAGTGACAGATAAGAGGATAGAAAAAATGAAGAGAGAGATGAAGAATAAATGCTGACAAATCCCAGACTTTCATTATATGAAGCATGAAATGTCTCTTGATCATTCAAGCTAACTTGCTCATCTCTCTCTTTCCCTCTTTCTTTTTATCTCTTCTCTCTCTCTCTATCTCTCTCTACTCTACTTTTCTCTCTTCTTTTTTTTTTTTTTTTACTTTTGAAGAAGTTGTCATGGTTACAGAGAAAGCTTTCCTGTAACAGCTGGCAGAGAGGTTGAATGTTTCCACTGATGGAAAATCACAAGCTCCCTCCCTCCCTCTCTCTCTCTCTCTCTCTCTCTCTCTCTCACACACATACATATACACAGCAGCCAAGATCTTTGGTGCTTATTAGAGCAGGACTGTAAACCATTAGAACACACTCCATATCAGACAAACAGGCAGGAACACACACACACGCGTCTTTTCCAGTCTCTTTATCATCCTTCCTCCTGAATTGATTTGTTTTTCTGTATCTCTCTACTTTGCCACACAGCTTCTATATAAACACACGGATCTATAAACCCACAAAAGTCCAGATTTTCTGTTTCTTTGCTGCTGTTTTCCAACCTAAGAATGATTTTTTTTGTAAATTTTAATGTACAGAATTAGAGATTATGAACTGAAGTGGAAAATATATTTAATAATTGTCATTATGAATTGCTTCGGGTACAGTTTAAGCTTTTAAGAACATTTTGAACATTTTAACTTGTGATGAAATGCTTTTTTTTCATATGTTTGTGTTCTTTTTTAAAAATGCTTACTTTGGATGAATTTTAAACAGAGGACCCTTGTTGCGTCAATTAAATTCATGGATGAACTCCAAATCTTTTAAAAAATGTAACCAGCAGTCAGATCATTAGTCATGTAGGGAATTAATGAGGCCAGTATAAATTTGTTTCTGTTTACACAGCACATCCATGGGACCTAATATAATGATGACCAGCCAGGCTCAGTGTTGCTGGCTCTAAACATTAGTCATTAGCACTTGTAAAAAAAAAAAAGACCCAGCTCAGTTTGTCTTATTTTGAAATTACCACTGAACTGAAGAATTTATACAGGATTGACCGATTGTTTTAAAGGTACAATGTGTAAGATCTGGCCAGAATTATAGTTTAAAACATTCAAAAATTAACTAAAATTAACGTTATGTCAAAGGCCTGTATGTATTATGTTGCAGAGATACAGATGGGTGACAAATTAAAGGAACTATTTGTTTGGATCAGGTGGCCGATTCTTACACACGTCACATTTAACGAAAAAGATGAAACTGTTGCTTGCACAAGAAGAGCAACAATCTTTTTGTTTCTGTCATGTAATTTGAAGTATCTGCAGCTCCACACACTTGTCAGGCTGAGATGGCTTTCAGTGTGATTGGTCAAAAAAAAAAAGAAAAACACAACACAAGAGCCAGACAAGAGTCGGCCAGTGGCAGAGCAGTGAGGAATGCAGATGAGCAACACTGAGACATCATATTATTGACCATCAGATTATCAGGAGCAGATCTAAAGTTTGTTATAATTCGTGAAAAGCATTCAAATCAGCATCAATTAAATATTATATATGTTAAATTAGATGAGATTACCACCCATCTCTGCTTAGCTTTTTGGTTTTACAGTGTATGAAGTTCATTCTCACCACTCTCATCAACCTGGTTTCCTGCAGCAGCAGCAGGCAGCTGTTTTCAACAAACAAGCTCTGATAAACCCACTGTACACTACCTGCTCAGCACCAAATGGCAGACAGAGAGAGCCACTATCTGGTGAAGAAAGTGGAACATTAAGTAGCATAAGAGCCAGATAGCTCTGACAGAGACCGAAGCTAAAAGGAGAGTGAAAAGTGCAATGTTACATTCATCAGGTGGACAAAAACAGTAGGATACGGTGGTAGTCAGTGTCAGCCATTATGAGTTGATATTATATCAAGGTTGTGTATTATGAACTTCTTCAGACTCCTAGTGGCCAAACATGTATGTGAGCTCATACTGTCAAGCCATTCCAGGCAATGAACTGTATGTCTTCAGGATAAACTTTAGTATAAAGTCCAGGGATCCTCAGTGCGAGTTTGTATGCACGAGCCGCTTTCGCCGGTTACAATGACAAACATCACTGGTGGCTGATTATATTAGCTTTTGCTAATTAACCAAATTAACCAAAATTAATTTTGGCCTCTGTCAGGTTTGCACGCGCTCTGCAGCTGGTCTGTACTTGACCAAAGATCATTTGTGAGGGATGAACCTCCAGCCTGTAACACTGCTGAACAATTATGAATAGACTGTTTCTGTAGTTCCACCAAGGAGCTAGCTCCGCTGTTGTGTAGGTATAATCTAGATGGAGAGCAGCATCTCCCTCTAAAGGCACCTCCTGCCTCACTCTCTCACCCCCTTTCACCCTGTATTTATCTTCCTCCAGCAGGGTTTACCTCCTGGGTTACAGGCTACATTTAAAATAATAATCTGTGACAATTCACATAAATAAATACCAGTTTTGTTGTTGACTGATTATAACATTGTGACCCCGGAAAAGTCAAGGACGCAGGACACCAAAAAGTAGATTGCTTGGCTTTTTACTAGCACACACAGACATAATGAGAATCACATGGCATCACTTCCTGTATATAGACTTCCTGCCAAGTAACCCCCACCTGGAGCCTAGAGCTCCCTCTAGATAACACCAGAAGTCTCAGGATACTACTCTGATGTAACACAATAGTTATTTGACCTTAATGCAGCTTATGAAACCCTCTCTATGAGCTGTTCTAGGCATTCAGTGTCTAGATTATTCCCTTGAAAAATCTTTGGTTGCACAGCCGGTGATGCAGTTTAATAGCCTTGTTCCAGACCCCTTGATCACCCTTTGAATGGGTCTGCTCATTGACTCATCTTCTTTACGCGTCATAGACAGAAACATAATGACAGAACAAAGACTGTCCCAGTTGTATAAGGTTGACCTAAAGAAATAACAGCTCTTAAATTGGCATTTTTATGCTAATTGTTGATAAAAACAATTAGTTAATTGGCTCTAACCATTGGCAACCATTACCTCAGCTCCCATGTGGACCAAAAATGGTTGCCTGGATGGATATGTAACGCATTACTGGTTGGTTAAGGTGAAACAAAACAAAATACCCCCCCCCCCCCCCCCCCCCCGAAACAACAAATGGCTAAAACAAACATGATGTCAGACTGAATTAATGAGGTGAAACAAAGAAGTAATTCAATCGGATTATCGGGCTAGTGTTTCATGTTCCTGCATCTTGAGAAAGACTGAACCACCTACATGCTGTGTCAGAGCCGGGTTATTATCAAGTAGGTGATTAAGCGTTACACAAGCTCTATAGACCTCTGTAGATCTAAGTACCTATTCAGTGAGCTCCAGACACGAGGGCCTTTCTTGTAAAATTTGAATATCTCACAGGAAATGGGAGTCAAAGCTTGTCATCATACATTTGGGGATATTTATTGCAACATTTACACAAGATCCTGAACTACAGTCAAAAACTGATCAAAGACGGTACAGGATATAACGCCACAGGCAACAAGTGTTTAATATAATTGTTACAAAAACAAAAAGAAATAACAAGCATCTTTTCAAAGACAGCATAATGATACATTCACCAACCGTAAAAGCAAGAAACAGCTCGTTTGGTGACTTTTCAGACAGTATTTTTCCTGCAGCTGCAACAGTAGTTTGCTTCAAAAGAGCAGAAGAATGGTCTGAAGCTGTGCTGTCTGTGAAAAGAGAGCCACGTACAGTAGAGTAAATGCATTGAGATAAAGTCCTAGAAACTCACATAGTTGTCACATTGTTCGATTAAAGAATAGGATGAGCAGGAGAGAAATCACACAGGGATGACAGCTTTCTATTTTGGTCAGTGGGTTAGCTCTTTAGCTGCTTTAGTCCTTTGGTGCTGAGCAGGTAGTGTACAGCTGCCTGCTGCGTCCGAAAACGACACTATGAGAGCGGTGGGAGTGAAGCGAAATAGTAAAGTTGCAGCCAGACAGCTAAACAATGAGTTGAAACTCACTACGAAGCTCCGTAAAGCTGCAGAGCTGCTGATAATTCTCTGTAGGTTTATCAGTACGAGCGATGCCTCACACAATACACATTTTCATTAAATACATTGTTATTACAAGCAATTGTACAACACTGACACACCAGGTTCTCCAGTTTGAATCTTTCAGATTTTAAAAAAAACTCATTTGACATAAATCATGTTGCTTCCTCTAGCAAGGGTAGTGCTATTGCTATAACAAATGAGTTGATCTATGCATATAATAACAGGTATCTCTTGCTAAATTAAACACCTGGACGTTTTATGCACCATAGAAAGTCTATTGTGCCGTAATTCCCTCAACATCTCTTCGGCATACGATGTAAAATAATGAATAGAACTCGCAGAAGCTAAATATCTTCTCAAGGGTGATCAGGTGTGTTTATAATAACTGTTCCGGTGATTTAACACTGATTTGATCGTGATCGGTTACTGTTAAAGTGGTTTACCAGCTCCTCACACACACACACTGACATGCATATTTCTTCTTGTGCATAACACAGCTGTTGGATTGTGCCCGTAGCGAACCTATAGCCTGTTTGATGCTTCTCTTCTCAGTGAAGCAGATCATGTTTCTGTGCAATGCAGCACACTCTCAGCCTCTCTCATTTTCTGTATCGCACACTGTCTCCATATCTGTCCCCCCCTTCTTTTTCTGCTGTTGTTTTTACTCTCCAACTGTCTCTTTCCCTTACTCCTTTGCTCTTTTTTGTTCTCTCCTCCTCCTCCTCCTCCCTCTCCTTCTGTTTCTACGCACTTCCTTGTTGCTGTCACCTCTCTGCACTGTTCTGTACCCTCCACAGGGGAAAAAATCAAGATAATTTGAGATGGTAGACTGGAAGGAGGAAGCTGAGGCATGAAGGTAGCATGGAGAACGAGGAGGAGAAGGTGGGATTGTAGCCGACACTCTGCCAGTGCCCAGCAGGATTTGTGGAGACTACTCTGAATTCTGCCACTCTGAACCTCAAGGCTGATATTTTTTTCCCTCCTAACTGAGGTAAAAACACGTGAAAGAGAAATAGTCGAGTACTCAGGGACCTCCTGGATGTCAGGCAACATCAGGTTCTCGTGGGTATAGTGTTGGGTTAGAGGTCTCCTCTTACAAAACTCCTGCCAGGGAGGACAAACACTTTCCAGTCACATAATGGACATGAATTCAGCAGCATAGTACCTTTTATGTCAAAGTGCCCTCAGAGATTGCATTAGTGTGTGAGGTTTTGTATGTAGCTGATGTGCTGAAAATGTTCTGGATGGATTTTTATTTCAGCTACTGTGGGCCGACGTGATTACATGCACATTGATATTCTGATATCTCTGATATAATGGCCGCGGTGGCATTTATCATTGTCACCCACCAAACACTTGATGGGTTGTTGAGTTAAAAGAGGTTGCTGAAAAGCTGCGGCCAACAGCCTGATTATATGGTATGGTAGGAATTCAGATAGCAGCAATAGGCATCCTCTCAACTTTCTTGTTGATGTTGTATTTGCATGTGTTTTCCAAATTGAAAGCTGCAATTTCAGCACCCTTGGACTATTCGCTGGATAGTATTGTTTGTTTGTAATGACAAGCAGCTATTCAAATCTACCTTCATGCATTTTTCCTGAATCCATCGCATATAAACAATACAGTGGATTCTCAGTCTTGTATTTTATAAGGGGCTACATTAGCATACTCAACCAATTAGTGAACTGACCGTTTCTTCCCAACAATTCAGCCCAACAGGTCTCCTTTGGGAAATGGAGCCAAAGAGAATCAACCGTCCAGTAAAGTGTCAGCTGCGCTTACAGGAGCTGAATCTCATTTTACTTAAGCTTCAGCTTAACGGCTGAAATGGAAATACTCATATATACATCATATTTAGATACTAGATATTTAGGCTTTAGATACACACATAACACTTGTAGGTAGGATGAGTTCATAGTTGGTTTGGCTCTGAAAATGACATTTGTTGACAATAAGAAACAGGAAATCACCAGTCAAATCCTTTAACTGTATTTGCAGAATATCATCCGGTAAACCATTGTCAGAAGACGTGGGTGCAATGAGATGACGTTATTAAAAGAGTAGCAGTCAAACCTTAAATGGTGAAAAATCTTCTCATTGGTCCACACAGATCTGACGTTTTTGTCTGCCACTATGTTGTGTGTCTTTTTTTCAGTGAAGTGGAAACGTAAGTGGATGTTTTAGTCACATGTACATCAGGATTTAATCGCTAAATCTGTTTCCATTGCACTTTGTCACATTTTGCTTTTATCAATATGTCAACTATTCAACCTCAGGAGAGCATAATACTTTTTTTTTTTTGCATTATTTCAAGGTCCTTTGAAATTTTCTGCTTTTTCACTGAGAATTTTTTTTTTTTTAATGCGCAAATCGAAGATACAAATAAAAAGAGCTGGATGGAAACGCACACGCTGACATTTTTTTCTCGAAATTTCCTAAGATTTTTGTTTCTGGGGTTTATGGTTTTAAAAAATCATCATGGGGTGCACAAGCTGCCTCTAGACACTGCACAACAGGCTACTATAATACCGGTCAAATGATGTTATGATTACTTATATTATGTTCAAGTGAGATTTTCATTAAATAAAAACACAAAAGTAAATCCTTTGTAATTTTTTAGTTATACACATAATTTCTAGCTGTTAGATTATAATACGGTATTCAAATCTTTCTTAATTAGATCATGTAATGTGGAAAAAGTGAGACAAAAACTGTAGATGAAATATTGTTTAAAAGGCAGAAAAGAGTTAACAGAAAACCTTGTAATCACTTGTAACAGCTACAGATTCTTTCCACTCTTTGCTAAATGTTAGCTTCAAGGACTATTTTGCTGACTAAAAAGACTGAATAAAAAGACGATTTAGTCACACTCTTGACATAGGCCGTTATACTACAGGGTTAGAATCACATGATCTGTTCAACTGAGGATGTAGGTGATTTTACCAGAGGTGGCCGGCATCATGAGGAGATGATTTAGGCAAAAAAATTGTCAAAAAATGACCCTGGCCATTATTTAAGGAAGGTGACGATATCATATAAGTAAGAATATGTCGTTTGAGTTCTACTGTGTGAAAAGTTCCTATTTCTCTTTGCTGGAGCTGGTTTCTGCAGCGAGTATCTCTGTCTGATGTGAAGCCCAATTGCAGTTGAGTGTTATTTGAGTAGTTGTTGAGGTTTCCTGTGTGTGTGTCTGAGTGTACGGGATGGTTTCATTACGATGCTTTGATGTGCTTTTCTTCCAGATGCTTTTAAGGTAGATGTTTCATTAAAAAACATCAAAGGTAAAAGCTACTACTCACTAGCACTCTTTGCTTTTGTCTTCTCTGGTCCTAAAAGTATTCTTAAGTATTTGTCCTCCGATGTTTACTCTCTTTCAGCTCTTTTCCCCCTCGTATTTCTTCTTTCTCTGCAAACCTCCCACTGTTGTGTGACACGAGAACGCAGCTGAAGATGGGGAAACATTTTGGTGAATTCTGCTCTTTATCTCGTCTCTCCTTCCCTGCGTCACCTCCTCTCGTCTCTTTGTTTCTGCCACCTCACGGTCTCTACACCTCAACAATGTGATTTCCTCTCATATCAACACAAATGTGTTTTATCTTTAGCGAAGGATCCCTGATGTTTGTTCCCCGCAGTGATGGTCTCGGCTCTACCTCCGCAGCTTTGATTACTTTGCTTGATTTTCCTTTTTTTTTTCTCATCAGCTTCTGTCTTTCTCTTTTCTCATTTAATTTATCTTTTATTTTCTATTATTTTCATAAGGGCAGTAATTCCTTGATTTTTTTTTTTCTCTGCTGTTCATTTTAGATTATATATTTTTACATTCCCTGGTCTATATTAAAAGTATTACTCTTCTGTGTTGAAACAACCTTTTATTGTCAAATAGATCGAAACACTGCAGTGGTAATAGTGTTCCTCAAAGCTAAGGCATGTTTCCATAAAATGCTGTTTCTCTTTGTTTGATATACTCTGTGCATTTTTTATTAATCGTGTGTTGTGTTAACACACACTACATGTTTTAGTCGGCTGTTAATCTTACAACCTCTCTGTGCTCAGACTGTTCGTTTGATCAACCGGTCATGACGTGAGAGCTCAAACTGAACGTTTATGTGAAATCCCCGAATGGGTTCTTCTTCTTCTTCATATGGATTTCCAGCAGACTACATGTGTCGTGGCACATCGCTGCCTCTCACAGAGGGAACGAACGGGTTTTTCCACTGACAATTCCAATGAAGTTCAATTCAGTCAAGATGGACACATCCTCAAAGTTGCTGCCAACAAAGGCAACACTAAGCATTAGCATGCACATGTAGCCACTGAGCTCAAAGTACAGCTGAAGCTGTCAAAGTGTATTTTGCTTGACTGTTGTATGAACAAAGCTGCAAAAAGTTAATTTAGAAGTTAGATTTTCACTTAATTGTGGGGAGATACAAAGCAACTCTGATGAATCATAGCTACATGTAACTGAACTGCTTGATAACTTAGTACCAGCCTTTCACATCTTTTTTTTTGTTTGACTTTTATGATTTCTTTTCTTATTTTACGTGCAATTTTTTCATGCCGTTACTTTGCTTAATGCAGACAGGTGTGTAGGAAAATGAAATTATGTAAAACTGTCAGTTCCAAGTTTATTGGGAATTCAGTTTGACAGCATTGTTTCCTTTATTTCTTCTTTACTACAAAGTGTTTCTTAAATATCAGAACTTGTTAAGGATTTCACATGTGATATAGAGCAAATTATAAGTGACATGGTGACATGATAATTACACTAACATATTGACACACCTATTTCCTTTTCCCCAGACAGAGGCTGAGAAAAAATCCATCTCTTATTTCACTTGCCTACTCTCTCTCTCTCTCTCTCTCTCTCCTCTCACAGGTACTTTACCAACATATCCATCGGTGGGCGGGACTACTCCTTCAACAGTGACGGCTACCTGTCCAACCCGCTGCTCGATGTCATCTCCTACACCAATGGGAGAGGCTGGGAGGAGGTCAGTACATAGCTGTGCAAGTTGGCACTAATTATCATAACGCTGCGGCTAGGCAGACTAACCGCAATTTCACACCCCATCAAACATCCTAACTCATCACTGCTCAGTTTCACCTTTCTGCCATCTCACAGTCTCTGTCTTTTCTCCCAGATCTCATTAGATCTCCCATAAGCCCCATCCCCTCTCCCCTACTCCACCTCCTCTCTCCCTCTACTCTTTGGGTTTGTCAGCCTTGTTAGCCAGAGCTAACTCACAGTCCAATATCCTCTCCGTCAGGGGCCATGTGTAGCAATTGTACAATAATAGCAACCAATCCAAGGTCTGCCCTCCAAGGGCACTTTCAATTCCTCTTGACTCCCTTCGACCTGAGAAAAAAAACAAGTAAACCTTTTTGTTCTATCCCGCTGTGTTCCATTTGCTCCTGACCTTTTATGACTCAATATGTTTACCATCGAGTGCAGATTCAAGCTCAAGGCCCCTCGCATTTTAAGGATGATAACCAAAAAGGAGAAATCAGGCTTTGAAAGAAAAAGTAAATGGGGGAAAAAAAACATATTGCTCTCAGTACAGCATCAGCATCAGCCCTTGGATTTCAAAGTATTTGTAGTTCTTCACCTTTCTTATCAAAGCTTAACTTCCTCTTAAAGGTGCAGTGCAGTGCTACAGTATTTAGTTTGGCTCTATAGGAGGGGGATGAATATATGATTCAGATTAAAGTGGATTAAGCAGGATTTCATGAATAAGTACACTTAATGTATGTCAGAAGATGTAGCTGTACACCTGTCTTATCAGGCTGAATGACAATGTACACTATACAGCCAAAAGTATGTGGACACCACTGTCTGGGGCTGTTTTATATTATTTAGGTAGTTCTAGTTAAGGGAAATCTTACTGCTAAAGCATTTATTTTAGGCAATAATATGCTTCCAAATTTGGTGCTGCAGTTTGGGGAAGGCCTTTTTCCTGTTTAGGCAAGGCAAGTATATTTGTATAGCACAAAGTCTTCACCTGCGATTTAAAAGAACTGAGTCGCAGCAGATCTACAGTTTTCTGGGAGTTTGTTCCAGATATGTGGAGCATAAAAACTGAAAGCTGCTTCACCATGTTTAGTTTTTACTCTGGGGACAGAAAGCAGACCTGTCCCAGACCACCTGAGAGGTCTGGATGGTTCATAACATAGCAGCAGATCAGAGATGTATTTTGGCCCTAAAACATTTAGTGCTTTATAAACCAACAGCAATATCTTAAAGTCAATTCTTTGACAGACAGGAAGCCTGTGTAATGATCTGAGAACTGGAGTTATATGATCCACTTTCTTGGTCTTAGTGAGGACTCGAGCAGCAGCGTCTGAATCAGCTGCAGCTGTCTGATAGATTTTTTTAGGGAGACCTGTAAAGACAGCGTTACAGTGGTCAAGTCTACTGGAGATAAATGCAGGACAAGTTTTTCCAAATCCTAATGAGACATAAGTCCTTTAATTCTTGATATATTCCTCAGGTGATAGTAGGCTGACTTTGTAATTGTCTTAATGTGGCTGTTGAAATTCAGGTCTGAGTCCATGACTACACCAAGATTTCTGGCTTGGTTTGTGGTTTTTAACATTACTGATTGAAGCTGAGTGCTGACTTTTAATTGTTCTTCCTTGGCTCCAAAAACAATTACTTCAGTTTTGTCTTTGTTTAACTGAAGAAAATTCTGGCACATCCAATCATTGATTTGTTCAATGCACTTGCTCAGTGCTTGTATTGGACCATAGTGCCCTGGTAATACGGTTATATAAATTTGTGTGTTTAAACATGACAATGCCCCCATGGACAAAAGCAAGTCCATGAAGAAATGGTTTTCCCAGTTTGGTGTGAACTTGACCGACCTGCACAGATCACTGACCTCAACCCCATCCAACACCTTTGGGATGAACTGGAACACAGACTATGACCCAGGTCTTATCACCCAACAACAGTGGCCGACCTCATTAATGCCCTTTTGGCTAAGTGGGAGCAAATCCCTGCAGCCTGGTTCCAAACCTGGTAGAAAACCTGAAGACTGGAGGCTGTTATAGCTGCAGATTAATGCTCATGGTTTTGGAACGACATGTTCAGCAATCACATATGAGTGTAAGGTTTATATATATACATACTTTTGATCTTGTATCTTTATCTGCCACATATAAGCCAGGTTATGAGTGAGTATGAAGCCTTATGTCCCGCTGAGATAAAAGATAATGGCAAAAGGTTTTGATATTATTGTAGAGTAATGTTTCAGCATTGTGAATTAGCACATTGGATACCATTAATGTTGGCTGCGGTCACCAAAGGTTTAGCCTCACATCTGCTTATAACTTGGACATTATGACGTACTGTACTTACAATGAGCAGACTCCGTTTCCTATTGGACTTATTACATGATCTCATAAACTGCAGCATTTTAAATTGTGTAATGTGAGGAAACCATCAATAAGAAACTAGTGAGAACACTTTTCATGTTAAATCAGCCCATGTAGAGTCTTATTTTGCCGTTCTTTTGTCACCAGTTTCAATTCTTTTCAGTGTCTCATGGTGAATCTTTGATCTTAACTGGCCTTTAAACCCTCTTTTTCAGTTGTCAACATTCATGATAAAACACATTAACTTGACGGTGCCGTATAATGTTTCTCCCTCTGGACTCTCTATAAAATTCTGTCTTACTGTTAACGATTTGCATGTGAAAAAAGCTTGGACTGAACGGTGGCGTTTGGGGAAGGATTGCAGAATTTTATACATCAAGAATGCTACGATCTGAAATTGACCTCAATCTTGTTTTGCAGAAGATAAGAAGCCTCAGAGCAAGATTTAAATCAGGGGAAATATTAAAGTTAGCGAAGATACTTAAAGTGTAAAACCTGACAAATAGGCAGGGCAGCACTCATGAAAAATAAAAGTGCAGGCTCTTATCATTTGATTGCTGAACAAAGGGCATTTATTTTTAGAGTGTCAGCTATTTTATTAATGTTTTTTAAGTCTTCTGTACTTCACTCTGTCTTTCTTTGGTTTTTGAGTTCAGTAAATTCAGCCTGTATTTCTTCTGGCAGTCGTTAATCTTATAGAAGAAAGCAGCATTGCCTGGTGCAAGAGGCAGCACAGTGAAGTACTACTCCATCCATGGGAATCATGGTAGAGTTTCCTGCCCTTTACTGATTCATCTCACCTTTACTGTATTGAATTTTTTGCTGAATGACGGCTGAGATACTGACAAAGGAGATAGGTTACTGTCTTGTACTCCGTGGCACTGGAAAAGATAGAGAAAAGAAAAACTGGCTACAGAAAGCAGAAAACTGACAGATAAGGGTTTACTTTGCACTGCTGCTCTCAAAAGATGACTCCTGTGCTGCTCTTTTATATCTGATGTTCAGGTGGCTCTTGGAGGAAATCATCAGGATAGTCATGTCATGTTTCAAACAGGACCCCCCCCCCTTAGGATATTACAATATGTAATAACTTGGAAATCCAAATTTAAAAATCTAAATTAAAACACACTTTTAAATGTGCTATAATCAATACCTTTGTGGTAACAATGGATGAAATGTTTATGAGTGTGTGAACGGGGTCATTCATAGTGACAAACTCACAATTATTACCCAACTCTGCAGTTCTTTTAAGCTCTTTGGAGTGTTTTAGCATCTTTCAGCTCATCGTTTTGGTTTCACAGCCAAACTTTACTGTTTTGGTTCATCTCGTAGCTCTAAAAACCTCACTATACGCTACCTGCCCAGCACCAATCAGCATACAAAGTTAGCAACTAGCTGGTGAACTTAGTTGAGCATTTAAGCACCTAAAGAGTCAGATATTTTCCTCAGGAGTTGATGAAGAGCCAAACAGAGGTAAAAGAGAGTGAGTACTGGACTTACATTCACAAGGTGGCCAAACACACAACTCCACATGAATTCTTTACCAATAATTTTGCCATATCAACTAAAAAGGTGATAATATGATCATGTTTTGTGTGCAGCTCATTTCTGCTGCCACCAAGTGGACAAAAAAAGTTAATGCAGGTTTAAAACACACTGGCTTGTTATGATGCCAACTATCAGTGTTTTTTTTAGCTTTCCAACAAGTCTTTCAGTCAGAACTTTTGCATAAGTTTCAAAATGTGAGAAAGCTACCAGTAATACATGGAAATTACTAGTTAATTGGTCAAACAGTAAAGATGTTTACTGGGGGTGTGGCCGAATACAAGTACACTATTTGGGAAGAAAGAAAAAAACATGTCAAATACCATCGGTTACATCGCTGCTCTGCTGTTACGGCAGCAGGTCTCAACGAAGGGAGTCACATCCACCTGCTACATGACGCGCATTTCCTAATTTGGACATCACTCTCAGAGTTGGGGGTGTTCCCCAGAGATAAAGCTACTGACACAAGCGAAGTGCTTTCAAGGGACTCTCCATAACCTGTTGTTCTCCTTCTCCTTTCCACAAAGTTAGGTTGTAAAAAATAGGCAATAAATGAAAAGTGCAAAGCAAGAATCGCCTTTGAAGTTCTTCCCTACATGATACACGCTGTGCTGTCTCTGTGTTATGGGTGTATAAATAAGTAGAGGTCTGTCTGTACATCTGCAATGCACTTGGTTTAGCTCATTAGTCTGCACAGTACAAGTTTGAGTTTGAGACTCAATGTGGGGACCTCCTTTGTAAGATAGTTTATTCATAAACATTTTTAACACTTTAATATCCTAAAAAACTGGATTCTTACACCTATTTCCCTTTTTATTCGAATACAAATATAAATAAGTAATGATAATATTTGTAAGATAGTTTGAAAAAATGGAATCCTGCACAAAACACATAAAAACTATTGACAAAGATGAACAGCAGACACAAATATCACAAACATATAGCCTAAAAGTTCTTTAATAAATATAGAATTCATCTCTTTTGAGACTTGAATGGATGCAAAAAAGTAAAGAAAATCAGGATTGTTAATGACAGATGACAATTTGTAAATATTAAAGACAAAATGCGAAGTCACATTTATTATTGCTCATCACTTGCATGAATGATTGTGTATTTGCGTGGATGATTTATGGACAAAGGTCATAATTCTTGGTCTCCTGAAGTGAATGCTGTATGAGAGCTTTGACCTGAGGGCTCTCTCCAACCTCATTTGTCTGAACATCCCACTTTCCCGGGCGTATATTTGCTGAATTAACCTCTCCTGAACTGAATCATGGAGTATATTTGCCGAGCACAGCAAGCTTAGGGCGGCTGAATAAGTGTCAGTTGCACTGCTCGTAGAGAGATCTGGGACTGTATTTATCAAGAGTCTTGGAAAGTTCACAGAGTTGAATATTCTCTCTTGCTTTTAGGCAAAAACACATTTTGTGAACTTCCATAACATCTTCCTATCCGCCACTGGGAGAATTGTAGCTGTCCTTACCTGCTGCGATGCCCAGCAGGTGGTAAACAAACATACAGCACATATATTGTGGTATATTCCTACAGACCATATAGAATAGTTCACTTTTGATTCAAAATAGCCTTATGTTGTGATTGCATGAAAATATTCTGTTAATTATTCTGTAACATCAGCTAAATGGTGCTAATTTTTCACAGCATATCTTAACACCATGGTATCCACACTTAATTGGCAACGAGGAAATACAGTGATGAGAGCAATTAATTTACTTCCCAGCTGTGATACCGCACCTCAAACTCAAAGTAGCACACACATTATATAACTTTTCCACTAAATGTAATAACAATAAGATTTTTACCCAAAACTGGTGTAATTTCTTGAATTTATTTAGCGTCTTGAATATCTTGGAATCCATACCACAGTATCCACATATGTACACATGTCCTTATGGATGAATGGCTATTGATGTCGGGGCCAAATGGTGTGTTTGCATGATGCATGGAAAAGTACAACCCATAACAGCACAGCCAGAACATTGGTATTATAATTCTAGCTGAGTCATATTCACATTTAATGTTCCTGAAAAAAAAAGGAGGATGAAAAGTGAATTTTGTTAGATAATTTTCCTTCTCTGGTCTTAAACTTCAAACAGCTTGTGAAATACTTTCAAGTAATGTTATTCCCACTATTTTAGGCTATGTCATTTTCTTTCGGCCTTCTCTATGTTTTGAATTCATAGTGGAATTACGAGGAAGAGTTATGTCATCTTTAATTTTATATGGTCCAGAGATTAGGTACAGTAACATAATTTATTGCAACTGGAAAACTTGTACTTTTTGCTGAAAATGGCTGGAAGAATCTTTTATGTCCACATCAAACTTCTGGTGTGATGCTTTGCATGGGCCTGGAGCTCCACCTTCTAAATGAGCTTATCCATGTTTAAACGAGGCTTGAGGAGCCATTGTGTGTAGCATGCGTCAAGTTGCTTTGTGTGCTGATTTTGCATTGCAGACATGTTAAGCTTCAAACACTATATTGTTATTACATATGTGCCTCAGCATGGATCATGTTGGACATGAAAAGATTCTTTTCTTGTTTGTTTTTTTTGTGTCTCTCTGCAGCGTACTGAGCCTTCTTTCGTACCAGCGTTTGAACATCTAGTTTTTATTGGTTTTATGATGTTAGGTGCATGCTTGAGTTTGTGTGTGTGTCATGTGATGCAACAATAAAGCAAGTCATCTTACATTTGCTTGTTCTTTGAGGCAAAGTGCAAGCAGTGCCGTATATTGTGGATCAATGAGTGAATAAGACAAGAAAGTGAAGTACCTTTTTAGTCAACATGACAGAGGAGCTGGAATCTTAAACCACACAAAGCTGAATCCCATTCCGGTTCAGATTAAAGGCGCAATAAGAGTTTTACAACCTCACAGCACAGAATGATCTCAATACATCTGCGGGATGGGTTTAATAGAGTTGTTCATTGATTACAGTGATTCAGCAGATATTTCACAAGGTAGTAGCCTTTAAAACTTTCTGATCTGCACTCAACCAAACAAATAACTTACAAAACAAGAAATCTCAACTAAAAAGTCTCATTCTCAGGCTAAAAATCATGGCGGTGTATTGTTACTGCAGTATTTTGCCGTTGATATCAATGCAGCATATCTGCTCTTTCTGTATAATTACTGTTTTGAAGGTAACACACCTTAATCGACTGGTTGTTGGTCGGCCAGGGCTGCATGGGTAGGTACCAGATACTGTAGATTTAATCAGAAAATCAGGTCTCTAAAAATCAATATTTTTACCTTTTATTCATAAAAAAATATCATGTAGACCAAAAAAGGCGGCAATAAGAGCAGAAGATTGATCGGATAGATTGATAATGATCAATGATCAGATACATAATCAGCAGTGATCACACATTATTTGGTGCATTTATTAAATTGAGCAGCTTATCGTTTCACTATATCACCTTATTAAAGCTGCAGCGTAGGCAGGATTTTTAAATTGGTATTAAATGTGTAAATTTAATCCCCATAATAGACCACATTGGAGTATGCTAATTTGTCAAATCTCTACCATTGCTCCACTCTTTAGAGTAAATCCTGAGCTCAGCCTCAGGGTGTGATGTTGAATTTTTAAACCAACCGTGTTTATGTCTCCTGATGTCAAAGTTCAGGCCTCATTGAACTCATGTTTTTATATTTTATGAGACTTAAAAACACAGTAACTGTGTCTTGAGCCAGATGTTGACTGTGGCGACTCTGTAAGGACTTATTGACCAATCTGAGCAATAGCCTTTGAGTTAAACCAAACTTTTAATGAAACCTCATTTGTTCCGGTTCAGTCGATATCATTATTTGTCATTATTATTCGCTTTCAGAGGTGTTTCATTTCTGCAGCCAGTTGGAGTTTATAAGCTATTTTGCTCAGAGGCCAATTTTGTACTTCAGTTGTAAACTACAATTTACAGCTGTTTTGCACTCACATAATGGACTGGCAGAGTGAAAATAAAGCTAGAAATCACTTAAAAGTAGTAATGAATCCACTGCTGGCAGGAGTCGCATGGATGAATGCATGCCCATCGACGCTTTAACGTCCATAAAATGGCTGCCAGTCCTACAATAATTATTACAAGCGAACATCAGCCGTATTTTCATTCTTTCTGTTGGATGGATTTCTGGGCTGCAGCTCCCCCCTGACATTTCAATATTGGAGTTGAGTGCAGTAACTTTTTAGCATTCAGAAGAACATAAAGACTCCAAGGCACTCTCTTTTAAAAGAATTAAAATGCCTTTATTGTCATGGCATGGTCATATTAGACTTTTAAAACAAAACTCAAATGCATTTCGGCATCAAGCCTTCATCAGGGGAGTCAAACAGATCTCATGAAACACCTGGCCCTTTTCTAATGGTATTCCAACAATAGGAATCTTCCACTTGGACATGGTGTTGTGGCCTACAGAGGGTGTAAACATATACAAACTCCAGCAGATGGGGTTATTTTGGCCCACAATATTCATCAAAGCTGAAATGAAGAGCAACATAGTGAATACAAACAATGGTTTTGGCCCATAATATTCATGAAAGCTGAGTTATAGAGTAACAACATGAATACAAACAATGGCAATGGTTACAGAAAACAAAAAAGTTTTGTTTTTAAAGTCTAATATGAGCATGCCATGACAATAAAGCTATTTGAAGGCATTAAAAGAGAACGCCTTGGAGTTTTATTGTATTTTTGTTTCTATTTGTATCCCTATCCAACGAGCACCTCAAACAAACTCAGGAAGCGCTCCTACCCAAACAATTTTTAAAGTAGAATATTAGTTGTGTTGGTACTTAAAGAGCCTTGACTCCTCTCTGGATGGGCGACATCATGGGGAAACAGAACAGGACAGTGCAAGTCGGACCAAAATATATAATCACACAACAGAAGAGAGACGATGCAACAATAATAATTTGAAGAACAAAATGTACAAATAAAAAAACCTGTAAAACTGTACACTGAAGTTAAGTAAGAAAAACTGAGGGCCCTATTTTAACAATCTAAGCGCATGGTCTGAAACGCATGGTGCAAGTGTATTTAGGGTGCGTCCAAATCCACTTTTGCCAGTTTAACGGTGGAAAAAATGGTTGCAGCGCCAGGCGCATGGTTCAAAAGGATTGTCCTTAGTCTCTTAATTAATCATGGGTGTGCTTTGGGTGTAACATGAAATAAACCAATCAGAGTGTCATCTCCCATTCCCTTTAAAAGACAGGTGCACTTGCACCTTGGCAGATTGCTAGTATAATGGTGCATTTGCCAAGTAGTAAGAGGTGGGAGAGGAAATGGATCTGCTTGTGCACAAAGTGAAAGAGCATCAAGAGCATGGATCAAGAGCATGATCCATTACAAGCACAGTCGCTGCTCCTGGACCCTCCTGTGGCCAGCCCCTTTGTGGTGGTCCTCACCTGCAAACCCGAGGAGGAAGAAGTCCACCAATTTAAGATCCTGTTCATTCATTTCTTGCAAATTTCTTTTTGTTTGTTTTTTGACAGTGTTTATTTCTTTAATTACAGCTTTGGTTTCTTTAAAATCGTTTTGTTCAGTCATGGAGTAAGAAGTCAAATCAGCAGGGTTTTAATTGCTGAAAGTATGGAAACCTGATCACTGTACTCTCAAAAATATTAAAGAATATTTGTTAAATATTGTTCAAAAATTAAATCATTAATTTTAATCATGTAAAGAATCATCATACACAGTTGTCAGGACTTGATCAGCTCTCCAAGGTTCTGATCCTGCCGCCGGCAGCAGCTCTGAGCTGTCCAGAGTTCTTTCCTTCTTTAGTTTAATCATTGTTTTCACCTCATTTATTTCCCCATGTGTCCCTCATGTCATCATGTATTGATGAAGCAGGAAAGTCAATCCATGTCTGATCCGTTGTTTGCTGGGTCTTGACAGACACCCTCAACCTGACGGGTCTGTTTAAATACCTACATGTATCGCCACGATTTGCTCAAATAATTAGACACTTTCATCCGTCATTACTGCGATTAGCTAATTCTAATAGCTAAGTAATAATATTATGACTAACCATTATGACATGTATTTTTAAAATATGTTGATGTACACAGTAATAATCTTTCACATTGTAATCCTTTTATCTGTAATCCTTTGCATGTGTGTGCGCTGCTGCACGTCCATGTGTGTGTAACAAGCAGAGTGTATGTTGTGCAGCCGCCTGTGTAGGTGTATATTACTGTCTTGATAATGTGCCCTTAAAATAACAGTGAAACACTGCGCCATTGACTTCAGACTTTCCGCTGCCTCAAGATAGCAATGTGCTAATAATGTGCCTGACCACACCTCATTTTAAGACCTACACGCCCATGGGTGCTCAGTTGGGCGCAAGTGCATTTGCTATTTAAACAATGTGGGTGCTGGACGGGCAAATGGCGACTGCGTCGGTCTTAAACTAGCAAAGCAAAACACTTGTGTCGTGCTTGGTGCCGCTTTGCCCCAGGTGTAAAATAAGGCCCTGAAGGTTACAGTATAGGCGAAAAATGGGCATGATGACTCAGCTAAACGCCCAACAATGTGATCACTGCCTGTCTTGGGGCTCACTTGTGAATCAGTAGACTAGAATTAAGAAAAACAAACAAACACTGCAACACTGCATAATCTAACATGAGAGGAGGGCAAAGACTGCACTCCTGTTGTTTCTCCTCTTCGTCCTGCATTAGGTGATCATCATTATCTAATTAAATTCCCTCTCCAGCAAATGAATACTGTATTTTGATAAAGGCGGAGTAATTGTGAGAGACAAATAGAACAAAAACTCATTAAGATTTGATACAGCAGAGGCTGATATTTAATTGCTAGTAATGATCGACAGGTATTCTGTTCTGTTATACATTTGACATTTCCAAGTAACTGATCATCACAATCACATCACATCATAATGACATCATCAGGGTTATTTCCTCAGACTCTCCATAGCTCCTCCAAAAATAGTGCCACGAAAAAGTTAAATACAACTGAAATAGATCAAAAAAATCACATAAATAAATAAATTAAATTAAATTAAATAAGGTCAAATGGAAAATTGACATCCGTTCAGTAACATTTCATATTGTAAAAATTGACATGCACAATAAGTACACCCATCCCTCATTTATAAAATGTTTCACCATTTCCATGTGAATGAAAGTGTTCTGCTACATTCTAATAGCAGTCTGATATAACAGTGATTCAGCCCTCCCAGGATAGGACGGCTTTTACAATTGCTATTCTCATCACTGACTGTTTGGTCTTTGTATGAAAATGTCCTCTGGTGCTCAAATAGTGATGAGTTTTACCTTTACAGCAGCAGCTGCAGTGATTTGTTTGTAACAAATAGAAGGAGAGTTGTGTTGCAATGAGCCATCAAGCCGCTGTGGCTGAACAGACAAAGAAAAATATACAGAACATCAAATATTTCCCTCCAAGTGATTGTCTGTGCTGCAGTTATTTATTAGTTTGGGATCATTTATGTCAAATTATTGACAGAAGGAGGAAAGCAGATCAGATTAGTCATCGTTCAGAGCAGTTTGGGAGCAATGACTGTAAAATGATAGATTCTTCATGTCATATCAGAGTCAAGTGCATATCAGAGTCTTGATTTTGGACGTAATACACCCCAAACTATCGAGTCATGTGAGCAGTGCACCTCAGATTATTAATTGTAATGGAAAGACGGAGATATACAATACGACTGAAATGACTGACTCAAATTCAGGTCATACAAAGAGAGTTCTGATAGATATGAAAATGATATGTCTTTGCAAGTGCTGGATTTCTAACTTGTATTTTATCACAACATTTTCTGTCTGAGCTCCATCGTAACTGAAACCCACAAAATACCAAATCACTGCCTATCCCTGCCTTCTGCTGGCAATCCAGGGATTCAACCCCTGTCTGGGCAGTGTGTGTGTGTGTGTGTGTACATATAAATGTGTGTCTTTTTTGTATTTAAAGAGCCGTGGAAAGCATTTATTTCAGGTAATGCAAAACATGTCGGTGAACTCGAGGACAAATAAGTATAGAGGAGCAAATTATTATGTTGCTCCATAATGAACTATTGGACCTGTCTATTATTATTTATGCAGCAGAGAGGGTGAGTGAGAAGAGCAGAAACATTGTGAAAAAGAGACAGACAGAAAGTGCATAAAAGATACAGTGAGTGAGGTTGGTCCAAAGTGCCAGGTGCAAATTAGCTATTTACATGGTTTATTGTATTAATGTGTTAAAGTGGCCAAAATGAATAACTATGAATAACAATGCGTATTTGTGTCGGTGCATATATTTGTATGTGTTCCTAGTTGTTTTTATTGGTATTTTTGGTTCCTATATGTGGGATTATGTGTTTTTATGGATTGTTTATGTTTGTATGTGTCTCTGTTTGTATGCATTTCTGATGGTATAGTGTAGAATATTATACTTGTACCAGTTCTTTTGTGTGTGTGTGTGGAATTACTTATATATGTGACATTGTGGGGACATTCGTTTCTATAGTACCTTAGGGGGACTGATATCCCATGTGGGGACAAAAAGCTGGTTCCCATTTCATCAGCTGCTTGTAGATTCAAACTTAGTCTTGCCATAATGTATACTCACTAAGTATGCTCACCGTATCTGTCCAGACACCTTATCTGACGTGTACACTTAGTCATATGGTTGAGACTTAAATATATCCACCTAATCACTTTGTATGAACTCACATCACATCAAAAAAGCTGGTCAAGGTTAAGCTTTTGTTTTAAGATAGAGATTTGGATTCAGTATTAGATTACTTAGAGTAAGGTTTGGGTTTAGGCATTTTGCTTACAGTAAACCAGTATATAATGTCCTCACAAGTGATACAAACCCGTTTATGTGTGTAGGGGCTTTGCAGGGGGTTTTTTTGTCAGCACAATCAGGGAGAGCCACTGGAGAACTGGATATATGCAAATAACATCTAAATATATGACACCACAGCTCCAAAGGCTGACAGTTTTGCTTTGTTGTGGTTGCACATTCATCCAGTAATCCATCCAGTAACATCCTCAATCGATGTAAACACATTTGTTTACACATGTAGGTCACTGTGACACAAACTGTCTCGTCTTTAGTCTCAGTCTGTACTGCAAAACACCATGTTGCAGCATGAAAACAGCTCAGCTCAGATGACATGAACAAACCATGCTCATTTGATAGCACAACCGATACAAAGACATACTTTGTGGTTGCGTTACTTCTCCCCCACAACTGAAAATGTCCTCCCCAGTCACCAAGGAAAAAGAGAGGGAAAGAGAAACACAAAACTAAATGCTTGATCTGACAGGAGCATCATACTTTCATATTATGCAACCAATTCAGCAGACAGGTGGGCTGAAGTACCTGCAGTCTTCATGTAACATATTTTACTAAGTTGTAATCAGAGTTGTCAGGTCCCTTTTATTCTGTGATTATAGTGATATTGTCCCTTGGGGCTTGCTGTACAGAGGTGAGGCTATATAAATCCCCAATAGAGACAGCAAGACCAGAATAATATAGACCTGACAACATTAACTTCAATTTAGAAAACTATTACAGTGATGTCATCTTGAGCGAGGACTCAACTGAATAAACATTCAGAGAAAGCCAGTAAGCAGCTGCTAGTGTGTGGCTTCAGGGAAAGGGATGCAATGTAGTGTGCCAGGAAGGAGTCATTTTTAGTCTTAAAATACAGTGTACTTGGCTTCGTACAACCCAGACCTTAACTGAAATGCAATTAAGGTCTCTGGATACATCCAAACTGGAGATTTTGCAGTTACATACTATGTGTCTCTGACAACTGAGACACTAAGACGCCCCAGTTTCCCTAAGAGTGGACCAAATCAACGTGAAGTTTGCTGGTTGCAACCACTGAGAAGAATTCTGGGCCCAAATCAAGGAGTGTCACTTTAAGTTGCAAAGTATAAGATAGTTTATGCTAGATGTATCAGTTTCCACTGAGCATCTATTTGTTGGTTCACAGATCTGACTGTTAAAAATTATAATTAAATTAATAAAAAGTTGGCTAAAATGTTTAATTCTAACAAGACATTCTCAAAACACAAAACTGATCAGATATATCATTAAAGGTTCTATATGTAAGAATTCTAAAGCAATTTACATTTATTAATTGTTTTTCATTACCAATGAGTGAACGGGTTGTAACAGAACTTAAAAAATTAGACCTTCCCCGACTTTGTCCATTGGTTATATCAGCTGGTGGACTGATTTCTATGTGAGGGACCTGGGCTAAATTTTCCATGAAAATCCAATGGATGTGACATTTTTGCACGCTCCCAAGTGCCTTGCCTTTCTCCTGCTAACATCAACAAACGACCGGCATCTACCACAACAAAAACAGTGCTATTCAACATCCTGCAGATATTAGCTGTCCAGCTAATGCGACAGCTAGCTGCCTCCGTCAACTACTACACATTCACAACAAAACCGCAGCATGTTGCTCCCCGGCCACAGCTCATTGCACCCTGGCCACAGCTTGCTGAGCCTACCAGTAGGCCGGTGTTTGGGGGGGGAGCTGGGGTTGACTGACTGGAGAGTGACAGATGCTCTGCACAAACACGGTGCAAAAGACAACGTTAGAGATCTTTCGCTCTGTGAGTGAGCAGCAGTGTGAACACGAGCAACAGGATGCTGACTGCAGCTCACTTAACGGCCACCGGTGTCACTAATGAGAAGGAATTTCTGATTCCTACATATAGAACCTTTAATGCAATCAAATGTTTTGGATATTTACAGTAGTTACCTATGTTTCTTTTTTTCTTTTTTTTGAATGCAAACACATTTTATATGTATGAAACTTCTCTTCTTAGCTACTCTTCCCTTATAACTGAAGGCCTACAGTAAGCATAGTGTTTATGTTTGTTTATACCTATCCAGGTTGGCTGGTGGGAGAACGGCCACCTGCGTCTGCGTTACCATCCTTGGTCCCGTTACGGCTCCTTCCTGAAGCCCCTGGATGACTCCCAGCACCTCCGAGTGGTCACACTGGAGGAGAGGCCCTTTGTGATTGTGGAACCCGCTGACCCGGGCACCAGCTCCTGCATCCGTGACTCTGTCCCCTGCCGCATGCCCGTCAACTCCAGGTAACACACGACAACCCTTAGATATCAAGCACCCCCATTATTATTGGAGGAAACTGTGCCAGAGTCATTTCTCCACGTATATATTCACTTAATGCACAAAAATAATGACAAATGAATATGATATTGTTTCCTGATGTTTTAACCTGTGTAACTAATGAATGTATAAGTCATGAATTTAATATCTGATAATATCCAGTTACCATTTATCCATTTAGTGACAGCTGCCTATTATGGCTGTTAAAATAAAATGTCACTTGCACATTTCCTTCATCGTAGCAGTGGCAAGCAGTCAGTTTTCTAGTTGTGTAATTTGACTCTGCGAGGGGATGATGAGAGGTTTAAAATTAATCTCTCACCATTACAAAAGCAAAAACTAGAGGAAAACAAAAACAACTGTAATGAAAGTAAGCGAACAGAGTTGAAATCTTTTTGTTACTCTCTAAAGAAGGTAGCAGGTCAGGATGACCTCCAGTTTATTATGGCCATAAGGATAAAGAAACAGAATTATATTGATGTCACATTTTTCCACCTGGGAATGGACTGAAACCATTTTATACACGACAGGATTCACTTTAGTATATAACAGCTGATTTCTAACATTGATGTCTTGTAGCGGTTTCTCTTATAAACCCATATCAGCCTATAAACCTTACTGAAAAGTGGGCGAGAAGTTTCAAAAAGTGGTTAACTAGATTCCATCCCGTAACCAGAAGGTTTCAGGCTCTGTTCCCTTGTGAAACTATAATGTTGGCCAACCGTCCATGACCAAGACAGTAAATCTTTACCATCTGCAGGTGCTGTGTACAGGGAGGGAGAGACTTAGCGAAAGACTTTCATTCTGGGATCAATAGATTAAAACATCAGAAAATAACCTAATTATCTCAGAGAGGAAATTAAGATGCCTAACAGCACCTACATGGTTTAAAAGTCACACCAAAGCAGGCAATTAAGAACAAGGCATTATTTTGTTACAGTTTCTTATTAAAACCAAAACAGGAACTTGAAACCACACAGCGACTTAAGGTGAATTTTCTTTTAATCAATCCCGATGATGAGCAGAAATCATAACTTCAATAGCTTTTTAATCCTGGAACAAGAGAGCCCTGTTGCATCCCTATCAACACCTAGAAAGAAGTAAAGATGTAAGTGAATCATGGTACATGTGGAGCCGCTAAACTCAGATCACAGTAACCTACTGCACTGTAAAATTATTAGCAGCACTAAATAGAAAACAACAAAACAATACAGATTCTTTATATTGAGGTGTTGGTTAACAGAAGCCAGGGAATTATTAATAACTGAGCAGAACTTTATTATTCTACAGTATAAAGCAGGAGTTACAGTCAGAATCATTTATATATATGGTTCCTTTCAGGCAAAAGTAAGTCAGAGGGGAAAAAGCAAGACAGTGTGTGTTGGTGTGTGTGTGTGTGTGTGTCTTCAGGCTCCTGGTCTATCCCAGATAAGCTTCCTTCCTGCCATCACACAACCAGGCCAATAGGAAGATAAGTTCATCCTCCATCAATTTTATTGGCTAAAAGAGAAGTTTGCTCTTGTTAATCAACCCACTTTGACCCAGGGTTTTTCCCTTAAATGATTTTTGCCTAACTCGCTTGTCTTTACTCCCTATTTATTTATTTTTCCTTACCACTGTGTTTATATTTGTGAACTGTTTAACTGATTTATCTTTCTTTATCTGACACAGCTTAAGTTTATTTCCTCTGATGTTGTTGCAGTGCACTGGCTAAGATGTTTTATGCTTTTATTTTTTCCTGCCATCACCACCAAGGTCATGATGCTTTGTGCTTAAAATGAACACACATAAATGACTGGGCGTACAACCAGGTACTTAACATAACAACATAACATCCAGCATAACTCCCTCTTACTTTCCCACCTGTGGTGACGGCCACTTATCAACAGTCGTTGACCACATAATAACATAGGCAAGGCAAGTTTATTTATATAGCACATTTCATCAACAAGGCAATTCAAAGTGCTTTACATAAAATGTTAAAAGCATCAAGACAAAGTGCAAAAGAAACACATCATAAAAGGACATTTAAATACAACCAAAGACAATCATTAAAAAGCCAAGAGAAAATAAAATAAAATAAGCTTAAATAGAATAAGACAGATATAAAATACAAAAATAATTATTTGAAGACAGAAAAGTTTTCACAATGAAACAACTTTTTATTACCATGATTTCTGCTCAGTTATCATCAGACCTAATTTGAGGGAAAATACTTTTTTACAACACTTGTGGTACTGAGCAATCATGTCCGACCCTCATAAAATTGACCTTATATTGGCTTCTAGTGAAAATAATTATCCAAATACGCAAGTTGTATTGCTAGGTAACAGAGCTGATAGGTTACCATAGCTAAGTGTCTGAGGGGCCATTGAATGGGCACTTTGTATGGAGAGCTGATGGAGGGCACTGCAGCTGCTTGACTGATAGTGATCTAAATGTACTTGGATTCCCATATGTGACCTGCTCATGATGCTCTCAACAGGCTGGATGACGCCTCAGAGGAAAGAAGCAATCGGAGGCCTTTGCAGAATTTCGTTTCTTTTAGATAGCATCCAAGAGCACCAAATGGAGTTTAATTCCTCCTTAATAATGCAGTTCCTCCTGAGCTGTCTGACCCGTCAAGCAACGCCTCTCTGAACAGCCCAAACTGTCAGTATTGATCCTCGCCTTCCTCAGTCTCCTGTTCTTCCTCTGTTACCTTCTCAACCATGTGTCTTTTGTGCTCATCTGTCCGTTCTCTCACGCCCTTAGCAGCTCAGTTTCCTTCGCTTTCAATTTCCACAACAGCCAAGCCGCCCATTCAGGTCGGAGCATCCTTGATAAAACATCCTAAAATCTCATGTTCGCCATCTTACTTTTTCCCCCCTCACATTCTCCTCAGTTTGGTGGTGGACAGCACGGGGCCTATGAAGCACTGCTGCAAAGGCTTCTGCATCGATGTCCTGAAGCGATTGGCCAAAATTGTGGGCTTTACCTATGACCTTTACCTGGTGACCAATGGAAGGCACGGGAAGAACATTGATGGGGAGTGGAACGGCATGGTCGGAGAGGTGAGAATCTTCTGATATTAATTGTAAAATACCTCTACAGTTTTTGGGGGTTTTTGGGGATACTAGCCTACAGATATCCCCATATTTAAACAATGTTGCATCTTTCCCACTCCATCACAACAACTATAAACACATTTGGTGGTTTCCAACGTGGTTGAACGGCACGTAATAAGTGTGGTGGAAATAAACCGAGTAAAGGAGACCAAGAAAAAGAAATTTGTCTTTGTATATTTGTTTATCTTTTGCGCAAAAGGACCGAAACCTACAGAGTGACAGTCAGCATCTGCCGAGGAATCGATCCCGAATGCATCGTCACCAGAGTTTTTATATGCATAGGAACAAAGACTCAATAGATACACTCGACGAGAAAAACACATCAATGATTGATTAAGGCCGTTTCTCAATTGAAGGCTCAACCTTGTCTCAAATTTTCATGGGGGACAGTTAATGTTCAAGCTAGGCTATATTTCAACCTTACATCATTTTGCACGTAAAAGTGGTACAAGTTAGGCATTGTATGAGGGAAAGACAGTTCATGTGCAGTATCAGAAGTTCAGCGGAAAGGAGCCAGTCCTGCTTTCCACAAACCAGTAACACGGGAAATCATACTTGGATTAGGTTATGTATTAAATGATAATTGCATATTCAAGGGTTATACATTAAATGACAGGTTATGCATTATATGAGGTAGGTTATATATTATATGATACTTCAGTCAAGAACCAGTTCTGATCAACCATAAATGGAGGTTTAGCAAGCAGCAAGTGTAGCAAGTACTGTTTCTATGGTTGCCTGCAGTTTAATTTACCTCATGCACTGATTTGGTAATAATGGCAGTAATGGTAATTTAACTTTTGGCCAGAACCTTGTTTGAGGTCTCTGGATTTTAATACCTGCAAGACAATCAGAAACAGGTATTCAAACCACCTTCTCAGCTTTGATAATGGATAGATTGACATAAGGGATAATTTCTGCATTCTAGGTCTCTTAAAGTAACAATGACATGAGAACATTAAGTAAGTTAGGGTAGTACTAAGTACTAGGGGTGTGCCCGAATTCAAACACATTATTCAGCAAAGCACAAATAGTGTTTTTTTTTTTTACGAATATTTGCTTCATACAAATATTTCAAGAATTATTTGTTTTCAGGAAGAAAAATAAACCATGACAAATACCAGAGTGCAGGTCGGTTACATCGCTATCTCAGTGTCTCTCCTCTGCTCCGCTGTGACGTCTATCAGCAGGTCTCAGTGAGGGGAGTCACATCCACCTGCTACATGACGCACATTTCCTAATTTGGACATCACTCCCAGAGTTGGGAGTGTTCCCCAGAGATAAAGCTGAGCTACTGACACAAGCTTCATGAACACTTATTGTAACACTTTAATTTTCTAAAATTAAAAGCGTAATAAAAACAAAAACAGGATTTTTAAGCCTCTTTCCACTTTTATTCGAATACAAATACAAATAATTTTGCTTCCTCAACAAATACAGATACAAATACAAATACTGGGCTCTCTGCACATCCCTAGTAAGTACAGAGCTGGACTCAAGCAGTGGGAAAGCAGCTATCCTGGACCCGTCCAAATTGAAAGAATACACCTACCAACATCTGTGCAGCTGTGTTATGTACGTGTTGTATCTTTTTGTTAAACCTAAACTAAAAGCTAAACACGTCCTGAATCTAACTCACTACATATTGGTCTTCTCACTTTGAAAAAAAAAAAAAAGATAGGGATATTTACAAAAATGTTGAACAAATCGAGACAAAATGGCTCCATCTAAAACATCCAGAAGCAATACAGAACTCAATGCAAACAAATAACCAAGTGATATCATGGGTGAGAGATTAAATTTACAAGTTTATAAAAATGTTTGTTCAGTTGGGACTTGAAAGAAGACGCAGCTTGCAGGCTGCATTTCCTCTGGGAGTTTATTCTAAAGTTTAGCAGCCCACATCACAAACACGCCGTGACCTTTCTTTGTGTGTGTGTCACTGAGATATTGTAGCCATATTTTTTAATTCTCAAATGTTCCTGTACAGTAGCACTGTCGTTTTTCTTATTCGGTTTGATTTTTTCTTTTGTTGTGTTTACAAAAAAGGGGGGTTTGATTCGAGGGCTCCCATGAAATTCTTTTTATCCTGCTTCAAATCCTTTAAAACGTGACCCAGCGAGAGAGGATTGGACCGGAATCGAAGAAGAAGGAGAGAAAATATGGAGGAAGGCTGTCAGAAAGATTAGTGCTGGAGGAAGTGAGAGAGAGAGAGAGAGAGCGAGAGAGAGAGAGAGGACAACACAGACTGTGAGCCTGTACATGACTCTGTGTGTGTGTGTGTGTGTGTGTGTGTGTTGGCAGATACTCTACTGCTGTTTCTATGATGCCAATCCCTCTCTTGTGGCTGGATTAATGAAGTTGGTTTTAACATGGAGTTAGACAGGGGATGCAAATCATCAGACAGAGTGTGTGTTTGTGTGCATGTCTATGTTTATGTGCATATATGTGTGTGTATGTGTGGTCTAGTACTTCTATCTTTGTGAGGACCAGTTGCAGTTCTAGATATTAACCCTGTAACATCCACCCTTTTTATAGAGTTTTTGCCTATTTGGCAAATGGAAAAGCTTATAACAGAAGAACTGTAAGGCCATGATGCATGTATGAGCATCTAGTTTCTGGAAATGTGTTTGTTTAGCATGTGGCTAAAACACAACCAAAATTATGTCAGTTCAAATAAGGCTAAAAAAAGTGTTTTTGGTCCTCGTCTATCATGAGTCATATTTGAATAACAATAATTAGGACATGCTTTATGCCAGAACTATGCAGAACACCTTATACCTTCTACATCTTGTCAACCTGTATAAAATTCCAGATCTCTAGGCCTAACCTTATGGGAGCTCGGGAGTTTTTAGTTTTTTGGTGTCACTGGTGTCCCCAAACCTCTCCACTCATCTCCAATTGGCCAACTTGTGCCGATTGCTTTTACTCATTACTGCGTGATGCTACCGCTAACAACTGGCTTAAGCGGGTCGCCGGCGACCAAATGGATTTTAAAAGGTTAAGAGTGGGGAGATTATTTGGAAAGTAGGGACATGTTGTTGCTCCTTACTCCTTCAAATGTTTAAAGACTGAGACTTGATTTCAGGACCAAGGTTAGAATTCATTTTAGGCTGGGCTAATAGCTCTGATTTCTGCAGTTTCTACCAGCGGATATTTTACTGCAAGATCAGATATTCTAGTAGACAAAAAAAAAAGAACTACGTTGTCTCTAAACATTTTACTCAAACGTTCAATATCAACATTTTTGCAATTTGACAAACACAATTAAAGATATTTTGTCATCATGTGGAGAGAAAACGTAATTTAGCCAGCATTATACTTCTAGCAAAACATATGTGCTGTTGCAGTTCAGTCATATATGAGCGTTAAGTTATAGTAGAGACAGGTTTGCACTGAAAGACATTTAACAAAACATTACAAGAAGCAGCTTGTTTGTGGAGTCGCATGTTCTCATCGTCTCTCTCTATTCATCCTCCAAATACTCAAACAAACCTTACAAGGTGGGAGTGCAGTGGCCTCACACAGATTTCATGCACTGAATCCTGCAAGAACAAAAGAATCCTGCAGACTCAAAGCATCTGATTAGTTCCCGAGTCAGAGTTATACTGTATACTATATATGTGGCTCAGATGCTGTTTGACAGATGAATTTCACCTGATGAAGGCTTGAAGACAGTACAGAGGATTCTTTGGTTCATGGCGTTAATGGCGTTCAAGATCTTTGTCAAAATTGGATGCAGGAATGTCCAAATATCATGTTTGATGGGAAGGGATTCTCCCTCAGGCTCTCCCGCAGTTGCGTCACACGGGCACAGCGGGGCACCAACCTTCTCACAGCGGGGTGAAGATGAGGCGCTGCTGCCGCCAGATGTGACTGTTTGATTGTAGCCCATCAGGACACAAACCAGTCATGTCTGTTAATGTGATCTGTATTGCCTCACTTACGACTGAAAACGAAACTATTGCTGTGTCATTAATAGCCAAAGTAATGGTGTTTACTTATTTTCATTCACTATAACGGAGGGTGGCAATCAAGAGGTTTAGAGTGGAATTGGCTTCGAAAGATTGTAAAATACAGGAGATTTGCAATGATTGGTGGATTAATTGATAAGTAGATCAATGGAAAATGAATCAGCAATAGTCAATTTTTCTGGTTTATTTAGTCTTATATCATAGTAAAGCTACATCAAGCAGATATTTTGGGTTTTGGGAAATGGTGATCAATATTTTTCCCATTTTTCACAATTTTCTGACATTTTACAGATAAAACTAGAGAATAATCAATTAATCAAGACAATAATCAATAATGACAATGCCTGGTTTTACTGTAAAGGAGAAGGTTACTGAGCCTGTCTCCAACTATTTGCTATTCGTTGTACTCAAACAATCTCCACCAGCGTCAGAGACAAGCAGTGTCTGTGTGACTTAAGTGTGTACGTGTAACAGCGACAAAAAAAACAAGTAAAAGTATCACTATTTGCTAACGGTCCTGATGTTGTTTACAAGGCTTCTGTGTCAGATAGGCAATAGAGATGCAGGTGGTCTCTCTTTCTTTCTACGTCCCCAGCTGCTTTCTCCCCAGCTTCTGTCAGTAACTCATTAAGTTGCCTAATTATGGCGGCAGACGAACACGTGTGCACAGGGACAGCTGAGTCTATGTGAAACTGTCATATATCACGGTGTCTTGTCCTTGGTTGTTTCCTGTTACCTGCGGCAGTAATTGTTTTTTAACCAAACCAGACTGTTGTGAATATACAAAAAAAAAAAGAAGAAGAAGAAGAAGAAGAAAAAAAGAAAAATGCACCATTTTTGTTTTTCTCTCACTTTTTCCCTTTTTATCCCCGTCTGCCCTGCTCTTTGTCTCTGTAATTACACTGTATTATTTTCTATTAACTAAACTCCTCTTACATCCTGGATAACTTATATTCCATCAAGGCTGCAACGTGTCTGCCATCCTCAGACGTTGTTCTGTGTCCTTGTGCCAGTGAAAGCCTGGCATCAAATGTGTAAAACGTGCGTCATCACACTCTTGTAGGAATGTACTTTATAGTGTATTCAAAGGCTTCAAAGACAAACTATTGATTTTTATAAAGTGAACTTTGTTCAACTGTTTCCTCCTGCGCTTATCCAGACAAGGTTGTCTGTGCACACATTTATTCTGCAGCGTTCTATAAATTTCATAACACTATCATGGTATGGTATGGTTCATTATAATATGAATAATATATAATGATAATGATATAAAAAAGTCTTCATATACTTTAGGTATTAGGGATGTGCAGAGGGCCCAGTATTTGTATTTGTATCTGTATTTGTTGAGGCAGCAAAATTATTTGTATCTGTATTTGTATTAGAATAAAAGTGGAAAGTGGCTTAAAAATCCTGTTTTTGTTTTTATGACACTTTTAATTTTAGAAAATTAAAGTTGTACAATAAGTGTTCATGAATAAACTACCTTATGAAGGTAAGGTACACTGGGTTTTGAACTGGAGTCTCCCAGATGATAGACGACTGCGCTGATTACTGAGCTAAAACTTTACTCATCGCCTCATTGCAGACAGACCTCTACCTATTTATACACCCATAACTCAGAGACAGCAGTATAGTGGGTAGAGTTTCCAACAATATAATCTATGAATGCAGCACTTTTCAGCAGACACATGGATGTGTGTCTCAGTGAACTGAATTTGAATTGTGAGAAGTGAATCTGGAAGTATGTGCAGCAGAGAGTTGAATGAATGAATTCAGTTTCACAATATTACATTCAGTTTCAGGTTTATTGGAATTCAGTTCCAAACTAATAAATTCAGTTTCAAATGATGCTATCAGTGCAGTTATTCAAGTTAAACAATACAGATTCAAATTACATGATTCAAATTCAGTTTTTTAATGCAATTATTCAAGTTGAGCATTTCAAATTCAGATATAAATGATTCATATTCGGTTTCTAGTGACACATGTGTATTTTCTGCTCAACACCTGACCTACTGAATATGGATCGCAGGAGTCTGGAACCAGGCTAGTTTTAAGTCCCTGAAAATATCCTGTATTTTTGCAGAGCAGTTGGTTGCACTCCAGGAAGAATTCTCCGTTGACCAGGAGATTATGTGTTTTATGTGTCTGGCAATGTTTTGAATACACAGAAGACAAAGAAATGGGTAATTATAGAGAGCCGAAGTCTTGACTTCAACTCCAGGCTAGCTGTTGTTCTGCTAGTGTCTGTAATTAAATGCTACAGTATACAGTCTAATAAATTTCTCAGCATTTCGTATATTACTGGGGTTTACTATCCATACTCTAATAAAACTGAGTATGTAGTACTTGCTTTTACAAGTTGAAATATTTTTGATCTTCTTCCATCTTAAGCAACCATTATCGTGTGGTAGTTCAGGTACTCATGTCATCGTACTTATCTCATCTTAACTGTTGGCTTCTTCTATATCCCAGATAACGTCCTTTAATGTTCATCTTTCCAGCTTTTTACCTGTAATCTCAGCTGTCTAAAAACATCTATTACATTTGTTCTTTTCCGTCCTGCAGTTAAATTGACTCGCTTCATTCTGTCAAACTGGGGACATTTAACCCACAGTTGTCCAGGGCTTATGGGAAATGATGTTCATTAAAGGCTTTTTTAAAAAAAGTTATGATTGAAACATGTCACAGTTATGTTCCATCGCTGAATTTTTAGTGTATCTGTAAATCTGCAAATGTCAATGTGATTTTGTCACAATGGTTGAACAAAACAAATTGCTTCAACAGAAAAATCCAAAGATAAACACATCTCACTGTACGTCCACAACTCTTTGATTGACAGTGATTTGAGTGCAGAAACACCACAATGAATCGATGAGTGATGAGCGCTCAGCAGAGACAGCGGAGGAGGATTTTAAGGATTGTGACTTTTAGAGCATGGTGAAAGCCTCGGTGGTATCTGCTGGTGAAGGACAACAGAGCCTTTTGTCTTTCACAGACTTTTGGTGCCAGGCCAAGACTTAGACTAATGAACTTCTGGTCTGGAGCCAGCTCCTTTAACCTCCACGGTCCCTCCACTTTTAGTCAAGTAACCTCTGTTTCCTGCCAGGTGAAACACAACAGAGCTGTGAATCCCTTCACTTTCTCACCTTCTGACCATCTGAACCTCATTTACAGCTGTCAGAGGAGCTCTGATGATGAACGCACCTCAGCTTCGTGTCGCATGCCGTGACAAAAGCAAACTCTGAAAAGCACTTGAACCTACATCCAGTTCATTGACAAAACCTGTGAAGTTTTTTTTTTTATTATTTTTTTTCTCCTCAACACTATTGAGGAAGAGTGCTTTGGATTTTTATTTTCAAAGAGGTCTGTCAGTTCATTTTTTCCTCTTTGTGCTTCCATGAACAGCACAGTCTTCAGGCGACGCTTTGTACGAGGGCGTAGAGTTCACAAATGTTATGATGTTTTTCAGCAATTAAATACAAATGATACAGAAAGAGACACATAAAAGAGAGAAGAGGCAATGTTGAACTCATGACATCATATTTAAATGAACAGTTTATCGTCATGTAAGGGTAAAAAAAAAATATCGCTTTTAAACTTTTTAACTTTTTATTCACACTTTGAATCACTCACAATCATTCTAACTTCAGGCTTCCTGTTTTCTAGGTGGTGTCCAACAGGGCCGACATGGCCATCGGCTCTCTCACCATTAACGAAGAGAGGTCAGAGGTTGTGGAGTTTTCTGTTCCGTTCGTGGAGACCGGCATCAGCGTCATGGTCTCCCGTAGCAACGGCACTGTATCGCCTTCTGCGTTTCTTGGTGAGTTGCATTCATGTTCCGTTTTGTCAAGTACATGTTAATTTACAACATAAAATTGTTAAGTGACTGTTCATGTGGCATACTGACAAAAAGTATTCAGTTAATCGCAGCCTTGAAAATATGCCACGTGTTATAGGAAGTAAAGAAAACCTTACATTGTTATTCAAAGAATACGTATATTCTCCTACAAAGTTCTAGAAATATAAAATCAAGTAATTTCAGGTCCAGTTTTTTCAGCTTGATCACCAACAGAGAAAAACTTACAGAAGCTCAACAGAAAGATAAAAGGAAAACATGAGTCAAGAGTTGTTGTATCTGAAAACTCTGGATTATATATGTTCTTATGAATATTTATTCTTTGTGTACATTTCAAAAAGGTATGAAAAACTAAATTATCTCAAAAAATGCACTTATTTTAACCACAATGTGCCTTATAGATGCACATCAACAAACTCCCACAAAGACCTTACTACATAAGGAAAAAAGGAGAAATCCTTGAAGAATTAAACAGATTAGGGCTGCGATTAATGATTATTTTCATTATTGATTAACTGAGGTGTCAGAAAATGGTGAAAATGAGGCACACTGGGCTTCTCCCAAAGCTCAAATGTCCTCAGATGTCTTCTTTAATCCCGACCAACAGACAACAACCCAAAGACCCCAAAGTTTACTGTCATAGAAGACGAAAGAAACCAGAAAATAATCACATTTTAGAAGCTTGAACCAGAGAATTTGTACCTTTTTTTTTCTTAAAAAACAACTCAGAATGATTGGTCAACACACACAATTATCAAAATAGTTGGCACTTAATTCAATTGTTGGCAACCAATCGATTAATGGAATGAATTAGTCGTTGCAGCTAAACAAGAGGAACAATAGTCATGTTTTACAGTAACAGATATATAAAGTGGAAGAACAGGCTTATGAATATGTCCAGTGAAAGGCGTAAAATAAACACCTGGAACAGTCAAGGTGTATATTTCAGATGTAATAACCCGTTGGGCTTTTGCAGCTAGTTGATTTACATGTTGTGCTCTCTCTCTCTCTCTCTATCTCTCTCTCTCTCTCTGTCCTACTTAATATGTTTGTGTTTGTGAATCAAACCAAAAGGGAATTTCACAGTTTTATTTGAGTCATTATTGTGATCTTATTCTCTCATTCTCATGTTTTATAATCAAAGCTCGCTCTAACCAAATCAAACTAAAGTGATGGAATATCTCACACACATATATATTGCCAAAACGGGGACGACTTTAGTGAAACAGCAGAATGCCGTCTGAGTGTACTAGAGCCTTATCAAGTGATGTAGTGGCAGTTATTGCGGAGAGATAATGTTCAAGAAGACACAGCTCTCAAAGTATTGACCTGCTGTTATTTTACTGCTGGTGTGAAAAATCTTTCTAAATCCGCTTTATTGCCTGAGTGTTTGATGACACACAGAAAATAAGATCTATTCACAACCTTTGACAATATCTGCAAAAACAGATATTATCCATAGAAACATAAACAAGTTGCAAAATACCCAGAATGCATAGAGTTATGTGTAAACTTGCATCACTTAAAAAACCCCTGTGGAGCGACCAGCTGTAAAGGTTAGAGTTTTAATGAAGTGATCATTTTATGTCTTAAGGTTTGAGGCAGAAGAGATTTGAGTTATTACTCATGCATTATTCCATTAAATTACTATCGATGGGGGTTTATGTCGTGTAAAACCGGCGAGTCAGGCCTGCCATCGCTCTTGGAAAAAAAGCAAGAGAGTGAAAATGCACTTTGTTTAGAGGAGCAGCATTGGATTGTGGTCTTTGTTCTGCCACTGGTTGTAAAAATTGGCCTCTGATTTTACAATGGACCATAGATTTGTTGAATGCTGTTGCACAAAGAGGCACTGCTCTTTGATTCTGAGGGTAAAGCCTTAAAATCACTAAAACTTATTTATTGTGGTTGCAACTATCTTATAAAGAAAAAAAGCGAAATTTGTGATATTTTAAATGTGAAATGTCCAAAATCCATGTGTGTTGTGTCGCTTTATGTGAAATGTTGTTTTTTACACATTTTTACATTTGTAAACACTTGAAATTTCGAGACTGTTCTCCCAAAAAAAAACAATAGGTTGTAATGTCAGTCACCAAAAAATGACATATAGTTATGTTTGAGTGACAGATGCTGTCTAGCGGCTGTAGTAATTATGACCCGGAGCAGCGGTGCAGTTCAGCTGACATATATGCAAATATCCTCATTTGTAGGAGAAAGAGTGAATGGAGGCTGTTACAAACCTGGCTCCTCCACTCAGAGAGTCCACACTGAATAATGGTGCAAAAAGGATATTTATTTAACTCAACATAACTCATACTTAAATATGGGACTTGTTGTATCAGTGGTGTAAGGTGGATGTATGGATGCATGAAATGATGAGTGCAAAAGTAAAGAAACTAGTTCAAAACAACTTAATCTAATGTGCAAGCCATGTGGATGGGGTACTGGTGTTCAGCAGAAGAAGAGAGAGAGAGACAGCCTTTTATATCCTTTGGGCCACTCCCTCCTCCTCTGACAGACCTCTTACCCTCCCACTCCTGGAAGAAAAACAACAAGAGTAGAGTGGAGAGAACTAAAGGGCAAATAAAGAAAGAGGGAAAGAGAGAAAGAAAGCAAGAGAGGGAAACAAGAGAGGGCTGTCACAAGGCATTAACCCAAAAGTGGACTTTGCCACAGGAGACGATGTTTTGCTCGTTTTCTGTTTCCAACTGCGAGTCGGGACAGTTTTTTTAAAAACCGTAACTATGATCGTTCCCCAACCTTAACCCTGTGGTTATTATTGTCGCCATGACAATGAATGTCGTTTAACTTTAAGGAAGTATTAACTGTAACCCACACCACATGTTTCTCTAACTTTAACAAAGTGATCATTGTAACCTAAACCATGATCTTTCCCCTAACCCTAACCTTTAACCCTAACCCTAAACCTAACCAGACCTTAACCACAGCGTTGTCATACCATAAAACATCATCATTTTTTAAATTTGTAACGGCTTTGGAAAATGATGTTGTCCTGCTGATTACTGCCAATAGAGGCGCCAGATTAGAAAATGCTCCCATGTGTCATTATGGAGTCACATGATCAAACAGTGTATTTGGTCGTTTAATGTGGAGGACTTGTTGGAAGAAAAAAAGAAGTGAAATATGAGATATTTAAATATGTGACATTTCATGTGAAATATCAGAAAAATTGCATGTTGCTATGTGAAAATGTTCACATTTGAAACTGTCTTTCAGATGTAATATATTGTAATTTCTTTAAGGGTGAAAATACACTTGCAGGAAATATGTGAACGTGATGTCGACCATGTTTACATGACCAGTTAAACATGAGAAGAAGTCATGGAGTAAACATCATCAATAGCTGTTAACCAGCAGAGTGATTTACTACAACAACCCTGATAACTTACATAACACTGTACATTATGTTGTGAACGATCTTAATTATGAAAGAGGTCTTCGTTTCTAACATGCTTTTGTCTCCCACTTAAAAAAAAAAAGCTTCACACTCATGGCTTTGCATGTTAAAGCAAAGCTGCCAACCCAGACTTTCGATTTGATATTCTCAACATTCAAATGAGCTCCCGGAGTGAAGCAGGATGATTTTTTTTTTTCTTCTTCTTCTTCTTCTTCTTTTTTAACATAAAGTATATATCTCACTCAAAGTTGGCCTCTCGTGAGATAACACCTCTTAATTTACAAATCTTCTTAGACTAATTCCAGACATTTCCATGCATGAAGAGATGGAAAGATGAAGGAGAGAGCTGGAGGCAGAGAGAGAAATGGAAAAATAAAGAAAGAGAGATGGATAAAGAATGCGAGAAAGAGAGAGAGAGCGAGAGAGAGAGAGAGACGTGTAATGTACCAATATAAACCAAACACAAAAGAGCGAGAGAGAGAGAGAGAGAGGTTGAGTGGCTTTGATGAAGAGTGTGATAGAGCTGCTTCAGATATTTTCAGATGTTCTCAGATGCTTTAATCTAAGCAGTGGCTGGTTGACATGCTGTTTTGTGTGTGTGTGTGTGTGTGTGTGTGTGTGTGTGTGTGTGTGTGTGTGTGTGTGTTGTGCAGGCTAGATGAGATGATACCTGACTTGTTAGCACAGAGCAACGTTTTGTTTCAGGCGACTACTTTTTAAATTCTCCGTCTGTGCTGTAAACCTGCTCGTGCTCATCCTGCTACAGTACATACTGTACGCAATATGAAATGTTTTAATTTCTATATAGACTTTATTTATTTTGCTCTTATGTAGTTGTGTTGCTTTAACTTCTCTGTGCAGCAACTTGAATCTACATCTGTGTATGAAATGTATATTTCTAAAAGTAGATTATCAACATTTACCCAAATATATTAAAGGATTTGTGGTCGTTCTTCCTCTCCCTCCCTGCTCTTTCCTGAAATAAATAATTTCTGATGATGATTCCAATGAATACGGTAAAAGATTAGGGACAAAATTCACAGTCTGTGATAGACAAATCAAAGTGGGGATCTTCAAAAATTAGTCTTTTTGATGTGAAATTTCATATTTGCGTTACTATCCCTCGATAGCCCACGAAGGAAACTCTGACCGAGATGAGAATTTAAAACTAAAATGATGTTAACTTTGGAAAATAACCACTTTATTTGTTTAATTCAGACTGGTGAAGACTCGTATTAGCTTAAACTAAGCTATAGATTACATTTTTAAACATTTCTTCTCCCCTTAAAAGTATCCCTTCACAGCCAGCAGGGACAGGAGAAATGATTACAGCCTCCAAATATTATTAAATATGTGGTGGAAAAATTGCTTTTATCAATCATGAAACCACACAGACACAAAGAGCACTGGCAGATGAAATACTGTAATCAAAAAAACAATCAAAAATACAATGCATTATATTTCCAGAGAGAGAAACAAACTCACCTTCACTTACTAAGATCATCGTCTCTCTCTCTCTCCGCCGGGTGAGAACACAGTCGGACCTTAAATACCCTCGAACAGGAACAAGACTAATTGCAGTTGCCCTCAGAGGTCAATAAACAACTTTCAAAATAAAACAAGGGTCAGAGTTCAGGTAGTCACAGGGGTACAGTGTCTGTTTTAAAACTCAGAGATAAACACAAATATGCATGTTTCAAACCCACACAGTTTGTGAGGTGAGTCAGAATAGAAATAGAAAGCGAATAAATGATAAAGCTCATCGTTTCATGTTACAATTTACTTTCTCAAATCGATGGCCAAAGAGCAAAACCTCCAATCTGCATCAGCACCAGACCGAGCTGAATTCTGACCCTAGTATACTACTATGTAGTAACTATTACGTTTATTACACTGGCCCATCTTTTTACCTGAAAACAAGCTTAATTTTATTTTTAATTTAATTCTAATTATTAACTTGATTTAGAGCATCGTTTTGTAGAACCTCTTCCAACTTACACCAAGTGCAAAAGCTCCTATCTGCAAAATGATCCAGGAAAAGTGGGGAAAAACCTGCTATCTGCACTTTGTGAGGCACTAATACCTAGTTGGTGTTGTTAACACATAATATATTATGTATCGGGTATCCTTAACAAATAGCATTCTGCAAAAAAACAACACATTTTTTTCTCAAAAAAGTGCATTTTTCAGATAGGAGGTTTTGCTCATCAGCCATCGATATATACATACAGTATGGCCAAAACCCCATTTAATTAATGAACACTGTTATTTAAAAGCAGATTTCAACTAATTAAAAGCAGTTACATTAACCATCCACCCAGCAGCATACTGGATGTACAACAGTAAGATTTCTGCTTATTCAACAAGCAAAGGTTTAGTACTGTTAATTAATTTCATGTACGATCAATTACATGTATGATCACACACTTTGAGTGTCCTGTCTAATGAAAATATGCTCACAGAACTATAGAATCAATCAATTTACTGATTGAATTGGCTGCTGAATAACTCTAGATATATATTAGAGATATAGACATATATTAAAAAAAAACAAACATGCAGCCAAACAAAAAAGGCTGGTGTTTTATTTGAATTGGAAATATAATAATAATGAGAAAATCAAAGCATCAAGATCAGAACTGTAATTACAGTTATGTGAACGAAAAAGCCGTTTAAAAGCCGACATACAAATCTCAAGTCCAGTACGACGTTGAATTAAACTCAATTAAGAAGAAGAAATAAAACCAACCTTCAAAACTTCTATTCAGTCTGTGTATTTACTGATAAATAAAAATATATAAAAGGAAATAATGTCTGAAGGCAACTGCAGTAAACGCTGTTAGTTTTCAGTACCAAGACTGTTACTATTAGATGCTTATAAAAAATGTTGTATGTTAAAATGTTTTGCTGTTATTTTCAGCACCTGAAATAAAGCACAATTTAGTAGATTAATGTTTTTTTACATAAAGAATTCTTTCATTATTCCACATTTAGGTTTATTTCATCCCAAAACAGAAAACCTGGAAGCTCCACCTGCATCCAAATCTAAGCCAAGACTTCAATATTTTTTGCCTTTTTTAAGGGGAGAAGACGTGATTTAAAGCACGACTAGACTACTCTAGTCAACTCATATTCTCCCTTCATAAACCTGATCTTTCCCTCTACTCCTTAAGGGATCTATTTCATACTTACACAACTGCAGTAGTACATCTATCCATCTGTCAGAGGAGATTTAGGAGACAATCTGAAACACGTCACGGTTGGACAGAGGTGCAGGGCTCCCAGGGCCGTTTTATCTTAAGACTGCTGGGCAACGGAGCTGGAAGTGACTCTGTACTGTACCGTAGCTTTGCATGCTTGTGTGTGTATGTGTGTGTGTGTGGGTGCAGATGGGTTGTTAGGAATAAAAAAAAGAAACGGAAAAAGGTGAGAACAAGCAAGGCCAGAGGGAGGTAAGAGCCCACATCAACATGTGAGGAAAGGTCAAAGGTGAAAGAAACAATCATGTGAGAATGGAGAAGTGAAGCAATTGAGAAGAACAGACAACTGTTTCCTATAAAGGTGCATCTGAAAAAAAACCTCCCAGCAGTTTCAATTGAACTGGTTACAGTGTGGGAGGAAGAGAGGGAAGACGAGAGGAAAGAAATATAAGAGAGAGACAGACGAGGAATTAAAGAAAGCCTGAATGAATGAGGAGTTCAATCAATTTAAGTAGGAACGCCGCATTTTTGTAGGAATTGATAGGCGTCAAGAAGGGTGAAGCAAGGAGGAGAGAAATCATAGTTAATATTCTAAATATTAGGCTGGTATTCATCCCAAAGTGGCTTTAGAAAAAACATGAGCATATAGAAGCATCCTTGATGTGAGCCCCAGATTACTGAAGGAGCTTTCAGAAGCCACTTGCAACCGAAGTGTTAGTCGTCCGAGCCAGAAAATACATATTTTGGGAAACAGAGTGTAGCATCAGTGAGGCTTTCATGGGACAACCAACACATCTTCAGGTGGTTCTGTATGTTGAACTGGCGGCACAGTGCCTCATCACGCTGTTAAATAGAGCGGGTTGTGACTTGATTTAGAGGAAGTGGTGGGCAGTTCTGCTAACTAATGGAGCCTCGAAGTAGCGTAGGCAGGCGTGGAAGTCAGTTTCTAGTCACATGCTCCATAAAACCTCCAATCGTGTATGACCATGACCTACTTCTCTCAGTAGGCGGTCTATATAAACATTTAGTGTTCATTCAGGTCTGCCCCCACATCCTCCTCCTGTATTAACATTCGGTTGTTTGTGATCTGTTGAATGTTTCTCTTCATTGAGCTTTCTGTACATCATTCGGGAAACTCAGATAGTAGTTTCTGTGGTTGCTATGGTCACACGGCGAGTCACGGTGCCAAGTTGAAAAAGTTGAATCATCATGAACTTGGACGGCAGCAACAAAGAGTTGTGTGCATTCATGAGAACTGCAGCCACCTTCCTCCTTCTCCTCGCTGCAGTCACCCCCCCCGACCTCGGCCTCGGCGGCACAGCTTCCGTCGTGTTTACACTGAAAACAACGGAGGCGGCAGCGGCAACAGCTCGCTGCCTAAAAGCACTTTCATGGTGTATTCACACATACTGTACAGATGGAAAAAAAAAAAGCAGGCGGCCCTTTTCTCTCTCTCTCTCTCACTCACTTTCCTCTTAACTTCCCAACATTGTGCCACTGGAAGCCTTCTTTGAGTCTTTGAGTGGTGGGTGGAACCAGCATGTTTTTCAAGGTTCGGTTCACAATGAAAGACACGCTGTCACGTCTATGCAGTGTTTGAGTCTGTATGCATGAATGGATCATTAGTGTTATACTCTCAGACAGTGGAGTAACAAACAGATATATCATATTGGCTTGATTATGGGACAACCTCCCCTTTCCTTCTGCAGATATACCATGAATTTCAAATGTATCGTCACATTTAACCCTTTTATGCATAGTGGTCACTACAGTGGACAGCTCTTATATATGCATGGGGTTTTAATGGTATAGTTGCACATCAGCCAACACAGTGGACTCTAGTGTGTCATCCCATACGCTGCCATCCATTGGCCAGCCTTTGTAAGTGCAACACAAAATTTCTCAAAACCAAGATGGCTGCCTGCCGGCCGGAAACACTCCGCAACTCAGGAACATCTTGCCAAACCTTCTATGGTAGTAGACCCTTGCAGGTACATAAAATTTTGTAACATCAAGTAACAACTAAGGAGTAATACAATTGTTAAAATTTCCAAGTATTGATTTTATGTTGGGAGAAAATAACAATTAATCATCTGTCCACTAAATTGGACAAACTCCTTGAAAAATGCGTGTTTAAAAAAAAATGAGGTTCAAATATTTTTTTCATGCCTAAAGAGGAATAAAAACACTTTGACTGAGGTTATCATAATTCATGCATGAAAGAGTTAAATGCAAACATAAAAGAAGTAAAGTAAATATAATTTAATTAACATGACAAACTATAACCTCTTGGCCTATAATCTAATGTTAGCATCTCAAAAAGAATCAGTATTTTAATCTGGTAACAAGCGCTCCCTTCATTCTATTTTTCAGTAATCTCCTGTCAAGCTCTTGGAAGTGGTCAGTTTCGGGAGCATGGAAACATTTTCTGTGACTGTTAAAATATTTAACACCGTCTCCTCGGGGCTCCCTAGCTTCTAACATGACATTCTGTGACACTGGACAGTTGCATGATGACTCTTTCTGCTCCATTTCTGCAGTTGAGACTCTTAACCGATGTGACGTTCTACCTCCATGGCGGCAAAACATGTAATGTTAGATGCAGGTTTTTCCTGCAGATTGAACTGGGTTTACTGGGATTTTTTATGAAGTTGACTAATTATAGCAGACCCACAGTGAAGTGTCAAAGTTTTCATCTTATCTTCACTCTGTCTAGAAAAAAGTAATGCTAAAGTAATGAATATGATTTATTCCTAAATGTCGGACTTATTTTCACCTCCTTCTAGTCTGTCAGTCCTGTTTCTTTTCACTTTCACTATTTCATCAAGTCAGTCTTTGTTCATTTTTTGGTCAATAAAAGTATTTTGAAATACTGGAACATGAATGCTCTGAGTAACTTCTACGACCCCGACGCTTCATACAAGCCATTCAGAAGTTTCCCCATTCAGTATTCAGAAAATAAGGTGAAAAATATAGATTTATCCCAAGTCCACCCATATACTGTGTGTTTACTCTGCTGCATCATGCATCAGCAGAGTCCTCAGCTGGCCTAAACCTTGGATCATATCTAGGTGGTTCATACCTTCAGTGTGTTTAAGATACTGTATGTTTGCTGCAGCGTAATACATACTAATTCTGTGCCCAGCTATGAAGCGTCAGAAATATTAAGATGTTTGTTCTTTAACTGAATATTTATATATTGAAACATTATAAATCCCTAAAATAATAACTAAATCTCCTTTTAATTAGTAGCTGTAATTCCAGCTCAGTCAATCCTGTAACACCTTGATACACTCGGCGAATGAGAAAATGTGACTGTAAGAGAGAGACCTTGTTACAAAAACAGAGACCCAGACAGAGCAGGGAGCTGGTGAGCGAGGCAGGACACAGTCTCTAAGCCTGGATGATAACAAATACTTAAACTGTAAAGGGACCCAGTTAAGAGGGAGGTGGAAATTGAAGGCAGTGTGTGTGTGTGTGTGTGTGTGTGTGTGTGTGTGCGTGTGTTGGAAGAGATGGTAAGTTGCAGTAGCAGGGATGTCACTCTATTGGCAACTGAGAGATATAAGCCTTTACAAAAAATAAAAAAATGATGCAGCAAACTTCTCAAACCAAACCACCAACCTGTGCTGAGGTCAATATATAAAAATATATATCAAACTTTTACAAATAACTAGTCAATAACTCTGTGGTAGAAATAAAGGTACTGCCTAACTGTCTATGTTAGGTGCAGCATGGAGCATTGGATCAAACGCCAATGTCTCTTCCAATTATTGAATGCTGGTTTTCCATTTTAGGAACCGTCACCTGAAACATTGCATTACCTGCAGCTCCCCTCGGCTTTATGGTGCTTTCATAGTGAGTTTCAGCTCGTTATTTAGCTGTCCGGCTTCAACTTTACTGTTTTGGTTCACACTCAGCGCTCTCTTGGTGTTGTTTTGTTCTCCAGCAGGCTGCTGTTTTCAGAGAAAAAGCCCTAAAAAGCCACCGTACACTACCTGCTCAGCAGCAAACAGCAAACAGACACAGTTAGCTGTAGACTAGCTGGTGAACATAGGGGAGCATTTAGCAGATAAAGAGCCAGATATTTCCCTCAGGAGTTGGTAGAGAGCGAAAACAGAGCTATAAGAGAGTGAATATTGGACTTACATTCACCAGGTGGACAGAAACACGACTCCAAATGAATGATGATGTTGCTCCGTAACTGCTGGATGTGTGAAGAAGCAACATTTGCTAACAAGTTCAACATATTAGCTTAACAGGATATGTCAGTGTTGTGTTTCCGCTGCCCCCGAAGTCAGCTAATGCAGGTTTAAACTTGTGAACAAGTTCCTCTTAGTACTTTTTATACATTTTTAAATCAAGATGTTTAGGAAGTACAAGCAGCACTTTGTTGTTATGCAGTTTGTTCTGCTCCACACAATGTGGTCCTTGATAATAATATTAATATTGTTTCACTCTCTTAATCTTTTCCTTGCATCATTTTGCTACGTGCTACATTCCACCTTCTCATTTCATCTCTTACAGCTGATTCCAGCTCGCTCCTCTCCCCAAAAACATACAAAGGCTCAGCCATCATTGCTTGTCCAACATGTACATTTCACACTGGACACTTGTTTCACTGTGTCCTTGCATATATGCAGTACTAAACTGTGTTTATTCATGTTATTCTTGTGATGTAGCAACATTTACTCGACTAGCCATGCTTGACAGCTCCGCTAGCATTGCCTGAGAGAACCTGGAACTTGGACTTAAGGGTTAACTTCCCAAAGGAGAAATGAAGTGAGAATAACAGAAATAAAAGCAAAACGTGTGACAATGGCTACATGTTCCATTAGTAGATACTCAAGTGATTTATTAGTGGATTTAAGGGACTGAAGACAGATTTAAAAAATGGTCAAAATCAATACAGTAGAAGCTCTGATATCCTGACTCAAGCTCCAGAAATACTACATGTGACATTTCCCCTTAATGCACTTTAATAATACATAATGCAATATGTTCTTACACTTTCCATAAATGGCAACATATTTCAAACTCTTTTTATAGTCCCCTGCCCAAGCTGAGATAATCCTGATGACATCATTAAGTGTTTTCACAGGCTGAGTAGAAATCCTCATGACGAGTAAACTTACTTAGATGTGTAAAATCAGCCCGTTTAAACCCCTGTTGTGAAAAAAAGGGGGGGGGGGATCATTACATCCTAAATCCAATTTGGTAAATTTGAGTCTTATTTTAATGTATTTACATCTATGGTGCTCCAATGTTGGAGACACTCAAAATTCAAAACAAGTCTTTTAAACGCTGCATCACATACAGTATGTCAACAAATATCATATTGTTTTTGTCCTTTCAGGTCAAAATATGCCAGAATACTATATCTCTACTATATTCTTTTTGTTGTGCTCTTTTATTATATATTTTTTATATTTATGATTATTACATTTCCCCTCATTCCCTCATGTAATCATCCTGACGTCTGTCGGCTGTCGTCAGGCTGCGACTGTAAAAGCACATTTGTTCTTAATGGACTCGCCTTGTGAAATAAGAATCAAACTGATAAGTAAGATTATTCCGCCGGACCTTTAATCTCACAGGTACTCATGTGATTCAACATGAATATATTCGAAACAACAAAGGAGGCAGACGGCTCGCTCTGCATCACTATCAACTCCTGCTCCCACCGGCTGTTAGTGCATTGTGGTCCCTGTAGTGCGCACCATACGGGTATTCAGATGTTAGGTCGTTGTTATAAAACATGAGGTGATTAAGACTGACATTGTAAAGTCTTTTTGTGAAGTCTTTACCAGAATATCTTTACCAAGTAACCCTCCAATCAGGATGGGCTCCTCTGGGAAAAAAAGCCAATTAATAACCAATTAATTTAAAAAAAGAAAGTAACCTAAGAGAAAAACCTAACCTAACCAAAAGGTGTCTCAGGGAGGGAGAGAGCACCAGCAACCGCGCTCCAAAGTCCCAGGTGTTGCCAGTGTTCCTGATGACGCTGCCACACCCACCTCCAGTACCTGCAGAAACAACAGAAAGCAGCCACACAAATTGAAGCCAAAGGCAGACGGGGCAGAGAGGGTCGTAACACCTTAGAACTGTAATCAAAGGTTCCCAGATGTGAAAATGGTGAAAATACGTCCTACAGAGTCAAGTTGGTGGTTCATTAGTGATCCGAAGATGTAAATATATTCAGATCTGTCATTCAAATACTCTGATGTTGATCATTATTCTCTGTGTTTGGGATTAACAAACATATTAATGAATGAAATGAGGGCTTTGTCTCATGATAAGCATTAAGAACATGGTTATCAAGTGTGTCATATTTAGTGCTGAGTGTAGAATTGAAGTTGTTTTTAGTTGGGAACAGTTCTGTTTGAAAGAGTAATGTTTGAGGCAGTACTAAGAGTAAAATGAAGGCCAAGTAAACATCTTTATGCTCATATAGGCTCATAGTAAGAGTAGAGATCATTGCAGTAAAATTTGTGGAATATTCCAATTATAGTCCCATTACAAAGGGCCATTTCTATCCATGTTAAATCCCTTAACTTACCTCTGACACAATCAATTTTCACCACATTTTGCACCACATACATCAGTCAGACTGTGTTACAACACTGCCTCCTCCATTGTTTTGTCATTTAAGAGTGCATTTCTAAGCTACAAACATATATCTTGTGCTTGAAGCAGCAGTACTGGCATTAAAACAAGTGAAGAGTCTTTCTCTGGGTAAACACCTTTGTACATGCTGTGCACGGTTAGAGCTACCTTAAAAAACAGTCGTACTCGTATTACAATATTTGTAATGCCAGAGTGGTCGACTCCCTCACGCTTCCAGAACAAAAACCATCAAAGAAGCGACGTTTCGGTGGTTCCATCAATGCCTCGTAAAACGCTATGACCGAAACACACAGAGAGCGAGATTCCATTCTCCTGTGCACTTGTCTTACAGGTGTGCATTAGATTACATAATATATGCGCATTGTATTTGCATAATGAAGTCCACAAGCACATACCGTGGAAGCACTGTGACCGAAAGAGGAGGGAGACTCCATATGGGAAAATTCAGGTTGTCATAGGTTCCATATGGAAACTAGAATATTCATAGAATCTATGTGAACTTCTTAATTGAAAAATACATCACTCTAATTACTATCCATAATCGTATGTTAATGTAAATGTCATTCATACTATGTCCTTGTAACTGTAAAGTTCTGGCTCTCACTGCAGACATCAACTAAACCTGCATTAAAAATTCAGGATGTGGTGGTCTCTCTCTCTTTAAAAGGATTAATGAACATGAGATGATTTTTTTTTTTTGGGGGGGGTTACTGCTGCTCTCAGTGTTCAGAGAACTAAGGTCATCCGTTTGAATCCCTGGGCCTGCTGGGAACATGTTGGCAAGCAAAATGAATAAATAATGTTGTCACTTAACTCAAGCTACTGCTGCTAAAATGCCCTTGAGGAAGGGCACATAAACCTCATTAACCCCAACCTTAACCCCATCTGCTCCAGTGGATCTGCTCATTGGCTCCAGTACCAGACTATAGTTGTACCTGGCAGCTCCCGGGTGTGAATTTTAAAGAGCATATGTCTCTTCTCGACTTTGCCTGGTTAAATACGGGTATAAAAATAGATCAGTTGTTGTCCTAAAATTGATATATAGCTGCTGGAAACCAAACACCAGAGCTCCATGAGAGAGTGCTTGAATGCAAAATAAAACAATAAAGCTCTTCACGTCTTAACTCAAGGATGACAGCTCTTTGAAAGCGACACGCAGCTGCTTTACATTCCTCACCCACCGGAGTAATAGAAAATAAATCAAACGCAACCTTCGGTGTTTGCAGAGCACTACGTAATTATTTACACACTTAGTCTGCCAAGGCAATTTTGATTGAACCAAAGGGATATACAGTATGTGACTGGATTAAATCCAACAGACGGTGCAAAATTATAAACTCACTTGTCGAGACAATTGAAAATGAGCAGACTCGTACAGCATAAATGCAAATAAATCAAGTGCTATGTACACTGCTTGAAAGCACAGATAACTGAAAACAATTATAAAAATAATAAAGGAAATAACAATTATTACCTCCTCAAGCTAAGCAGATGCTTTTAGTTGTGGGAAAAAAAGAACTTGTTGGGTAAAAAACAACTATTTTCATTGCTTGGTCCCTCCTCTCTTGTTGATGTTGTGCTATTCAGTAAATTCAGCTGGTGTTGTCTTTGGTTAGAAAAAGACTTCATACCAATGAACACATCAAGCATTTTAAAATCACTTTTAAATGACTTCCCTCAGGCTGCATTGAACAAATGCTGTGTGACAGAGAAGCTCAGCATTACACTCTGAATGTTTTACACAACAACACATTTCACACAAGTTTCAAACAACATAAAAAGATCACGAAAATATTCACAATACGAAGTTGAGGAAAATTACTGAGTCATAAAAGGTCTAATAACATAGTTCAACTTTTTATGTCTCCATTATGTCTAATAAAAATCAAGTACAGGTCATAAAAATGTTAAATTTCCTAGTAGTGAACTGCCACACTGCTGCAGTTGCGTTCCCTTTGGCGAACAAATTCCCTTCCTTTTGTGAAGGGTTTAACAGAGTTTACTTACGAGTTTGTTTTATAAAGTGCTGGAACCCAAGGATGAAGCTTTTTAAATTTTTCTATTCATTATTTTTGTTGTCGACACAGTTTTTGTTCATAACATGAGACTGAAATGCAGACGACACAAAGGTTGTGTTCAAAATCACTCCCTCATTCACTACGACTACTCTGTATAATAGACAAAATATTTACTCAATATTGAGCAGCAAATTGAGATCTCAAACTCGATCATCAGAAAATAATGCATCGTAATTATGAATGAAGCAATCTCTGCTGTGATAAAATGAACACTTGGGCTGTAATCCCTTTTGTCTGATGCACTGCTGTCTGCCTGGTCACCATATTAAAACTGTCATATTAAACTGTAGATTATGTTACATAACGTTAGCTAATGGGCTCGGAGTTAAACCTGCAGTGCAGAACTTTTACATATAAATGAGCCACATGAGTTCACACAAGGCTGATTGAGCATTGCCAGATAAATCTCTCTGTATTTCACAGTGTACAGAGCTTTAAATCTGGTGTTGGTTTTGACATTCCTACGCTGGCCGGATGAATGCACACTAGAGACTTCCGCTAGCTGAGCAGCTAACTTCCGGTTAGCTCTCCACTAACTAGAATGGTAATAAAATAATTTAACCATGCGGCTCCTCTAGACTTTCCAAAATGTTATTGGACCGAATAAATCAAATTCTTATAGTGAAATGAGTCATTTTGCGGGGGTTGTGTGACACTCAAAACAATTTATCCACCATTTTACAGCTGCAACAGTAGCGCCACAGTAGGCTACAGCGGAGCCTATGACATAAGCATGTGTCTATAGTAAGTTTGTAATAACTCTCACTGCCAGAAGGGGGAGACAAAAATCCCACACTCCAGCTTTACCTTACTAACGTTAGTTCGTTATAACTTCAGTCACATATGCATAGGAAGCTCCAGTCTGTTATAAATCTAGCATAACGTTAACGTTATGCTAACTTGCTTGCAAATAAGTTATTGAATTAACATACAAATCAAATGAAATGTACCTTGAAAACACATGAAACATTAGCTTAATAACAACACACCAAAAAATACCGGTGCCTCCATCACCAAACCAAGTGGAGAGATGAAGGAGCAGTCTACACATTCACCGCTACGCTAAACTGCTCCCGGAGCTTTCAAGCATGGCACCGATGTGCGTTCACACGCTACACAGTGAAGTATTGACCCTTCCTTCCTTTTATAGTTTCCTTGTGCCAAAAATAAGACCTTACAATTCCCAATTTTAAAGCAGCATTAATTTATGTAGATGAAATCACAACAACACAAGCTCCCACAGCTGCTGTTTACTTTTTGTTCACAGTACTAATAGTTTTCACTGTTGATCATAAATGGTGCATGTGTGCAGTGAATCACCAAAACGCATTAAAAGGGGATTTTGCATAATCATTAAAGTAAAATGACTGCCAAAATATTCATTTTCATCAAAATACTTCAATATTGATTGCTGGGAATCATGCTTTTCGGCCAAAACCCACCATCTGTGAGCTGATAACAAGGACTTTTTTCCCTTTTTTCCCTCCTTTTTTCTTCTTGTCTTCTCCTACTGTGATATTAATATCATATTGGTATTGAAGTTTGTTTGATTCAGCTTTTTATGGTTCAGAAAATATCTCATTTTGGCTTTTCAGGTAAATAATTTGCATGATTACTTGATTTTTATACAGTATATGTTTACCAAATCTCATTAGATATCTATCTAAATCTAATTTTAAATAGCTTAAGGTTGATGGAAATTATTCCATTTTCTAAACCTGTGATATTGCCACTGCAACCAGCCAAGGTGGAGAGAAAACCTGCAGCCTCACAGCCCTCCATGGCACACACTTTGACAGGCCAGCCTTAAAAGCATATTAACTCTGTCTGGCAGTAAGTTTAATGGATAAATCCTGAGCCTCTCCACCTGCTCCCTCACCGTACAGTACGTCACTCTGCAGGGGAGCATCAGCTAAAAGCCTTAAATTTTAAACAGTGCTTGTTGCTCTTTGGTATGTCAGCACAGCGTCGAGTTTGATTTAACGTCTCTTCCTGGATGTAATGCAGAGAGACGGAGGTGTTGATGAGTCGACCCAGCAGCTCAGTCCGTCTCTCCGGTGCTGTTTGATTAGCGTTACAGCTGCCACAGCTGCTGTAGTCAGTGTTGGCAGCAAATCCCTCACTAATTTAGCGAATCTCAGAAGTATCTGCTGGTTTCCTCGGTAGATACTTCTGAGGTTACACTGACACCCATCTCTTAAGAAGGACAAGATGAGGGGAGACAACTCCCCTCCTTTATAGTATAAGACTGCTCATTTTCTTTGTCATGCAGTCAAGGAATGTCAGTCTTTTCTTACAGGAGAAGAAGAAGTTAACACTATGTTTTATAAGCTCTAGACTTAAAACCTCTCCCTGGACACATCAGTGTGTAGTAGGGGTGTGCCTAAATACAAATACATTATTCGGCAAAGCACAAATAGTGGGTTTTATATGAATACTTGTTTCATACAAATATTTTAAAAGTTATTTGTTTTTTGAAAAAAAAAAACAACATGTCAAATACCAGTTCACAGGTCGGTTACATCATTATCTCAGTCTCCCTCCTCTGCTCCACTGTTACGTCTATCAAGGGTAAGTCCCAAGGGACTCTCCATAACCTGTTGTTCCCCTTCTCCTTTCCACAAAGTTAGATTGTAAAAAATAGGCAATAAATGAAAAGTGCAATGCAAGAATTGCCTTTGAAGTTCTTCTACCTGTCACATGGTGTGCTGTGTTATGGGTGTATAAATAGGTAGAGGTCTGTCTGCAATGAGGCGATGAGTAAAGTTTTAGCTCAGTAATCAGTGCAGTCGTCTATGATCTGGGAGACTACAGTTCGAGACCTGGTGTGGGGACCTCCTTCATAAGGTAGTTTATTCATGAACACTTATTGTAACACTTTAATTTTCTAAAATTAAAAGTGTCATAAAAACAAAAACAGGATTTTAAAACCTCTTTTCTTTTTTTGGTTTATTCAAATACGAATACAAATAATTACATATATGTGAAAAATGTTATTTGTCTAACTTGTCAATTTGTTATTGTTTCTCTGTTTGTCTTGTTTTTATGCTATTTTATTCCTCTTTGTCCTCACTGTGGGAAGGCAGGAAAAAACCTACTGGACAGTTTCTAAACTGAGTCATTTCCACAGCTGGTAACGTTTTAAAAGCTGTATTTAAGTTGCACTCAACACATCTCAGGTACGCGAGCTCAGGGTGTTGCAGTAAATGTTAATGTTTCTTGTTAAATGATAGTGTTTCTTGTATATGGTGTTATCTTAATCCTGAGGAATCGCTCTCTCATTCTGCCTTGCACAGAGATGTATGGTAAAATGACAATAAACTTGATTTGATTGACATTGCTCTGCTGTTTTTCCTGCTAATGAAATAAAGTTCAGCATGAAGCCACAATGAAACAAGCATCCTATTCTTACAATGGTTACAATTTAAAATGATTCTGATGGTGTAAATTGTTTTTATTAGAGAAAACAATCATGGTGTACATTGGTGCAGAAATGCCATGAATGTTTTTTTTTGTTGTTCTGACTCCTGTGTTGAGACATGTTTTGTCTCTGATAACCACAAAGACAAGAAGAGTTTTCTCTTGTCGGCAGATGGTATTTATTGTGTATCTGATCTGAGCACAGTGAGACCAACAGCTGAGAGCATCTCTGTACACAGAATCGAACTTGTTTGTTTTCAGCTCTCTCTGCCTCATAGCGTGTTCCTTTCATTGTCTCATTGCCTTTGTTCAACCTCACTTTAATGCATGAAAATAACTTTTTCGCACATCTGCCAAAGGGCTTATAAACTCGAGCAGTTATAGGAGAAAACTGATGAGGTGGAGGTGAAAAAAACACCAAAATACAAAGCGTAATGATGTATTATTGTTATTTTCTATAACAGGATGCCTTGGAATGTATTATCAAGCTTATAGTGTATCACGGCCATTACTGCAGGCAAAAAGAAAGCAATTTTTATAAAGTCATATTGTTTTATAGTTCTCTCGTAGTCAGTTTAACCTAATTTAAGGTCACTGTCAGAGTCACTAGTGAGAGTTAACTGTAGAAAGTTCTGTTGCTATAGAAACTTGCATTTAATTATCTCCGGGGCACTAATCATGAACAGTGAGCAGAAGTACAGTACTGCGTGAAAGGTTTCTAAAAGTAAAGAGTGGATGCTTTTAAAAATAATGTCATGAATAGCTTTTTATTCATCAATAAACCTCATACAAAGTGCAGTAAATAGAAGAAACCTGAATGAAATCAATATTTGGTGTGAGCAGCATTTAGGCGTCTCAGCTGCTTCTGTCTCTTCATGTTAGTCCCAGACTGACTCCATGATATTGAGATCAGGGCTCTGTGGGAGCCAGACCATCTGCTGCAGGACTCCTTGTTCTTCTTGTCACTGAAGATAGTTCTTTATGACTCCGGCTGGATGCTTGGGATCATTTCTCATACTGCAGAATAAATTTGGGATCGATCATATGCTTCCCTGATTGTATTGCGCTATGGATAAGAATCTAAACATCTAAAATGCAGACAATGTTTGCACAGTACTGTATGCTCAAGGTGTCTGGTTTGGTCACAACTATTTTCTGTGGTCATGGTATAAGTATAGAGCACAGAAACACAGTAATGAGCAGACAGGGGTAATATTTTACTAATGTCCCTCTTACCAAAGAATGAATATATATACAGACGGGTGACAAATCAAAGGAAAAACAGGTCTGAATGCTTTTGCTGGCATGGTTTGGGTCCACTTGTCCCCTTAGAGGGAAAGGTCACTATAAATCAATACAAAGTTGTTGTGAGACATCACCTTTATCCTATGATGAAACCTTTCTATCTATGGGAGTGGTGTCTTCCAGGATGACAATGCCCCAGTTCACAGGACACGAGGGGTCACCGAATGGTTTGATGAGTATAAAAATGATGTGAATCATATGCTATGACCTTCACAGTCACCAGATCTCAACCAAACTGAACACCTATGGGAGATTTTGGACTGTTGTGTTGGACAGCGCTCTTCACCACCATCATCAAAACACCAAATGAGGGAATATGAGGGAAAAACACACCTGAGCTGCAGTGTCTTTTGTGCAGAAAGACACATGGTTGGAAGCGGGAAATGAACAGTAGTCTCCAGTGGCAAATCTTTTTGTCGTCTTGCCAACTAGCTAGCCATCCCCCAAACCTGCCTCCTCCTGATAAGGAAGTCACCTTATATTGACGTCACCTGAACAGCATCACTTCCCCGAGTCGTCTTTGCCGGCCTGAATTTTAGACCTATACTGTCGTTTTTCTGTGAAGATGGGCTGAACCAAATCACTAAATTATTCTCAACAACTATCTTGTCTCATCTGTGATACTGTTATTTTCTTTTTCTTTTTAATATACTTGCAGAGACACTGCAAAGTAAGGAGAATACTTTAACCTGTTGCTTTGTGCGTATGAAAGTAAAGTCTTTGAATCATGAGTCTTATCCACTGTTAAAAAGTTTTTTGTCCACAGTCCAGCTATGAGAAACAGTTTTCTATTTATTAAAGATGAGAGGCAAACTTCTGAAACTTTATCTGATATTTGCATGTGTGTGTTTGTGTGTGTTACAGAGCCCTACAGCCCGGCAGTGTGGGTGATGATGTTTGTGATGTGCCTGTCGGTGGTGGCTGTCACCGTCTTCATCTTTGAGTTCTTCAGCCCCGTGGGATACAACCGTAGCCTGCAGAGCGCCAAAAGTAAGAGACGGAGTCACTCCGGCGTCGGCACGCCAATCAACCCGCTGCCACTGCTCATTTCACATTATTACCAACTTGTCACTTCGTCAGTTATGTAAGCGAAGGGGGGCTGATTTGAGGAGGGCATTTGCTCAAATTATACAAAGGGTCCCACTTTTTTTCCACTGCATATGAATCAAAACAATCACCTCACGCCCACGATCCAGCTTATTTATTTTTAACGAAACAAACACTGACAGCAGGGTGGTGGTTGATTTTGACATTTTTACAGTACTTGTCAGTTCATCATCTATTCCAACTGTTTACTGGCTGCGCCTTTGTGCTGCTACATTCATTTTAAATAATCATCTGGAAATGTTGTTCATTACTTTCTAATAAATTGACACATTTGGAATTACACTGAATTGGAGTGACAGGAAGGTTTGTTCATTACAAACCATTACAAATTACTGGCAGCTGTGGCTCAGAGGTAGAGCGGGTCACCCACTAATCAGAAGATCAGCGATTTGATCCCTGTCTCCTCCAGTCCACATGTCAAAGTGTCCTTGGGCAAGATACTGAACCCCAAATTGCTCCTGAAGGCTGTATCATCAGTGTATGAGTGTATGTGTGAATGAGCATTAGAAACTTGTCCTTATCAGCAGGTTGGCACCTTGCATGGCGGCCTCTTTCATCAGCATATGAATGTGTGTGTGAATGGGTGAATGTTGGTATTTAGTATGATTTCTGTATGATTTTTTCCCCCACACATTGTTTTTAATCTTACACTTTCTACCTCATAAATATAATTTCTCCTCCCACTGTATTTCATTTCTCTCATTCTACAAAACTTCTAGAAACTGTATATGGTAAAGAGTTTCTAAGTTCAAAGGTCCATTTACTAGATTTCACCAATATCATACATCACTTTTGTTAGGACCCCTGTTTTTAGAGTGTATCAGCCATTATCTCAACATATTGAATGGTTCAATGTCTTAAGTTCTAAGACAACCTGGGAAAGATTGAGGAGGCCACTTGTGCCAGACACGAAAGACCATCCTTGAACTGAGAAATCGGGTTACAATCTCCCCTTAAAGGATAAGGCTGGCAATTTTCTGTATTTTTCTTATTGTCAACAAATCTTATGTTCAGGGCCAAACCAACAATGAACTGATCTACTTACAGGTATTGTGTGCGTATCCAAAGCCTGATATATCTTATACCTTTGTGCTGTAGACCTCTGTTGTCCAAAAACCTATTAAAAATGTCAATGAGTCACACCGCTACACTGGGTGACATGTTCCTTCACCACAAAGAGTTTGGGCTTGTTAGTTTGTTTAGAAATGGTTCCATTTACAGTGCTTTGCTAGTTTGTTGTGCTACATATCAAAACCTGTTGACTTTGTACTAGCTAGCCGCTATGTGAACAGAATTGAGTTCCCTCACATGGCAGTGGCGTCTGCATTACAAGGATCTACTCTCTAGGAATTGAAAATATGATCCATTTCTAAATAAACAACCAAGCCCAAACTCATTTTGGCAAAGGAACATGTCACCCAGTGCAATGGTTTGACTCATTGACGTGTTTTTAATAGTTTTTGGACAAAAACGGAGGTCTACAACACAGAGAAATAAGATAGATTAGGTTTAGGATGCACACACAGTAATTGTAAGTAGATCAATTTATTGTTGGTTTGGCTCTGCACACTATATTTGTTGACTATAAGAAAAATATAGAAAAATGCCTACCATATCCTTTAATATGACCACTTTTTATCATACGACTTCCAAATGAAGACCACCAAGATGCAGCTGAAAGCGGTGGACTTTTGAATTTAGATTATCTTTACAATAAACATCCTAGACATAGAGACTGTTGTTGGCCACAATCTTGAATGCTTTAAAAAGACAATTCACTTCTTTAAAGTATATTTTGTCAAAGCTTTGAGATACCCAAATACAATAGAGGTGAATTGAGTTTTCATTGATGGCGCCCAAAACATCAGACAGTTTTCTAAGGGACTACTTTTAACTGAGGAATAATTCCACTTTGACCAGCCTTTTGCTTCTGGAAAGACATATTGCTGTTGATGTTTAGAAATTTAAATCACCTCTGTTTTGTTGTAATGGTAGAAGAAAGTACGGCAGTAATTATCAACCAAATTAAATTAGAACTATCTACTAGGGGTGTGCCCGAATACAAATACATTATTCGGTAAAGCACAAATAGTGGGCTTTTTTTTTTTTTTTTTTTACAAATATTTGTTTCATACAGATATTTTAAAAATTATTTGTTTTTTTGGGGAAAAAAAGCCCATGTTAAATACCAGTGCGCAGGTTGGTAACATCACTATCTCCGTCTCTCTCCTCTGCTCCGCTGCTACATTTATCAGCTGGTCTCAACGAGGGGAGTCACATCCACCTGCTACATGATGCACATTTCCTAATTTGGACATCACTTCTGGAGTTGGGGGTGTTCCCCAGAGATAAAGCTGAGCTACTGATACATGCAAAGTGTTCCCGATGGACTCTCCATAACCTGTTGTTCCCCTTCTCCTTTCCACAAAATTAGGTTGTAAAAAATAGTCAATAAATGAAAAGTGCAAAGCAATAATTGCCTTTGAAGTTCTTCCCTACACGTTACACACTGTGCTGTGTTATGGGTGTATAAATAGGTAGAGGTCTGCTTGCAATGAGGTGATGATTAAAGATATAGCTCAGTAGTCAGCGCAGTCGTCTATGATCTGGGAGACTCCAGTTCGAGACCCAGTGTGGGGACCGCCTTTGAAAGGTAGTTCATTCATGAACACTTATTGTATTACTTTGATTTTCTAAAATTAAAATCATAATAACAACAAAAACAGGATTTTTAAGCTTCTTTCCACTTTTATTCGAATACAGATACAAATACAAATATCATCAACAAATATAGATACAAATACAAATACTGGCCTCTCTGCACATCCCTACTATCTATATGACAACATAGATTTAAGCATAGTTTTAAGTAAGATGATTTGGGTGAACTGACCTTTTAATAAATGGTTTCTCTTCTTTTCTCCTCCAGCTTTCAAAGTTTTAATGAGCTGTAAAGCAATATGAAGTCTGCTATGGACCTTGATAGATTATTCTCTTCCTTCTTTTCATTACATTCATTTCATTTTCTTGCATACATTCAGTTCTATTTCCCTTTCAGTGCAGAAAAGTTGACAACTCAGTAGATTCTTCATACCGTCATATTCACTCTTTATTTACCTTCCCATCTATACTTTCAGAGAGCCATATGTCTCTTCTTCCAGTAGAAAGAAATGCATGGCGACATTTCATCTTAAATGACCAACTAGATTCCTCTGTTTTTTCTATTTTGTCTCTCATTCTTCTCTCCCATCTGAAATGTTGAAACTTCACAGTGTGATAATTCTAGTGCCAGGTTTAATCTTTAATAACTCTATATAGGTCTTTCCACTACCCCCACTTTGACTCAATCTCCCCTGTTTGAACTTCCAACATCACACAGTTCTTAGATCACTGTAGGGAAATGTGTCCCTGCAATCACTGCAACCCAAGATTATAATGAATGTACTGTACACTATAAGTCCAAAAGTATGTGGACACTGCTGTTTACATGCTTTTGTGTCCTAGCTACTGTTGTTGTTCATGGTTTGGATGAGGTTTCTGTAGTTCCAATGAAGGGAGATCTTAATGCTACGGCATACAATTATATTTTACACAATATTACAAATTATATCTTGGGGAATACCATTTCCTGTTTATACATGACAATGTTCCACTGCAAAAAATGCATCTATAAAGAAAAGGTTTTCTGAGTTTCTCCTATGCAGAGCCCTTAAGTCAAGTCAAGTCAATGTCATTTGTATAGCCTAATATCACAAATCACAAATTTGCCTCAAGGAGCTTTACAATCTGTACAGCAATACAACATCCTCTCCTTAGACTCTCAGTTTTGGACAAGGAAAAACTCCCCCAAAAAACAGGGAAAAGAATATGGAAGAACCCTCAGGGAGAGCAACAGGGGAGGAATTTCTCTTCCAGGACAGGCAGACATGTAATAGATGTCATGTGAAGCATTGACCTCAACCCCATTCAACACCTTTGGGATGAACTGAAGAGATACCCAAACATGTTTTAAGGCATATAAAATCCACTGCTTGGAATAATAAAATGTGTCTGACATGTTTTTTCACAAAAATCCTTAAAATAGCATCCTTTCCTTCTACGTCATTAAAAATCCAGAATCTAAGAATACGCACGTTTCATTGCAAAAGTTGAACTGCTGGACACAAGATGTCTCCTACTTTACTGAAAAGTCCATTCTCAGTGTTCAAGGCTTCAAGTTTCCACATCACACTTTCGTAAGTTGCATACTGGACCACGATTGGCCCCAAACTAGTTGTGATGTCACAAATCATGTTCATAGACCCCTTAAACTCCGATTTAAGGTGAGCACAGATACACTTTCTTTCTTCAGCAGATGTGTGTGAAACATCCAACTTAAGGAAATAGAAGAAAAATACATATGTGACTGGAGGGGGACTGTAAGCAAATGACATAATGAGGAAACAGGAATATATGTTTGGTATGAGTGATCTGAATCTCCTAAAAGAAACTGTTATCTCTTGAACCCTGTCCTCCTCTCTTTCTCAGAGTCGGGTGGATCTAAGTTCACTATAGGGAAGTCGGTCTGGCTGCTGTGGGCTTTGGTCTTTAACAACTCTGTGCCTGTGGAGAATCCCAGAGGAACCACCAGCAAGATCATGGTAATCACTTCACCTCACTCACTCACTGACTGACTGACTGCCTGACTAATCAGTGGATTGATTTGCTGATTGCTCCATTGTTTAATTTATTTAGTGGTTAAATCACTGGTAAACACATAGCCAGCGGTAATTTGATGATTTGCATTTAAAAAAAACAAAAACAAAACCTGTGTGAGTCTAGGTTTTTTAGATGTCTTATAATCTTTGTTTCAACAGCATTTAAAGGACAATATGTTTGGCATATACCTTCATTGCATTAAAATATAGCTATAAAGTTCTCTTGTATGTAATCTAGATGTCTAAAAACATAATTTCCCACTATATTCAGCCTCGTTTTGACATCTAGGTGTCTTTTTAACTAGATCTTTTTTAACTCATCAATGCTTCCTGGGTAGCATTAGTTGTCAATTAAGTTTTTTAGTTACTTTAATAAACTATATGACTATTTGATTGGTTTATTGACTTCATACGTTTACTGACAAGTAAAAATATAATATACCACCACTTCATCTACAACTTTTAATTAGTTTCAGGTGTTTCTGTCCCACACACACCAACATTAATTTGCATCATAAAAACACAAACTAAAACTCACAAGCTTCATAAGCCGGTGCAATCAGTTTGAGAGTGTTTTTTTTTCACTTGTTCATTTAATACCTGCTGTTTACTCTCTGCCCTCACGACATGAAAAGAAAAATCAGTTGAACGCCTCCTCCCTAGTTTTGTGTAGACCCCAGGAAGAGTAGCTGAAGTTTTCTGCATCAGCTAATGGGGTTCCTTATAAAATCAAATCAAATCTTCTACTGCAGAGTTAAGAGCCACAGGAGGTGAACAACTCGAGGTGTCTTCCTCTTTTCTGCCTGTCTGCTTGAGTTCTTTTCACAACAACCCTAATCATCTCAAGAGCTCATTAACTGCTCAATAGGCTTTTACAAGAGGGGGTCAGAAGAGAGAAGAAAAAGCTGATTCTTTTTTAGTTCTCTTTTCTTTGCAAATGTTGTAGTTTTTAGTTAAACAGCTGGTTTGTAGGCTGTGTGCAACTCTGCAGTTAGAGCACGACAAACGGTCCTATAGCACATCCAACCTTTTCCCCTTCATTCAACTATAGAAGAGTTTTTTTTAAATACACTGAAGAGACAACTGTGTGAATGTTTTGATTTGACAACAGCATCACTCTAAATCTGATCTATTGCCAGTTAAAATATCTGCAGGTAATTACTTGCAAAAAACTCCCAAAAAACCAAAAACAAAACAAAATAAATCTAACCTTTATAATAAAGGCTTATTCTCCAAATGACCTCCATTCATTAGTTCATTTTTCATACCTGCTTAAACCTATTCCAGGTCATCAGTGTCTATCCCAGCATGCATTAGATGGATAATTGACAACCGTGTATTACTGATATTATACATTAAAGTTTTAATAGGTCTTACATTGCTCCAAGGGTCATAAAACACACCAGGGAACCATTGTAAACCAGGAAACCGTCCTTCAACCCTCACGTTAGGACGAATCCTCCTGCTGAAGTGGGGTCGTATGAGGTACTTATCCACAGTTAGTGTATTACTGGCAGTAGATTTGGGTCGGCACACTCCCAGTTTGGAGAAACAGACAGGAGTATTAGCATGGAAGCTAAGCAATGTACTGCTGTGGATGGGGACAGCAGCCAACTAAATAAAGAATATTTAGAATATTTTCACCTCCTTACCTCACTGTCAGACAACCTTTTACTTTGGTATTATGTCTTCTCCAAATCTATACAACCCTTCTTCAAAAAATACAAACTATTCCTTTAATCCTCATACTTTTTTTTTTCAAAATTACACCTCAGTTGCCTGAGCTAAGAGTGTACATTTTTCATCTTATTCATTAAGAAAATTATGCAAATGAATTGTTGGCATAAACACAGAGTACTGTGGAAGCAAATAGCCCCTTTCATCACTGACTGCAAGTATAAATTTGATATTAGTACTAATCCATATTTCTCACTTGCTTCCTGGCTGGATGTGTTAACAGTGCAGCATCTTACAGAAATAAAAGCAGCACTTATGAACAGTGAAATGTCTCGACACCAAACCTTTCAAAGGATCTTTTATCTGTGCTACAGAAATGCTTGTACCCAGATCCTTTACGAAGAGGCAATACCACAATGTAAAAAATACCACATTACAGATGAAGGTCCTGTATTCAAACATTTTCTTAGGTACAAATAAATTATGAAAACTGTACTCAAAGGACAAGGATGGAGATATTTTACATTTTGGTTATCATCATGAAATGTGTTGGAGTGAGCCGAGCTTGCTGTTCACCTGGGTTTCCAACCTTTATGCTTTATGAAGCATCAAATATTTTCATATTTTTTTTGCAATGTACAAGTAACTACAGCTGTCAGATACTGTAAACGTAATGGAGTATAAAGTATTTCCTAAGTTAGCGTATTGCCGCCATCATGGGAAAAAATATTGTTTCTTCTTATAACGAGAAACTTTCCTTTTCATGTTATAACAAGATATTTTTTATATTATTCTGAGATATTTTCTCATTATTAGTAGGTACCAAATTATTTAGTTTTTACAAGAAACTTGTAATAACAACGCATCACTTTATTTTGTTATATCACAAAACATCCTCATTATCTTACAAAATGGACATTCCTCATTAAAACAAAGTTTTCTTGTTATAACATAATAAGTTAAAATATCTTGTTTTAACGTGAAAAGTATCTTATTAAAACAAGAAAAGTTTCTTGTTATAACAAGAGACTGAGCCGTAGTATAAAGTAGTATAAAATGGAAATACTCCAATAAAGGACAAGAACCTTACATATGCACTTTATTTATGTATTTTTATTTATTTATTTATTTGAGTGCAATGTTTAAATGCATGTGCTTTTTCCACTTTCCACCACTGGTGTTGATTAAATATTTGACATGGATGTAATATTCATATGTATGACTGTGACGATAATGCTATGGCATGAAGATGTCAGGAGGGGAGTGCAAGAAAAAGAGAATTTCCTGGTAAAGTGTGACTTTATCATCATTATACATTTAAGTTCAAGTAGAGAAGGACAAATGCTGAAGTTGTATTGACATTTTTTTAAAGGCTGAAGTGTCATTCTGACAAATAAGACTCTACCCTCCAGGCAAGACAGAGCTTCAGCAGAGCTATGAAATGCCAAGAAGTGAAAATAATGTCACTGGAATCTTAAAATACTTCCATACCTGACAGACTCAGTCGTCATTGATCTTACTCTACCTCACTCCTCCATCAGGTGCTGGTGTGGGCCTTCTTCGCTGTCATCTTCCTGGCCTCCTACACTGCCAACCTGGCTGCCTTCATGATCCAGGAGGAGTACATCGATACAGTGTCGGGACTGTCAGATAAGAAGGTAGGGAGGGAAGGAGGGAGGGATGGAAAGATGGATGTGATGGGGTTGATTGATGGATGTATTCATAAACAGGTGGATGGCCAGACAGACTGATAGATGAGCAAGGAATTTAGCTTAGTTAGGAGTGACTTTAAAGTTTCCATAATGTCAAACTTTGAAAATAAGAACATTCAAGGCTTTTGTTAACCTTTAAAAGCAAACAGAAACAGACGAGAGAGGGAACAGAAATGAAATCTTCCTACAAAGGTTGTTTTGTTTCTTCTAAAACGGGTGGATAACTTCAGAATAGCTTGAGTTCACAGAAAAGAAGTGAAATACTGTATATACTCCCTCAAACTCGTCCCTCTGCTTGTTGCCTACTCTTTTATTTCTCAGTGCAGTTTCAGCAGAACTCACAAAACTGTATCCTGCTGCACTGACACTTTAAAAGCTCATCTGTTTTATCAGACTACCCCTGTAGCAGAGAGGCCCCTCTTTGAAAGTGAAGACTTTGAATCTTTGTAGCAGTTCATCCTGCGGCAGTGTTCAGCTCATCTCCACCCTTTTCGTCAACCGCTCATTCACTTCTCTTTCCTTTTATCACTTAAATCTTCGCCCACCTTCTCTTCTCGTACAGTTCCAGCAGCCGACAGAGCAGTACCCGCCGCTTCGTTTCGGCACAGTGCCAAACGGCAGCACAGAGGAGAACATCCGCTCCAACTACCCCAACATGCATCAGTACATGATCCGCAACAACCAGAAGGGTGTGGAGGAGGCCATTGACAACCTCAAGACAGGGTAAGGCGAAAAGTGAATCGAGCCAGTGGCGGTGAAATACTGATGAGTTTCAAAACAACTATAGCAAAGAGAAGTAAAGGAAATGAGGAAGCTTAAAGTTATAATCCTTAAGATTTTCGTGAAATCTGATTTTTGATATTGTTTACGGTCAGCAGTTTTTCTGCAATAGCCATTCAATGTATGTAGTAATACAGTAGTCAATAATTAAAAGCATAATAACAACAAAAACAGGATTTTTAAGCCTCTTTCCACTTTTACTCAAATACAAATACAAATACAGATAATTTTGCTGCCTTAACAAATACAAATACAAATACAAATACAAATACAAATACAAATACAAATACAAATACTGGGCTCTCTGCACATTCCTACTATGCACTTTATTTACATATTATTACGTAATAATACAAATACTGGACTAAGAAAAGTAAAGGAAATGAGGAAGCTTAAAGATATTATCCTTGAGATTTTCATGAAATCAAACCTGATTTTTTATACTGTTTACGGTCAGCAGTTTTTCCTGCAATAATCATTCAATGTGTTTAGTAATATAGTAGTCAGTAATTACCTCTCTATATAGCAGGTTTTATTGGTAGTGATTCAGTTTGAATTCATGCACACAGACAAACAGGAAAACATCCACAGGAAACGAAGCATGTATGTCATTCGAAAATACAAATGTATCTAATTGTTATCCACCTCAATGTTTATTGTTCACTCTCTTCACACTGTGTCACAAATGTAAACAGAACATCCCACTGCTTCATATTAAAAGAGTTCAACTGCCCAGATATGTGGGGGGACCCACAAGAAACACAGTGTACAGTATTTGTCACTGTGATCGCAATTGTTCTTCAAAAGGGCATCAACAAAACATGACAAAGGTCATTTTCAGTATTTGTTTTTTGTCAGCTGTTAGATGAAGAGCTGCAGACAACAAGCTGCATACTTCTAACTTCTCAGCAAGATAATCTAACTTTATGTACCCTGCTGTTGTGTAGAAACTACTTGCTGCTGTGTGCAGCATGAAATTATTTCTGACTGAACAACGTTCATCTGTTTGGTTGCAGTGTAAACAGATTCACCAGTTTATCTTCTGTTGTATTTATGATGAAGTAGCTGTTGCTCAGGGAGTGTTTGCTGTATGAAACAGCATTTGTTGTTACTGTTGCCAAATCGACCAGAACTGTAATTTTCAGGATTACAATTTAAAATGATGCACCACTGGAGGACAGACTGTATTGCAATTTAAAAGGAAACATAAGGATCATCTGTTTTAACTTTTCATAAGAAATGTACTTTACAGTTAAATGTCTGATATTTCTGCCTTTAGTCTCTTATTACATCATATATTTACACTTTTAATACTTAAATTTTTACTGGTATAGGAGATGAAAACCGCTAATTACCCTCACAGGTTTTTTCATGTCACTTCCCTGATTAGACGTCTTCACAGGAGTATGTACTCATCTTGATTGACATCTGTCTGACTTTCCTGTTTTTGTTGCAACATTCACTGCAGGAAAACCTGCGCATTTCATTTTCTTTAGCGTCACATGGAGTCTTTTGACCTCCTGTACAGTAATTACTGGCATATAGCTCCTTCAACCTGAGCATAGGACTAATTAGCCTGAATAATTGAAAACACCTGTGGTGCTGTTCAGATCGCTATCAAGAGGGACCTGATAACACATATCGCTGTGTACAGATATGTGGGTTAAACTGGGGCATGAAAATGGTTTTGTTCATAGCTCTATATGCTCACAGTGAAACAAAGTGAATGACAGCAGATGCTATACAGACATCCATCTCTTAAAGGAAGAGTCCCTGCAAATTAAAGTTATTCTGAGTAAATGATATTTATCCTGTGATGACACATTTCTATCTGAAATCCGAATGGTCTTTTCCAGGATGATAATGCCCCCAATAATGGCATTTACAGGGCTCAATGGCTCACTGAACACCTACAATATGGGAAATTATGGATCGATGTGTTAGACTAAACTCTCCACAGTATTCATTTAATATCAATGAGGCATTATCTGTTAGAAGAAGTTCCACATGTTTGTAGAACCCATGCAGAGGAGCACTGAAGCTCTTCTGGATGCTCGTGGTGACTTATAACATGTTTATGGACACTTTATATCACCCATGTAGTTCACAACATGAAAAGAAGGAGATCTGACTTCCAGTAGAGATTACGGCTCAGTAGGCACATAAACAGCTGGAGGTGCATGTTGCATGTGGACTGATACATTTGTGGAAATGGAAGTATATCCACTGAACAGGCACTTAACAGGCACACTGGTGGTGTGGATTCCCCAGTAGAGAAAATAGAGAATATTGTACAGCAGGCTAAAGTCTAACAAAGTGAAATACAGTATTTTACAAACAACATATTACTACAGATCTACTTCTACTGTCATCCACTGTGAAGTCTTCTTCTTCAATCCTCCTGTAATTCACAAGTCAAAAACTGCAAGTCAACTGCAGCCACACATCTGGCAACAGCACTTACTTTAAATGAATATAGTGTGTGTCATCCTCTCTCCTCTGCTTTATATATATATATTTTTTACTTTTAACTTGAGGCAACGTTGTTGTCCGCAGCTCATTTCAATTACAGAACCCCCCCTTGTCTGACTCAACCTGTTAGCGCATCGATCCGCCTCGCCTCAGGAGCCCAGCTGACTGTTGTAACCTGTGCCACCCTATCAGGATCATAGCTACTAAATTAGGCACGAAGAGAAGAGAAGATAGAAAAAAAAGTACCCTAAATAATACATGCTACCAGCAACCGCAGTGCAGGGGGGGGGAAGATCCTGCCATCTCAGCACCAGCTGCCACTCAGGCGCCTCTTGTCTTCAACAGGGGGGGGTTTATTATCTGCCTGTGGGACCACAAAATACACAAAGCACTTGCCATAAAATATACACTAGCTCATCTTGTTTGAAGTGGGAGGGGGAGGGAGGTGAGGAGGAGGAGGAGGAGGAGGGGGGGGGGGGGGGAGTGATGTTAGTTGATGCAGATGAGAGTTCAAATGTTTAATGGGACAAACAAACCCACACGCAGTTTGGAATGCTGACAAGCAGCAGCCGCAGTCCTTAGCAGATTTGACGTACCGTGTTATTAAAACTCCCATGATGCATTCTCCTTTTTATCATCTTTACTCATCCTCCTCGTTTCTCTTACATCAGTTTCTACCTCTCTCGATCTCATTTCAATCTCCTCGTCTCTATCATTACCCGCGCCGCTTATCTCTCTTTCGTTATCTTTTCTCTCTACCTCTCTCCGTCCTGACGTTGTTTATGGAGGAAACATTAGTTTGCGCCGTCAAAAGCAAAGCGGTGAGATTTCTGTTTGATTTAGCTGTCGAGGCGCCGATCATGACCACTCAATCTCTGTCTTATCTTTCCTCTTCGATTCCTCTCCTCTCTTTCTCTCCTCTGACTAACTCTTTCGTTCTTTTTCCCTAATCCTTTTTCCTCTCCTCTCTCCGGCCTCTCCCTCATACTTCATTAACTCCTTGCTCCCAGCTCGTCAACCTTTTTGCCTCTACTTTGCTCTTCCTTCTCTCCTCCTCATCCTTCCCTCAAATCGTTATTTCTAACCCCCCGTTTTCTCTCTTTTTCCTCTCACTCATCTCCTCCCTTCCTGCTCTATCTGCCCCTGCTGTTCACCTCTTTTCAATCTTCCATCCTTCAGCACAGTTTTCCTCTCCTCTCCTCTCCTCTCCTCTCCTCTCCTCTCCTCTCCTCTCCTCTCCTCTCCTCTCCCCTCCCTGTCTCTCCTCCTCCTCCTCTCTTCCTCTTACTTGGGTTGTTCTGTGCAGCTCCCAAGTGCGAATATAAATGGCTATGAAATAGAAGAGCAGGTGTAGTTACGTATCCATCATCAGATACTCTGATATACATCATCAGTCTGAGCTGTTACATTCATTCCATTATTTTATGATGAAGTGTCGCAGCCCACTTGTGGTGTACACCCATCTTTCCTCAATCTGCCTTTTCTGCCTCTACTTCAGTGAGTAATTTCTAGAGATGCTACATTTTTTTTTCTCTTTTGATATAGTTTCATCTATTGATTATTTTTTCTTCAATTAATCAGTTAATCGTTTCATCGATAAAATGTCAGAAAACAGTGAAAAATGTCCCTTTACAAGCAGCATAGTCATGTCTCTGATTGCTTGTTTTGTCCAGCTGTATAGACTGTAAATATGAGTAAATCCCCGTCTTATCAGCCTCGTAGTTAAAAGTAAAGAATTTCTGATGGCTATGACGTCTCCAGCTCGACAGAGAGGATTGCAGAATGGCAAAAATTACCGTCAAAATGGATATTAATGCCGGGCTGTACTTTAATATCATCATTTCAATCAGGAGAGACAAGTCTTTGGTGCTTAGACTCTACAGGGAGATTTTGAACTGAGGGACATCAGTCCAGCAAAATAAATCCCCCCCATGGAGTCCAGACACTGGTGGTGGTGGCTGATGACTTCTGAGACTGATAAAGCTGATGAAGTTGATGCACTGATGAATCTGCGAAGACTTGGCGGTGATGGGGAGGTGGTGGAGTGCACAAAATGGCACAATGAAAGCACTCAGGCAGAGAGAGAGAGAAAAAACATATTTAAAAAGACAGCCGCAGTACGATAGGCTGACGATGAAGGTGTGTCACGGTGATGTTGGTTAGATGTGAACAGCTGATGTCTTAATTGATGCTCAGGGGAATGACAGCAAGGAAATTATGAATTAGCATGCATGAGAGACGGGAATGACAGATGGTTTGAGAAATAAAACAAAAGATAGTGTTCCTGACTGAACTTTGGCTACGCTTCATTTCATAGACTTTCAGCATATTTGTATCATAATAATATGAACATGTTTTAATTTTTACTACATTGCATTTTTCAAATCAGTATTTCTAAACATCTTTTTTTGATTTTCAATTGATAAAAAAAGAGTTATTTATTGTCATCTTGTCTGATGCTGTGCTGCAGTCTGATTGTTCTATATGTGATTTTTCCTACATTTGCTATATTGCAATAGATGCCAATACTTTAAAAAAAAAAAACATTTTTTCTTTTGATTTCAACCATATTGTTCAGTCCTACTGCAGAACCACCACCATCTGCAGTTCAATGAAAGTGACATCTGACTACACAGTTTCATATTATACCTGGTTTAACTTGATAACAAGCAAACGTGTATGTGAGAAAACAGATAACATTGGTAACTGTCTTCAATGATATGACTACAGGGCAGAAATGTTGGTAGCCATCTTGAAATAACACAAGATGTTTTTCTGTTTCTGCCTACATGGAGTTGCAAGAGGAAGAAATATATATTGATCTGATGTGAAAAATATATCCTGGAGATCTTAAAAGTGGCTTCTTCACAGTATTTCGTGTTTTATTAAATCTGTGTGCATCAACCTTGTACTGCTGGACCTTTCTTTGTAAAGGCATTCATAAAAATTCAAGAGAACGGCTACTGAGTCCCACACAATAAGACTGACATTGTGACTTTTACCGAAGTGAATCTAAGTGAGTCTAATTTAGACATGACATCCACTTGTAAAAATCGCCAGCACATTAACGTAACAATGTGCATTTCTGAAAGATGCTGTAGATGGAGATTACCGCAACAATGAGAATAACTGTGAGAATTTTCCAGTTGAAAAAAAGTGAGATTCACACACACTTCACTTGACTCACAGCTTCCCTTGTTGCTGCAGTGCTAGTTCCGGTCTATTGAGGCTATTGTAGGTGGATAAAACTGACATCCCTGCCTCCACTATGAAGAATATTTCATTGTGAGATTATCAAATCCCTTTTCATTGCCCAAGTCATTGTCTCAGTGCTGATTTATCCGTTATCTGTGTCATTTTGCACTTCCTCTGTTGTCATTTAGCTCCAAGTCAGTGATTTCTATTCCTTTACTCTAATTTTTCTCCTTCCTTTCTTCCCTGCAGGAAACTGGATGCCTTCATTTATGACGCTGCGGTGTTGAACTATATGGCCAGAAAGGACGAGGGCTGCAAGGTAAGAAATAGATCTGTCAAAATCTGTCATTTTGTGAGTTGTTCCGGTTGTGCTGCAGTGCACACGTGTTTTCCTCAGCTCTCTGCTTGCTGTATGCTTTGCACTTTCTTCTTGCATTTTCTGATTTCCTCAATATTCTTCAAAGAGAGCTACTACCGGTTACACTGGAAAGTTTCAGAGCCTTACTACAGACTCAGCTGCTAGCCTAGCTTAGCCTAGCATACAAAGCTTCTCCAACCAGCAAAAGACAACATAAAAGCTATGACTCCAAACCCAGCAAAATTAGTAATCTGTGACTGATTGAGAGGATAACATAGCTTGAAATGAAGATTGAAACGCTGCATTAAATAAATGAGGGTGAGCAAGACATTGACTCTGTGGCAGCCACTGCACAAGGTACAGATCTGCCAAATGCTAATGGATGGACAGACTATTATACACAGGATTGCATTGGATGTAGGGCAACCCATCGCAGACTTGGCTGACATACTCCCTTGGATATGTCCTAACACCACTGGATTAGCTGCAGAGGCTCCCAAACTAGCGTTCCCTAATGACACTTCTTACTGGCACCGCATTGGTGCTAGACTGAAAGCATCAACTCCAGCCAGGACTTGGTCTGATGTCGTGCACTGCCCTGGATTAATTGCAGAGGCTCCCAAACCAGCCTCCCCTGATACTTCTCACTGGAACAGCACCGGCGCTAGACTGAAAGCAACTCTAGCCAGGACTTGGTCTGACGTCTGCCGCTGCAGAGGAAAATCCAGCAAGAAGCTCACTCCACCACCTGAACTTTCATTGCACAACAAGTACGATCCTCTGACTAATACTAACTATGTTGAACACAGGGAAGCTAATCACACCACTAGCATTAAGGCTAACCAAATCCTAAAAAATAGCCCCAAAACCATGCACTGCTAGACCGAGGGCCAGAGGAGACACTGCTAACCTCATACCTGAGCCAGACACCATTCTGATTGGAGACTCTGTAACCAAGCATGTAAAAATGTAAATGTGAATAACACATCTGTCAGGGAGTTATTATTATTATCCACACCGGATCCCTCGTCATTCTGTGGAAATGTCCAAGAAAACTGGGTCTGAGATCATGAAAAAAGACCTCTCCCTGCTACTGGAAAAACTGATCGACAGTCAACTGCAACATGTACACATTTCTGAACCAATACCAAATTTTGGGAAAAGAATTGGATCTTTTAGCAGACTCCTTGGCCTGAGTACATGGCTGGCATCAGGGTGCTTCACCCATGGGATAAAAATTATTGGCAATTTCAGTATCTTTTGGAACTGTAAAGACCGCTTTAAACCTGATGAGGTTCATCCAAATATCATTGGATCCAGACTCCTTAGCACCAATCTACATCATGCCCTTGGGATGCTAAACCCAAAAAAGAATGTGTGGATAAGTGCGAAGGACAGTGTATACATACAGAGAGCCTGTATCTCTCTCCCCTCCCCTGAAGCTCTGCTGCACATCACCCAAGGCATTCAGAGGATGTCTCTGAATGCTCAGTCCCAATCAGGGACCCAACGACACCCACCCCGACCCATTTTCTCTACACAGTTAATGTGTAATGGCATTGACTTGGGTGAACTGACATTGTTTGAATATCTTCCTCTGGAACTCAATGCAGAATCATCAGTACTTCATTACATTATGTCGCCCACCAGGATATTCATCACTATTTCTGCAGGAATTCTCAGGGCTGATCTCTTTTGGTGTCACTAGATATGATAGGTTGATCCTGAATGGAGACTCGGACATTCATATTAATAAAAAGAAAAAAGAAAAAAGATTGACTCCAAAGCTTTGAAGCTTATGAATTTACTGGACAACTTTGAACTCACCCAATATGTAAATGAAGCCACTCATCAGCATGGTAACACTCTAGGTTTTGTAATAACAAAAGGGTTAAACATAATATTCCAGTATTTGAACTACCTATATCAGACCATCACCGTGTGTCTTTTGATGCCAGTCTAACCTTAACAAAGACTAAAAGGGAATATTTGGTTCAAAAGAGATTCCTACATGGCGAAGCTGAAGCAAAGTTCTCTAATATTATGAGATCATGTGAGCCATACAGTCATGACTGCTCTTTAAATGACATGATTGAAAATTTCAACAGTATCTTGTCATCTGCTTTAAGGACTGTTGCTCCACTAAAAGTTAATAAGAGGTCAACTGACAGAATCTCCCCATGGTTAAAATATAACAGTATTAATGAGATCAAGAGAATCTGTCAGGCAGCTGAAAGAAAATGGAGGAAAACTAGTTCACTGTGATGTATAAAAAGAAGCCATGACTGTCTATAACAAAGCAATATGTCAATTAGAGCCAGTGTTGCTGCTGATGTAAACACAGAAGATCTCAGCAAATCCTGTAAAAATCATGTAACCATGGGAAAATTCACTTGTATTACATTAATTGAGCTTTGCGAGACTGTCACTGAGTGTTACTCCACCAACCTCATGTATTGACCCTGTACCTACAGCATTTTTAAGCGAGTGTTCGACAGTGTTTCAAGTCATGTCCTGAAGATTATAAATGCATCTCTTCAAACAAGCACTATCCCAGATGCCTTCAAAATAGCTGTTGTCAAACCATTACTAAAGAAATCCAACTTAGATGGTAATGCACTGACCGGCTACAGGCCAATAGCCAACCTTCCTTTCATTACATACCTGAAAAGATAGTTTCAGTGCAAATAAACTCCTTTCTTAAAGAAAACAATATCCTAGAGGACTGCAGCACTGAAACTGCTCTTACTAACGCAACCTCAGACTGAACTCTGATGACAATAAGGTCTCAATTCTTATCCTCTTAGACCTAATCGCAGCATTTGATATCCTACTCAATCGTCTGGGTTGGTCTTTCTGACTGTGTGTTAAACTGGTTCAAAACATACATGAAAGGGAGAAAGTTTTACGTCAGTCTTGGAGATCATGTGTCTGAGGAGCATGACAACTGCTTTGAAGTTGCACAAAGGAGCTGCCTTGGCCTATTATTATTATTCACTATACATGCTGCCACTCGGTGACATCATGAGAGAGCACAATGTATGTTTCCATAGTTACGCGGATGACACACAACTGTACATCTCCGCTGAACCAAATGATGCTGCAGCTATAAACTCCATTACTACCTGTCTTCTGGCAATGAATAAATGGATGAGCAATATTTTCTTGAAGTTAAACGAGGATAAAACTGAAATCTTACCAGTTGGCCCTAAAACAAAAACAGAACTGCTGTTTATTAATCTGGAAATTATCTTAGATTCAGATCTAAGCTTCAGGTCCCACATTTACAAGGTGTTGTCATTTTTCCACCTTAGAAACATAGCCAAAGTACAACCATTTATAAATCAAACAGATGCTGAAAAACAGATTTGTACCTTCATTTCAAGCCGACTTGATTACTGTAAAGCACTTTTTACTGGCCTCCTGGAAAAACCACTGAGACACTTCAGCTAATTCAAAACCTCTGCAGCTCAGCTATTAACCAGAAGCAAGAGGAGAGAACATATTAGTCTAGTTTTAACTGCTCTGCACTGACTTCTTGTAACATTTAGAATTGATTTTAATTTCCCCCTCCTTACATACAAAGCCCTTAATGGGCTAGGACCAAGCTACATTGCTAACTGCCTTGTTAACTATCTGCCATCAAGAACACTGCGATCATCTGCTGCTGGTTTATTGGAGATTCCCAGCAACAGCGAAAGACAATCAGGGATGCAACGCCCCAAAGCTATGGAGCACACTACTGATAGATATCAGGGAAGCCAGGTGACTAAATATTTTTAAAAGAAAGCTAAAAACTCTCACTTTAGCCTTTAACTAGCTACGACTTTCCTGATACAGCCGGAAATTCTTTTTTGCGCTGCTGCTTCTTTTAAAATTGTATTTTACTTAATTTCATGCATTCTATGTATTCTATTCTTTTACCATTATTATTATTATTATTATTATTATTATTATTATTATTATTATTATTATTATTATTATTATTTCATAGCTCTGCATAGTGGCACACTCATACATATGGCAGCTATTCTTGAAGTCCCTTTACCCTGCAGCTACTGTATGCTACAAAACAACCGCAACAGATTCACAATAAGCATGCCAAATGAGCACTTCTACAAGAGCTACATCTGCATTAAATAAATCAAAACACATCCATTGCATTTATATTTGTCCCTCGTGGCATGTAGCTAGTTAATATTGTCGTTTTTTTGGACAGTGCTGTTGTTGATTTATTTATAAGTTTGCATTTGATATGGCTCCCACAGTGAGAATGAAAATCCAGCCCAGTGATCATTTGTAATAAGGTCTGTGGGAGGCCTGAGCTCCCAGCAGACTCATACAACAGCAACTGCTGCAGTAATTATTACAACTGATGTGAATCTATATTAATTCCTCCACTGAAATAATATCCCGCACTCCAGCTTTGGGATGTTTGGGGATGTCGATATTAGAGCTAAGCCAACTGTTTTGCATTTATGTTACAGTCACAGTGCACAAAAAAAATATTACAGCGGAAATTAGGCTAATTTTCCATTGCTCATTACCATCTGTCTCTTTGAATCTGACTCTGTCTATGGATTTGTGTGTGTGTGTGTGTGGATGTTTTTGTGTTTTATTCCACAAGGTGATGACCATCGGCTCTGGCAAGGTGTTCGCCACAACAGGCTACGGCATCGCCCTGCACAAGAACTCCCGCTGGAAACGGCCCCTGGACCTGGCGCTGCTGCAGCTGGTTGGAGACGGTACGGCAGAAGGGAGAGGGTGGTGCATTGATGCAAGGATGGGGATGACAGATGTAGTATTTGAGTCACAAGACGTTTCCACAAAAGAGCAGAAAGTCACAAAACATTTTCAGCTATTTGTTGCTCAGAAACGTTGGCTAGTCATGAGGTTGATGCAAGTAAAACATAATGATCAAGGGGAAAGTTTCAGTCATTGAAATCTTGAAAATGAAAACTTTTGTCAAGGTTAAGAAAATAATTTGCTGTGTAGGGACATTTGGTGATCATGCAGTTAATGAGTCCCTTCCCTCAGTAACAACAGAATTACTGTGATTTTATATCATTGTTGCAAAATGTCTTCAGGTCAGGTCAGAGTGAAGTGGATGGTCATGTGACTTTGACACCGAAACCTCTGATTAAAGGGGTCCTGTGGACAGGGGCGGAGCTAGACTCTCAGCACAGAGGGGGTGAAGCATTCTCAAGGGGTCTTTCTAAAACAGTCATTTTAAAATGCGCAACTGTGAAATAGCTGATATACCCTATTTAGAATCACAAATTGTTATTGAGCCATGCAAGACTATGTCTCAGGAAACATACAGTGAAGCCACTTTGAGACAAGCTTGTTCTGAAGAACAAAAAAGAAAACAGGTTGCCAGCCGCATTCAAATGTTTCAGTACTGAGGACAGCATGTTGTGCTCTACATACACCGACTGACCAACAGTTCAGCACCACCACCAATAGACAGCGACAAGCCAGGTGCTCTGTCTCTGTACCATGTCTTTCTAACACAGGAATAACATAAACATAAAATAGGCACAGCGGTCTACAACACTACAAGGCCTGTTCAAATACAAAGTGGATCCGTTCAACACACAGCAAAGTGAGGTTGGATAGTGGCCTCATCCACACACAAACGCAAATAGCTCTTAATGAACCTCCGAAGGCTGAAACTTTGTGTGGCAAGTTTCATTCACCATAAACATAAAAAGACATGAATATCTCATATTTTGGATAAAGTTTTCAGCGAAGTTAGTCATAAACTTTGAATCGCTGCTTCTGCGGTCTTCACTTCCTGCAGAGTTAACGAGCAGAAATACGGACAGCACCGCTCTGCCATTGCAACCCACATTGTGGTGGGAGGGGGTATTACACCCATAGTGATAAGAACTACCATAGAGAATGAATAGAAGAAGCTGAGAGAGTTTAGTTTTCCTATTCCTGCTGCACAAGCCGGGTTGAGTGCCACGTCCCCAGCGGGCCCTTACCGAGCGTGGGCCCTGGGATGGCCGCCCCCTCTGCCCCCACAATCCCTCCGCTTATGCCTGTGGAGTTTTCTTGTAAACAAGCACAAGTTATATTACTTACCAAAACACATTGTGTGTATCCTTGAGGTGTAACAGGTGTTGAATGCGTTTCCTTCCTCATAAAACATTAGCAAAGCTGATTTTTAAAAGTATTTTAAATCCTGCACTGTTTACATCAAACAAACAATTGGCAGGAATATGTACCGCCTACATGTGCATCCTCATGTGCAAAAGACAAATAAAAGGACGAGTGAAAAACTGCTCCATAGCACTACTAGAGGTCTGACACTCCAAGGGGTACCTTTAAATACAAATTATACTTTCCACATCTGCAGAGCTGCAAGAGTCTGTTTTCTAATCCAATTTTTTACTGGGAATTTAAATCAGACTCAATATCTTAAGTTCTTTGGATGATGGCTTATAAAAATACATTTGTACTTCATGTTTAAATTCCTGTTCAAGTCACAAAACATCAAACATAAAGCTGCTGGCTGAGGTGGTCTGCATGTGCCCAACAGATATACATGTTTTCTATTGCTTTGGCATTTCAACTTCAGGAAAACAACCATAAAACTTGAACAGCATTTTCCAATCTATCAATATAAATGTGGCTGCAGCCTCAGAGGGTTACGGTAGGTTTTATCAGTGGATGTTAGATACAATTAATGGTCGGAATAAAGGAGGAGAAAGTTCAAAGTTAGACAGGAATAGAGAAGGAGTGAACGGCAGAAGGAAGAGGAGAAATGAAGTTATGAGGGATGAGGAGGGGGGAAAGGTGTGATGAGGTCGGTGAGGGTCAGTGGAGAGAAATCAATGCAGAAGGTTAAAGGGAGGAAGAGCTAAAAAAGAAAAAAAACGAGGGAGGTGTGATTTCTATCGAAGCTGTCAGATAACACACTTTTTCTCTTTGTTCACACGCTCGTTAGCACATCATACATTCTCTGTCTCACTCCCTCTTCATTTATTTCACTTATTTGTTATTTATGCATGTTTTATAGCAGTCACCTTCTATTTGAGAGATGTAACTCGTGTCAGGTTTTCACCCTGATTTTTCTTCTCTTTCTGTGAAGCTGTGAGATATATTTAAAAGTTCCTCAGAGATTTTTTTTTATTTTTTTATTTTCTCATTTTTCTCCCCATTTTCTGACTTATTATCTGTACATGCTAATATTGGTTACAGACTGTAAAGACCTTTATTAAGTTGAACTTTCGTTTCACATTTCTCTCTTGAATTATGTTTTTTAATTCTGTAAAAGTTCTACAATTTGTCTGTATCCATTAAAATAAATTAGACATTAAATTCACTAGAAAGGTTGCCTGTTGTCTAGAAAATGCAGTTCAAATTTGATTATTTTCTTAAAATAACGCTGCAAAACACCATCATCCAAACACTGAGTTTGATGCTTAGAATTCCTGGCAAAAAAAAAAAAAATGTATTGAAAAACAGCCTTTGAGCAGTGATAATTCTGTTGCTCCAAATGAGAAAATAAAGTATCTGGTATCAAAAAGAAGCAGCAGTTGATCCTAAACAACAGCTAGCAATATGCTACACACATACACACACACACAGCTACGCTGCATATTATCTTGGTGAAACATTATCTTTAAAAAGAAGCTCACATATGTTTCTGCTTTTTTTTTAAAACATTTTCTCAGATGCAAAAAAAAACACATTAACTGTTCCAAAGCCATCCCTGAAAGATGACAGCAACAACAATAACTGTGCAAAAAAAAAAAACAGACAAACATTAAGTTATTTTTTAACAACCAACGTTTTTGAACAAAAGAACCACCATCTTGGGTGAAAAAGGGTAGCGCAGGAGAGAGAGGAAGACAGGCAGATGAGATGAGTCAGAGAAAGAAGAAAGAGGAGAGAAAAGATGAAGAACAGCATGGCGGAGACAGATGTGAGGAAAAAGAAAAGAAGATTGGAGGTGTTCACAGCTCCTTCTGCTACTTTTAACAGCACAATTACCTGGCTGGCATTGTTAATCGTTCTGTTTATGCCTGTTTGTGTCAATCATTCTCTCTCTCGCTGTTTCACGGTTCTGCATCTGATCTGTGTGTGAGTATCTATGGAGGAGGAAAAGTGAAAGATGGAACAGTAGAAAAAAATATTTAAGGAAAAGCTTGAATCCTTCAGCATTTACAGTTACGCAGGGAAGCATTGTCTAAATTAAAACTCTCCAACTGTACCGTCATTAAAAATCATGGATGCTCAGAGAGATGAGATTACAACACTGTGGACATCAAGAGAAACATCCAAAATGAGATGCAAATACTCAAAAATACAGTATGTACAAGATTTTCCTCTTGGTAGATAAGTTTGTTTCTGCAACAACGACAGACATATCAGTCTTCTTTCTTCTTCTAAAACAAATGTAATGTTTCTTGTTGATGCACTGAAATGTTTTGGCTATATTTTTGCTCTCCTCTATTCATGCAAGTTGCATTTAATTGAACAGAACAGGGTGAAGAAAGGAGGCTTATGAGAGAGATAGAGAATAACTTTTACACAGTGACCTTGACAGATTCCTTTAATTTGGTTTGCAGCAGTCAGAGGGACTCTCAGTGTTAAAATAATAACTTTTCTTTTGTATTTTTATAATGGATGGAAAGCCTTTTAGCTTCTGATGGTGTCAGTTCTCAGTGAGGAGGCAGAAATCTGCACTCAGACAGAAACAATCACCCATAGCAGGACTAGTAATGAGAACAACTGTAATGCAACAGAAGGACACATTAGACGTGAATGAGAAGACAACAATCAGGACTATCGCTATGGTTACATTCACATGCACACAAGTATCCTGTTACTGCACCCAAATGTTATATCCACAAACCTGGATTGACACATGCTAGGAGTCCAGGTTTCTGATCTCTGTCTACTAAATGAGCAGGTTTCTCTTTGATTTAAAAATATAAATATTGTATATATTTTACCTTTCTTTAACCATGGTCATCTCTTGAGATCTCAGAGTCTGCAGCTAAAGTGCCAGCACAATTACATTACATTACACTGAAGCTGCTTTTCCACTATGGGAACATAATGACTCATCACCTGGAGCTTCCCACTCCCTAAACCTGCTGAACCTTTAAAAGCTATGGTGCTTGGTTCTGTGTTGGTTTTACGTTGTATTTTATAAACCAGGTTGAAATTACAATCAAGTCCTGTGAAAGACAAACAGCAATGACAGTAAGAGGAAGAAAATAAAACATGTTTGTAACATAGGACAGAACAGCCAGTATTTTCAGTCAGGTGCTGGTCGATCGTAGGAACATATAAGGTGAAAATCAAAATGAACCATTTTCATTTTCGTGCCCTTTGTAAAATGTTCACTGTGAGAAAATGAAGACTGTGATAATTAGTCATGTGACTCAGATGTATTTATCACAGCTGTGGCAGTAGCAGTCGTACTGAGCGAACCTGAGGAAGCTACAGGCGAAACGCGTTGTTCGCTCTTAATAAAGTCACAGTGTAATTTTGATTTTTATGGTTATAACATATTTTAAACATAAAAGACACTAAGACTGATTTCATTGTAAGTGTAATGGTCATAATTGTTTTGTTTTTTTTAATTACCAAATGTTTTTCAAAAAGATTACCGTTTTTTTTTCTATTTTCACAAATATCGCTTAAATTTCCTCAAAACAAAAAGAGTGCATGCATTAACATCTTTAATATAAAGTTTAAAATTCTGCTTATGTTGGAAATGACAACTAAACTCTGACCAAAATTTAGCTATAAGGCTTCAACTGAAAAAGTGTTGAATGAGTGAATTGTTGTCTTTATTCTTCTTCTGGAAACCTGGAAGTTGATTTAGTACCGCCTCCTTAAGGGTGCATAAATTTAGCTCCAGGAAGTTGTCTCCAAAGCAGTCAGAGGACAGTGGGAACAAAAACATAATCCAGGACAACAGGTACAAGTTCAATTCTGGGTAGGTAAACTCCTGTAGTAGAAAAGGCTTATAAGGGTGTAGATGAGAGGAAAAAGAGGATGAAAAGGGGTGAAACTAAACTAAAATTCTGACAGTGGAAAGGCTGAGTATCACTTGTTTCTCTTATATTTATTGGTGGTTAAAACGGAGAAGCCTAATCCAGCAGACAGAGTTAAAATGCAACCGTGTTCAGGCAGCCATAAAGCAAATTCGGTTCATCCTGAACTGTGGAGATAATTCAGTGGGTAGAGAAATGACAGAGTGGATGAAAACATCAGAAACGCACCTGCACAGACAGCAGACAGTAATCATAAACTTGGATAATGTTCTCATAATTTATCCTGAGATGTGAATAACCTCCATGTTTCATGTCATAATACAAAATTTGATTAAAAAAATATTCATCTGAACAACAGTGAAGGACCTGCTATGGATTGCATTTTGGGTTTTGGCTTATATTTTAGCACATTGTTCTCTGTAAATGTGCATGCAGGAAGTTGACGGTGAGCCAAAGCAACCTCACGACCAACCTCAAAGACTTCACATGAATTCATTATCCGCCGCACACGCACCGCTGTCCTCTACAGGTTCTGTAATTGTTCCTCGTAATACATCTCTTTGTTAGAGTATAGTTGGGTCTTTTTTTAGCACATGACTGGTCAGTCACCAAATTGGCTTCTCTGGGGAGCAATTTAGCCTGTTCACAATTAGCGAGCTCAAGAGCTGGAAAATGCCTCAGAGCTGGCAGTGACAACTGCTCCCAGGGGCAGCAAACACTGGAGGCTAGACGCTACGCTGATACTGAAAGTGCTCAAACTGCAAAGTGTGAAATCATCCCTTAAAATGAGATATCTATTTGAAAACACACACACAATGACATAATTGTTTATACACTAAATTATGACTAATTGTACTTTTAAAGAACAGATTTTACATATTTTACATCCCATGCATTCTCAAATTCACCTCAATTTACTTCAACTACAGAGAGAACCAGTTCTTTATCTGACAGAGTCCTATAGAGGCAGATTCTCACTCTTAATTTGACCTTCTTCTAAGTACAGTTGATCAGTTTTTTAATAATATGCACAAAAAATCCTCAAAGGGGCACTCTCCAATGCATACCCTCGCGCCCCATGTACGTTGGGCTGTGACGTGGTCGGCGGGTCTGCACGTGGACTTCTTCATACGCAGACGTGGTTTGGACAGCGCATGATGCGGTGAAGCTATTTGGAGCTAGAAAACATCCACAAAGTAACAAACACCTGCGAAATAAAGGCATGTTGTAGTTTATGTTGTTGAGAACATACTATGTAATATCATGCAAACCTGATGATGTGTGTTGTAAGGTAGACTTCCTGTGCACAGTAGGTAACGCTATGAGAAACAGACAATATGGAAGCATAGTGAGATTGTGTGTAAAACAAATTAATTTCCTAATTTTCATTTCAATTTTCTTTTAATTAACATGACCTGGTGAAAGTTTGATTGACATGTGTACTGTCAGGTGTGTAGAGACAATAAGTAACTGCAGCTGGACACAGAAAAATACTCTGTAAAAATATATAAATAAATAAAATATATTTGAATGGAGAGTGTGAGCGAACCCACACCTTTGAACATTTACTGCTTCCACATAGGTTTAGATACAGACATCATTTGAACTTTAAATGAATCACAAGACTTTGACCTACAAATCTTGAATTTACATGTCGGACATGTAGATGTCTTCAGACCCGGGCTGTTTTCAGACAGTGCAAGAAGGAGATAAACATCACTTCCACTATTTTGCCTGCTGCTGGGGCTGCTTTGCTGAAATTTTGTAGCTAATCAGCCAGTTTGCATCACTGATATGAATATTGTCATGTAGACGTGTTCAGGCCGGGAGAGGATTGCGCACACTAGCAGCCATCCATATATACAATTATACAAAGTAGTTCAAATAAAATTAAAATGACTAATTACTAGTGGGTAACACTGCAGAGATTAAAAAAACAAACCTTTTACAGCTTTCTTAAACTGTGCAGGTGCTAAGTTTAAAATATGAGATGGCAGGGCTTCAATTAATCATTGAACCTTTATGAATTAAACCAAACTGTAATTCAGATGTTCAACAGATGGTAGGCCTGAGTTTACAGTTATTTTGAGTGGAATAATGGTATTCCATGATAAACTATAGTGTTTTCTTAGTAACTACCCATGGTACGACACTTGGGAATGCTGCTTACTCCCCACTTGCTGAAACAGGAAGAAGAGATCCAGTTGAAAGTAGATGCACTGCCGTACAGCTGATAAAAAAAAAATCTTCAGAAGATGAGGCTACGGAGCTATGTGTCAAGTCCCACTTGACACGAACAGACAAAGTGAGGCAGCAAAGCACCGAGATGCAGGAATATGTACCGTTTCAACTGCTGACGTTGCACCTGAGCTCAAATCCCACAGCAGCACGTATCTAAAGTTCGCCTCTGCTCCGCTACTCCTTTGTGTCACTCACATCGATTCACGCTGACTGAGCAAAGCCAATAAAAAAAACACCTCACGCACAAAAGAATGATAAAAAAGAAAATGTTAATGTGAACAGCTTTTGGCACTGAGGGTGGAACATACGGTAGCAGCACTATACCTTCGGGACATTGATTTTTTTTCTCCTCATATTCTTTTTTTGTTCTGATGGCTTTCAGTCTTCAGAGACCCGGATGTTGATTTTAATTTTATAGACTGAGAATAGAGTTGGAGATATCTCTCTGAACATGCAATTTTGTTTTTTTTTTGTTTTTTTTATGTTGAATTAAATTCCACAGTCAAAGAAAAGCTGCAGATCATTTGGGATCGACATCTAAAAAAAACAAATAAAAGAACAAATAAACAAACATTAGAAATGGAAAGAATTATCCTTGAAAGAACTCCGAAGCCTGACACATTACATTATTTTCTTTTTTTTAATTTTATTCCGACAAAGAATCTTACAAACATTACCTCACACAACAAAGACATCTTAAACATGTCGCTCTCATTTGGTTATAAATAAGTAATCAATTTTTCGTCACTCTGCTTGACTCGGGTCTGCTCACAGTGTATTTTATTTGGATGAAGAGTGGAAAGAATAAAGGATGAGGATGGTTGAAATTGTTCTAGCAGTTAGACATAAATGCACCAGCTTGTTGGAAGTTTGATTCTGCCATAACTCCGAGCGTCTTGCAGAAATACCTTTAAAAAGATTTATATTTGTAGAGATCCGTCTCCCTCGTCTGCTCCACCCTGAAAACATGTCCCGTCTCTCAGGCTGTTTGTCTAATCATTATTTGTGCTTTTAACACTTTAGCTGATGAAAAAGCACTTCAAGTTTTCACAAAACCATTTCTTTCCGAGATAGAGGAACTGCAAAATGACTCGACGGCAGGAACAACTGCGGCTCATATGATTTACTGTCAGTCATAAAGAAGCTGTTTCAATAACTTCAAATGATGTGCTGTGTGTTTTCCTCTCCTGACCAATATTTCTCTAAACAAAGTTCACTTTCTCTTCATCCTCAATTATTCATACGCTGAATATCACTGCTGTCTAGAGTGTCACAGAGAATAAAATGTAATCCAATCTATAAATATGACAGGTAAAAAAAAACCAAAGAAACTTTAAAAAATGAAAAAGGACCGGACCAAACAATGTTTTTGTTTTAACAAGCTGGCTTCCGTTTCCATTATAGAGAATGAAAACATTTCTGATAGATTTTATCTAGATGTCTCCCTGTGCTCTGATCTGTTTTAATTTGTTGTTGTTGTTGTTGCAAACTCAACACTTCCTCCATGTTTTCCTGCTGCCTTGATAGCTGGCTTCTGTTTCCTTTATACAGGAAAACATTCTTCAATAAAGTAAAAGCATGTACCCAATCATTCCTAACATTTGCAGATCGTGTATCTTGCTTGATACAAAATGCTTTGAATTGGTGTTACATGATTTAAAATGGAGAAGAAACCCGTAGTGGCAAATAAAGTTCCGTTGTTGAAAATAGTTTGTAAGTTCAGGATCATGTCTGCGGCTTTTTGATGATGATGAAGTTCTTTTAGCTTCATCGCCCAGTCAGCCAAGTGTGGTAGGAATAAAGTCATTGGTATGATTGATCAGTACTCTGCCGGACAATAGTGCATCGCCCCCCTTCAGGTAGGAAACTTGTTGCTGCCCCCTATGAAGGAGTTCAGGTATCTGAGTGAGTTCATGCACAAGTAGCCCAAAGCTCTCTTGTGTGTTATTTCCAGTTAACTGTCAGAAGGGCTGCAGTTTTGTGCTGTTAAATCTATTCATTAGTTCATTATTTGAGTTATTTGTTTTGTATCATAACTCCTGCCGGAACATTTTGCCTGGAGGATCTGTGGGTGACAGCTGCCATTTTATTTCCTCATTTTTTCTCCCGTTCGTTTGTGTAGCTGGGGAGATGGATTTAATGTTGAAACTTTAATTTTATTTTGGGTTGTTTATTTAGTGTCGTGGTTTTATTTTTAGCCTGCATCATGTCAGCCTGAGGTTCAATTTAAGTGTCTTTATCTAGCAATAAAATATTTAGAAATTGAACAATCTATCTAATTTTCTTCATCTGGTTTTATATTTAACTTTGAACCAACTTTGGGTGAAAACATGGACACTATACCAAGCTGTCATGGTGAAGAGGGTGTTGAGCCTTAGGGCAAAGTCTTGGTTAATCAATATATATATAAGGTTATGAGGTCAGGGTAACTCACAACTGCTCAGGCATGAGTTAGTGTTTTCTGTTTTTCCACTTGTGTGGTTAAAGTTCGGTTTGCGTGTAAAGCTTTTGAATTATGATGAAGGAAAGATGACGGTCACTATTAAAACAAACTTGACTGTTTGGGGCTTGAACAACAATCTCTGGTTTGGAAGTCACATGCTTTTTTTTATGCCTGACCATCACACCGATCCTTATTAGAAGCTTTTACAGACATAAAACAATGTCACGCTATGCTTGCTACTTTCCTAGAGAGGACAGTCATTAGTCAAATGAGCAGAAGAGGTCACCGTCACAAGAACGTACACATAGGTCATTTTAAGTGTTTGAACAAACACATTCATGCATCAAAGGCACTGTATGTTTCTTTGGGTGTCTGGGTTCGACCTCAAGGGCAACACCCACACAAATTGTTTTCTATTTAAGACCACACACCACAGGGGTGTCTTGATGTACAGACGGGGGACAAATTAAAGGAAAAACCAACATAAAGTGTCTTAGTAAGGTGTTGGACCACCACCAGAACAGCTTCAATGTGCCTTGGCTTTGATTCTATAAGTCTCTGAACTCTTCTGGAGGGATGAACACCGTTCTTCCAAAAGATATTCCCTCATTTGGTGTTTTGATGATGGCACTGTCTAACACGTCAGTCCAAAATCTCCCATTGGTGTTCACTTGGGTTGAGATCTGGTGACTGTGAAGGCCATAGAATATGATTCTCATCATTTTCATACTCATCAAACCATTCAGTGACCCCTCGTGCCCTATGGATGGAGGCACTGTCGTCCTGGAAGAGACCACTCCCATCAGGATAGAAATGTTTCATCATAGGATATGATTTGTATTGATTTGCAGTGACCCTTCCCTCTAAAGGCGACAAGTCGACCCGAACCATGCCAGCAAAATGCCCCCCATAGCATAACAGAGCCACCAGATCCCTTCCTATAGGGATTAAGCATTCAGCCACACATGCCCTCGCCCACTTGTCGTGAATAAGGTGAAGGATGACTCATCTGACCGTATCACTTTTGTCCACATCTCTGTAGACCGGTGCCTATGCTTTTTGCACCACTGAACTCTCAAATGTGCATTCATCTTTGTAATGAGGGGTTTATACACTGCAACCATACTATAACATCCCTCTCTATATAATTGTCGACGGACTGCTCTTGCTGACAGTCTGATCACGTCCTGCAGTGACATTCTCAGTCACCTGAGGAAGAGTTTCTCCTCTGTTTTTCCTTACATATCGCACCAATGCACAAGCATCATGGTTATCAAATGTGCATTGTCGACTATAATCCTATTTACTCATGTCTTTCCCATAGATCTAAGTGCAGATGTCACTTTAGTCACTGTTCCTATTGAAACACCAGCCAGTTGAGGAGTCTTTGTAACTGAAGCTCCTGCCATTCGTGCCCCAAAAATGAACCTTCTTTCAAAGTCACTCAGATCTTTTCCTCTTGCCATTTTTGATACAAAATCAGACTCAACCGGTGCTGCTCAGCATTTTTACACATGCCACGGAGTATATGATTGGATGTTAATTGCTTGATTGTACCATGCAGTGCACCTGTGTGGGATCATCTGCAGTCGTTATGTTTCTCCACACATCTATTCAGGTTTCTCCTTTAATTTGTCCCCCGTCTGTATGTCATAGACCATTTCCTTTTTTTGTACTTTCAATCTGACAGCTCTTCAAAACAGATTGACACATCCAGACTACTGTATCTTAATTTCTGTCTGTGTTTTGGTGTGTGTTCTGGGTCTCAGATGATGCAATGCTCTGTGATGGCCGATGTGTGTTGCACTTTAGGGACAGAATAAGAAGCTCAGAGTATAAAAAATTCTCCTTTGCATTGAAAAGATTTGACTGTGGTGCTTCTGGTGTCTGGTTAAGATACTAAATCTATAAAACTGCTTCCAGGTTGTAATAATCTCCCCCTTAATGTATTTTTTGTACAGATTGGATAGAGGATGTATGTTTTATAATATCACTGAGAGGACTGAAGATTGTCAGGTCTTAAATCCTCACTGCTGACCAATTTAAAGCTATTAAAGGGAGACAGGCACTTTCACAGGGTTAGAATAGAACTGAATCAACTTGAATTGTTCCCAAATCACGACTAAACTGTCGAAAATCAACAGAATGAAACATGAAATGTATTTAAAGCTCCAGCTTTTACTCTTTTCTGTTTGCACGTCTGCTCTTTTCATTCGTGCAGATGATTCCCCCTCTCTCTCTCTCTCTGCTCTGTGGCATTTCCCTCCCTCAAAGCAGGTGAGAGAGGATACAGCTGAAATTCTGCCTGTCTGTCAGCTCTTTGTGGAGAAGATTCCTCTCAAAGAGCAGCTTTATGCGCTACTGACTGCCATGATTAACGTATTTACAGGGAGATAAAGGGGGAGAGGCGGAGAGCCGGACAGGGAGAGAGAAATCAGCTGAGCACTCTTTGAAACTCGAATTATATTATGTGAGCAAGCCGCACACGGAATGAACATGCGTATTAACATCTATTGTCAGGATCTGTGTGGGGAGCCTGGGTGAGAGGAGGCAGGGTCGATCGAGTTGAGCTCGGCTTAATTCAGCTGTCAAGGAATGTTTGAATTCCCACAACATGAGTGTTGGGGGGGAAGCGAAATGTGGTACACAGCGATACATGTTGGAGGGAGATTTGCGTTTTGTTTTTAGCGGATTTGACGTTTCAGTCAACACGGCCAAGTCTTGGTGGTCTAATCCTTACAGGGCTTTACGGAGGGGTTTCCAAACTGTGTTAATTAACCCGGAGGTCAATTAATATTGCAAGCATTGGGAATTGGGACCTCCTTTGACTGGGACATCTTCAGCATGTGTGCATAAAAGTGCGTTTGCTAGTTTTCAAAAGTCCTGCGTGACCGGGTCGGTGCACATCTGTCTACATAAGTCTCTCTCTACATTTGATCCTACTTTTCCTTCGCACCGCCTCATTCTTTTTGATTAACGCATTAATGGCTAGCGCTGAGAGTCCCATTACGCCGAGGCTCCAAGTGTGTATTTCATGTGTATATGTGTGTGTGCCGCTGACAGTTTGAGCAGTAATGTTTGTGAGCATCCCCCCCCCCCCCCCCCCCCCCCCACACTTTCATCTCCCATGCGCTGTCGCGTCACTCTGCCCTCGGTGTGCCCGCCTCAGACGCCAGGCTATTTCACAACCCGCTTCAAAGGGCTCCTCTCTCTTCCACCCACTGTCTGTAATGTAATTCCCAGTTTCTCTTCGCATAACTTCCTCTGCAAATGGCCTCTTAATTCATCCTTTTTGCTGCTTTTTCCTCTCCCATTTTCTTAGCCTTTCCTCTTTGCTTTCATATTTCTATGCTTCTAATTTGTAACACGGATCCACCTTTTTGTTGGACTTTATTAATTGCTGTAATACCGAGCACCTTGGTCACAGAAATGTATCTACTTTATCCTTTCTGTACGTTATCTTTCCCCGGTTTGCTCTCTATAATCAGTCTAAATTTTCTCTCACCTCCTTTTAACATCATACAAATAAGGTTTCACTCTTCCACACATTTATCTCTCCCATGCTGCATTTCATCATCTGTCCCTCCTCTGTCTAACACAATAGACTTCATTCCTTTTCCTTCTCCTTCTACTCTCTCCAGCTATTTCCTTCTCTTGCTTCTTCCCTTTCCCTCTGGTGATCAAACACCTTGTTCTCAGAACAAAGGGGTGGTAATTCCCTTTTTTGAAATGTTTTTCTCTTTTATTTTCTCCTCTACTGTTCTACTGTAGGTCTTTCTCCCCTAGTGTATCTTCCTTCCCTAATTCCTCATCTTCCTTCCCATTTGCTCACCTTATCTTCCTCTCATGCCTTTTTTGCCCATTCTTCTTCCCCGCTATCTTACTCATTCTCTTTCCTCTGAACCTTGAACCTTCTTTTCTCTTCCATCTGTCTCATCTTATTTCATTTTCTCTCATCTTCCCCTATTTTTGACCTTCTTGTTCTCCCTCCACCTTTTCTTCTTACAGATGAGATCGATATGTTGGAGCGTCTCTGGCTGTCGGGTATCTGCCACAACGATAAGATCGAGGTATGAAGTCTTACACCTTTTCTTCATCAGCTTGGGACACAGTCAACCTTCATGCTGTTTTCAGAATAAACTAAAACCAATCAAACCTAAATGCTGATTAGGTACTCAGTAAGATTTTCAAGTGAGCTGATCCACGGAGCTAATCCTAGTGAGAGCCCAGAGCAGACACAAGCATTTCCTTAGTAACACGCCAGTTCTCTTTGGTAGCCAGGTATCACCACAACCAATCACCATGGACAAACTCAAGTTTCCAGTGTCATCCTCCTATTAAAGAGATAGTTCGGATATTTTGAAGTGGGGTTGTAGGTAGGTAGTTATCCATAGTCAGTGTATTACCTGCAGTATATTTGAGTCAGCACACTCCCAGTTTGGAGAGGCAGACAGAAGCACTGGCACAGAAGCTAAGCAATGTACCGCTGTGGACGGGGCCAACAGCAAAATGTATTTTAGCCACCTAAAAAAAGGCCCACCTAAGAAAATCTATAGCTGTAATCTGTAGCTAAAATACGGTTTGCTGCTGGCCCCGTCCACAGCAGTACATTGCTTAGCTTCTATACCAGTACTTCTTCCTGCGTCTCCAAACTGGGAGTGTGCCAACCCAGATATACTGCAGGTAATACACTGACTAAGGATAACTACCTCATACAACCCCCACTTTAAATAATCTGAAGTATTCCTTTAATATGCACACCCCATATAACGTCTATGCCTTCTCAGACTGTTTATTCTTCAAAAACCTGCTGTGTATTGAAAACAAAGACTTTAAAATAAGAGTTACATCTATAAACCCACTTTTACAGGCCCTTATTACCTTAGTTGTATATTATTTTTGACAACATTCTCCTGAATTATATGCTGCTGTATATATGAGACTGTCAGGCAGTGTTCCAACCTTAAGGGGAAAAAATAAAGGGTTGGACCACATGTTAGGTGGTTAAAGACTAAAAGACTTTCCCGAGTTACGATTCTTACAATCATGCTGTGCAATTATTCCTATAGTTTGATTTGGTTGCTTTAGACTGAGAAACAAAAATAGCCAAGCGAAATTTACATGAAGCCAAACATGTTTTGTTTCTTGGACAGTTTGGTTGCCTGTCATCTTGCCGCCAGGATAGACTCTTTTCACAGGAGACATTTTGACTAGTCAAAGCAGGTGGAATTAATAACATAATTATGGCTGCATTGCATTTAGGTGAGTCAGTTCTGGGGCTCTGGTATTGTGCATGCTCACTGACATGGCTTACTGGGACACTTAACAGAATGGAATAATTGTCAGTGTTATCATTTACACCTGTACTTTTCCTGTTTTGGCAAGTCAAAATGTCGACCGTGAAAAGGGTCTTTCAAGATTTGTCCGCACCTGTTAGGAACACATGTCTAAAACAGCTGACTGTGATTATCAATCCCTTCTGAGTTCTTGCCTTCAATTTATTTTGTTCCGCATACACAAGAATGTCTCCTGCATTTAAGTGTTATTCCCTGTCATTGGTTTAGTTTATAGTCTCTCTGTGCCATCAAAGTTCAAATTATATTGTTCTCAGTTGGCTAAACAGCCCAAACTAAAGCTGTAAACACTCCTGAATAAATATCTGCAAACATGTAAGGTGTGAATGCCCCCATGTGAACCCAAATCTTTGATATAAAGCCTTAATAATTATTGATTCATCAGTGAATGAAGGCTGTTTGCAGACGAGAGCTGTGAAACTGAATAAATTAAATTGCCTGAAAACCTCTTTGTTAAATGCTAACCAGATATTTAGTGGTGACTGACATGTTTTGATCTTTGCATCAGTATTGTGAGTGCAGCGGCTCTAAAATATCACAGATGGGTGCTCTGACATCCAGTGACAGCAAAGGATTCTCTATTGTACTGCTGGTTGTAATTAACTTTTTATCTGCTGTCTGGGAGACAAATTGGCCCTCGTTAGTAATAAATACACTCTCCCTCCTCCTTTCTCCACTCCCTTTTCATATGCTTTCCTTTTACCTCTTATGCCTTTTACTTTCCCCTTTCATCCCTTCTGTCTCCTCTCACCTCCCATAACCTTTCCCATTCCTCGCCTTCCCTCCTTTCTCCAGGTGATGAGCAGTAAGCTGGACATAGACAACATGGCAGGGGTCTTCTACATGCTTCTGGTGGCCATGGGTCTCAGCCTCCTGGTTTTTGCCTGGGAGCATCTTGTGTACTGGAAACTACGGCACTGTGTGAAGCGATCTGGTGGGATGGACTTCCTCCTGGCTCTTAGCAGGGTGAGAGAGGGTGGCAAAGATACCCTTTACATCTTACCCCAACAAGCATCCTGGTTTATTGGGTTATAATTGGGTAACATATCAGCAAATAAAACAGACAAAACATGTATTTCTAGATTGGATTATATAAACAACCATAAAAGGTGGTCAGAGACACATTCAGCCCCATCAACAACAAAGTTGTGTAGTCTAATCTACATATATTTCATGCAAGAAGGTGCAATTCAGTGTGACTAACAAAAGAAGAAAGTAAACATGGCAAAACTGTTGAGACATTACTAACAAAATCCAAAAGGAAAAAATAAGAGGCAAGACAAACAAAAGAAACATTTAAATGATTAAATGGTCTCACTTTTGGCTTCTTCCCAACAACCATAACCTCTGTTTCGTCCATTTCTCTCTGACATGCAATTAACTTGGGTGTAGAATGTCTGTCATCTGCATATCAACCAAAACAGATATCATTGTGAAACCAACAGTGACATGTACAGTCAGCAAATAATTGATGTTGGGACACACCACCACCGCACCATAATGTACTCTTTCTGAACAGACCTCTCCAGGGGAAACAAAACAGTAAGTAAGTAATTACAGATAGACTGTAACGCATGAAAACACAGTACAATAAAATACAATAAAAATTCAAGACAGAACAGAAACCAGAATTAAGGAAAGTACAGGGATTAATTATTAAACTGTAGGCGAGTGAAAATAGATTGTCTTAGATCTTGATTTAAAGGTCTCAGTGGTGTTTGCCTCTCTGGTCGACTGTGGAAAATAATTCTACAGTAGTTGAGCTCAGGATGAAAATGCCGCCAATGGATTGCTTGGTAATCCTTGGGGTGGTTAGGTAGCCTGCATCCTGTGATCTGAGATTACATGAGGGAATATAGGGACTGAGAGGTTCTGCCTTGGGTTTGTGAAACTCCTTCTGCTTTGGGGTCGATCCTGGATGGCAGGATTACAAATTAGGACATATGTGACTTCGAGAAATGGATGCTTTTGTATAACAATTGCCTAGAATGCATCTCCTTATGAAGTGGTCTGCAGTTATTTATCTAAAATATACATATCCTCAAGACAGATGAAACAGAGACACATTTTAACCAACAGCAAGAATACAACCTGCAAGAGATATGAAAACAAATAAATCAAAAGTCCTGCCAGGTGGTGAGAGAACCAAAGGAAATGAAAGGCACTACTAGGCATGAGAGTTTAAAAAAAAAATAACCAGATACTCCAGCAGCTGATCTCGCTGATTTGCACATACTCAACCTGAGAGGGGATAACTAATCAGTGAAGAAAGCTGCAGTGACATGATACAGTACTTGAGGGGTATTGATAAATGATTTATGCAGAAGCAGATGCTATGATAGCCTGAAAAGTGTAGAAACCATTACAACTCCCTGCCCTCTACATGGAAGAGACTGACCAAGTGAAAAAATTAGGGATGGCTTACTGATTCCAGGCATTAAGTCCACTTCATTCAGGAAAATAGAGATATAGATGAAGGAAGGTTAACAGTTTTTTTAAGGGCCTTTTCACACCTGGAAGTCCAAACCAAGGTTCATGTTGTTGTTACATTGTGTACATTTGCATACATTGCAATTATGTGAGTGCACTAAAGAACTTAACATGACATACCTACATCCTGTCGTCATCACCTACGTGGGCTGCGTCTCCCTATACTTTACATTGACTGGTTTGTAGACAGGCGTGCATCTGATGTAGGCATGTTGTCAATTCAGCAGGTTGACTTCTATCACCATTTGAATTAATGGAGAAAAATGAATGACTGTATTATATTATTATACTTTATATACTACAGTTTCTTTATCTTCAGGTGGCATTGCTCTCCCGTCCTCTCATATCCTGTCTCGCTTATCCTCTCTGAAATAACTGGAAAGTGTCAGCATTTTTATGAATTTTTTCCAGCTAACTTTTTTATAACGTCATCAGACCATATTTCAATTAAAAACTTGGTCTCATTTTTACTTTTTACAGTTCTGCCTTTTTATAGCCTGCCGGGAACTTCCTGTAATTGGTCTGAAAGTCTGAACCATCCAAAAAATGTTCTCACACTAGAAACAAACCAAACCATGGTTCAGTTTGATCTGGACCGAGACACCTTTTTTCATTGGACCAAGGTTCAGCTGTTTGGTCCGGAACGTGGTCCAGGGAAGGTTTGGATCAAACTGAAAAGTCTGAAAGTCTGGACCAAATGAGGTAGGTGAGAAAGGTCCCTAAAACATTATTAAGATACAGATTGCACAAAGGTAGGTGCCACTCAATATTGGTACTTGTTTCTGGCACTCTGGGACAAAGACATGGAGCCAAGAAGAGAAACATCAATGGTATTTATCCTTGGCTTCATACCTAAGGGAGCCCGAGGGGTCCAGGGCAGAGTGATCACTTAGCTATTGCACAGCTATTTTCTTATAGAGTCAAGGCAGTTCTTGTAAGTTCAGTCCAGCCTGGGGTCATGGAAATTATTTACAGGCCCTGACAAAGACTTACAGGGGTTGGAGGGAAATAGTTTAGTAATGAGGGAAGACTGGAAAGAAAAGAATGAAGAAGACGAGGTATCAAGAAAAGGGATGTGAAAGAGATGAATAGTGTGATAGGGGAGGGAAAGTTAGAAGAAGTGGGAAGGTATTGGAGGGAAACTTTGAGATAAGAGAGCAGAGCCAACTGAGGAGACAGCGGGGGCTTTCGATGGCAGACGTAGCGGTGTATAGCAGGTGTTGGAGGGAGGCCAGAGGGAGGTGAAGGAGGCATAGAAATGGCAGGGACAAAAAGGAGGAGGGAGGATGGAGGCGAGGTGGAGGGGAGTGGAGACTGTTGAAGTGGGAAATGGGCTTCATAGAGCTCTGGGGAGATATTCTTGTTTGTCAGAGGACACTGTGATGGAATGCTTGGTGTGTAAGTACCTGTGGTTGTAAGGGTGACACCACCATGCTGAAGTGACAAAAAAAGATTGTGATTTATTACCTCCTCCTCTCTGACAAAGCAGAGAAAATGGATAATTTATTTGCAGTATAAAAATGGAGGGAAAGAACAAAGCATTACAGATATGGCATATGCTTCCAACATATTGGAAAACTTTAAAGTCTTGTCAAGGCATAGACTGTATATAAAGATGGACGTAATGAGGTGTGACGTCACCCACTGGTTTGCATTGGATCCAGTTCGAAGCCCACCATTTTTTCTGTTTACAGCCAACCTACCTCGGACCCAAGCTAATGTAAGCTTGGACTAATGTTAGCTACTTTAGCTAAATTATACTAACAGGTCAGGTACTGTAATCCAGTAACATTAAACTCACAGAAACATTGTGACAATAGTCAGACTCGACAGTGCGAGTCCTAGAGCCGGGGAGGGCAGCAGGTGAGCCGACTGTCAATCACAGCTGTCATCAGCGCCCACACGGCAGACATCAAAGCTACCATAAGTCTTCAAATCTTATTAACGGAGCAATAATTCCCAAAATGACCACCAGCACACTTATTACAGGGCCTGAATTTAGCGATTGAGATCATAATTACTTGTCAAAAAAAAATGATTGACTTAGTATTTCTGGAGAGAAGTTGACACTTTCTGAATGGGAGTCACTTGGAGCAAGGGCTTTTTTGTAGCCAGCATCTAGTGACTGTCAATGGCATTGCACTTTATGATACTTCTACACTGGCTTAAGCCTCAAGTTGTGATAGTTGCAGCTTGAGTCTAAGTAAATCCTGAGTAAATTCTCTATAAAGACTATTTTCTGTGCTCTAGCACAAACAGATAAAACAGAAGAAAGAGGTAAATCCAAAGGGATTGCAGTGATCAAGAATCAAGACAGAAAGGCAAATAGTACAAAGAGAAGTATAGTAAAGGAGAGTTAAATTGATAAAAAATTGATGGTGAACATCTAGCTTAATGTGTGTTTGACATCAAGTGCAACTTTAAAATTGACTGCAAGTTTGCAAGTTAATTGGATACAATTTAAAATATCTATAGAGAACAAAAAGACAAATTTACATAGTTGGTGAATAAAAAGATGTCACTTGATCCATGCTAATCAAACATTCAAATCATCCCATACAGAAACAAAACAATATCAGAAACAAATACAATACAGAAAATGGGACATTCTGCTCAGGTGATGCATGGATGTGTACAGTTAATGTGTGGTGGTCACTGCGAGGGTCATTAGTCCTACAGAGGCCTGAGCCCACCCTGGACCAATTCATTCAGACCCAAGTCAGGCCAAAGTTAGACAGCTAGCAACATTTGTCAGCACAGACAACTAAGCCCAAGCCAATATTTTAACATCAAAACACTTGATACTCTTGCTTTGCATCTAAAGCAACATTTCCTGCGCGAGGTCACATGTGAGTAGAAGCAGGGATTGATATTCAGGGAAAACTATACCACCAATTGCCCACCTCAAGACGTGGTCACATTTCTGGCAAAAATGCTGGTACAGCTGTGTTGTGAGTGAAAGCAGTAACGTTGCAGGGAAGGGCATGTAAAGGGTTACGTCCGTCTGAAGGAAGACGCTTTCACGTGGAACGAGTGAACCAATCACAAGACTCCACTGAATAGAGGAGACATCGCTATTTTGTGAATGTTTAAATATTTTAAATAAAATGTTCACACTCTATTGTAAATGTTTATTTGTGTAACTTTAACAGTATTGCTTTCATAAAGCCGTATCGATTATTCAAAGCTCCATCAGACACTCGGCCACGCTTTAAGTGATTATTCAAAATCTTCAGTCTGACAGAGCTTTGAATAATCGATATGGCTTTATGAAAGCAGTACAGTTAGTTACGTGAAGAAACATTCACAAAAGAGTGTGAACATTTTATTTAAAATATTTAAACACAACACAAAAAATAGCAATCTCTCCTCTATTCAAGCTCCTTTTTAAAAGCCTGTGTGTCTGAGCTTGGTGCAACAATATCACAGCATCATGTTCTGTTTAACATTATTATCTTAAAGTTATATATAATATCAAAATTCAAATCATATCCATAACATTAACTACACTTATGGAGCGCAGAGCAAAGTTTTGGTGAGCAGGCATATGGAGAACAGAGATGTGGAGTGTCAGATCCGTGGAAAAGAGACGGCAAACTGTTTTGTAATTAAGGATTTAAAATTCACTCATCACTCTTGCAGATTAACGGGACTCAGCGGGTGGACATGCTGTTCCACCAGAAACATCTCTAAATGTAACTACAGTCGGAGCATTTACTCACTGACAAATAGCTTAAACTGTACACACATTGCACTGACGTTCACAGCTAACATTATACTGCTAATTACACACTCTCTGCTCTGATCTGGCAGCCACGGTTACACACCTGCTCTCTCTCTCTCTCGACCACGCTCGCTATACACACATTAACCTACGCCCCCCCACAACCCCTTGCCCCATCTATTCCGGCATTGCCATGGCATGTGTGAAAAGGCGCAAGATGGAAATGTTCCTGAATGCGGCTGCATGAGTGAATAGTGAAAATCACTAGCAGTGCCTGAAAGGTTATCCCAGTAATTTACCAGGAATTATGTGTGAAAGAGGCTTAAATTGCCTCTCCTCTCTCTCTGTTCGGAGTCTTGCTGCCATAAGTTATCACCCAATTCATCATGAAGCATTACATAACAAGTGATTCAACAGTGAGTAGTAGTAACCTCGATGCAATGCACTCATCTTTATAATAATAAAGCAGAGGACAACTGCTTTATAAATCAAAAGCAACTCAGTACTTTTCGTCTATGTATGAAGAAAATGGTGACAAAAATTCTTAAAGTTTATAGATAAATCTTGAAACGCTTGAAAGTAATATTTACTTTAACCTTTATTTTGTCCCAAACCCAATCTGAACATGCACATGAACCTGTCCTGAGTTTGTGGAGCCTATCAGATTCCATCAGGCTTGAGTTGGGTGATAGACCTCTAGGTGCTGTGTATGTACTGATATATGGCTGAAGTGCCATTTACTGAACACGCTCTACTATTTTACTGATAATATATATTGACCATGTGGGTGAAGAGCCATTGTGTCTCCTTGCAGTCTCTGATAGCCACGCAGATATTCCCTGACGGTCTTCCCTGCAGACCCTTTGGAGTGCAATTTCACCTGTCTTCATACATTCAGAGCGTACCAATATATTTTCTTGCATGAGCGAACTCAACTCTTATCTGTAGCATTCCTCATTCTGAGAATAAAATCATCATATCCATGCAAAGGGCACTCCCAAGACCAGTTAGTGTCTATCTACCCAAGCTGTATCATGTGCTTGCTTTAAAGCCTCTGCAGCTGGCCTCTGTGGCTTGCTTTAACCCAATCAGTGACTCACCCAAGTTTCAATTTCACAGTGTGTTGCGCCCCATGCTCTGGGGACTGTGATAGCACTTCTGCCACTGGGACTGTTGATTCATGTGTCTGGAAGGGCCATTATTACAGTCTCTCCATCAGATTTGTGTCCCAGCGGGGAACAGAGATTTACAGGAGGCCCCACATATTTTGTCATTAAGATGTGACAGATATCGATGGATATTACGAATTATCTTCATGAATGAGGAATAATAGAGTCTTTGTTATTTACATAGCCCTCCTCGTTATTGCTAATTGAGTGTCATCTATCTACAGCGAGGTGTAAATATATAAAGGTAGGAAAGAAAGAGCACCCGGGTGCGGTAGAGATAGAGTTGCTCATCTGACACGATTTTATAATTGATAGATTCTGCTTGGGCTCTGAAACGTAAAAAGATGTCATGAGGAACTAGTAATTAACACATATTCCAGACTATTTGATTTCATGTTTTATTCATATCAAGCATTGTTGAATATTGCTACTGAGATGGAAAAAGACAGAATCATGATTTAAAGAGTGTTGCCACCAAACACGTTTGGAGTAGATCATTAAAACCGAGTGAGAACAATCGTGTTTGAGCTCAAGTGGCAACAGTTAACAGCACCTAGACACATGAAAATGAGCGTCCTGATATGTCTATGACTACAGGAAATGACTGCAAAATATACTATTTAACGTGACTGATAAGATCAGTTCCTTCTGCATCATGAGGCTGATACTCATATTCAACTTTTTCATTTCAAAAATCCTCCTTTCAGATCATTTGTATCTGTAATGTTGTCTTTTAAGTCTTATTTTCTTTAAAAGAATTTCATTTCTATTGGAAACAGGTTGAAATAATCTCACCGCTGGCACTTGTTAAAGAAAATAAGTTTTTTAGGATTTGACTAATCACAGATGTCACCTCTTCGTGAACACTAAAGAAGAGGTTTGAAGTCAACAATGTTTAGCTAAAGTTATAGGGACTAGAGTCAGATCTATTTTGACTCCCTGCTGCCACGTAATTGTTTTTACTATAGTTAAAACAAAACAAACAAAAAAAAGCCTGCATATTTTAATCTAGATGCTTTTGTGCTCTGGGAAAAGACGGAAAGAGGACACATGGTGCAATCTGTTTCAGTTAAGGAAGCATGCTGGCAGCTCAGAGAAAAGGTGATTCTCTTAAAATGCAGCATCTGTCACCCATTTGTTTCATTTGCAAAATGACAAAATAGGTTTTGTTGCTTTGGCTCTCTCCCATTGTTTTGACTCATCTCCAGAAGCTGTATATTCCTTACAGATACCTCTCTCCCTACAATTGTTTTTCACCGTGCATTTGGAGAAAACCCGGTCCTGTTACAGCTGAGTGATGCTTTGTTTGCTGAAAGCTTTGTTTGGTTTGATAGTGTGGAAATTGACACTCACAGAGCCTTGGTAAACTCAGTCCAAAGTTTCTCCAAAACTCATTAATATTTAATGGTCAGTTCGCGCTGTTGTCTGCCTTTACTGGAGATGCGGTGACATAGTGAACCCGAGGTTGAGGGAAACCACCTAGAGCAATTTCACAGCACGTTGAGAGAGAGACTAAAGATTGATCATTTTCTTTTTCAAAATAGAGTCTGTTTTTGTGAATCGTGTTGAGCCAATGAAGTAAGTTAGTAGTTATACAAAGCGCTGAATAAAGGGAAATAGGGTGGGTAGAGGATGAATAAAAATACATAGGTTGTAGCCCAGACAAGTTTGAAATCTGTCTTGATGCAACAACCTGTCAGAGGTTTAACTGATTCCTCTGCAAGGTGTTTATAGCTGCTATTTAACAGAAACGAAATATGCAGCTGTAGTGACTGTCTTTGGCACACATGCTGTTTGTTATCAAGACATGCCAATAGAAAATAAAACTAGTTATAATGTTGGGTTATTGTTAGGATCTGTAGTATAATGCCATAACCACAATCTCTTTCCCTGGACCAGATGAATCCAGGTGTTTTTAGACATTTTAGGGAAAAAGATTGACAATAAAGTTGTTTCTCAGTTGCTTATTCTCACTGTTTTAAATGAAAGGGTAACATGTAACAACAGTCTAGGTGAAAATCATATTTTAAAATACCATTCGTAGCTCAAACATGCTGTAGTTTACTGTGTTTCTGTTTTTTTTTTTACTTACTTACTTCGATGGACTCTGGTGTATAATGACCAGCTAATCTGTACTTCCTCTCCGTTTGTCTCACCTATGAATGTAGAGCAGGACATGTAAACTGTTATTCAACTATCAGTGAATTTTTGTAGGTATCATAACAACTAGTGTCTGCAGACATAAAACCCATAAAAGCTAAAACAATGAGCTGTATGTTCTGTATATCATGCATTCAATGTTTTCTGAAGATAACTTCAATATGGTATGTGTACTATAGATGTCGATTCACAGGTGTCCTGTAGGTTTCCTGATTTCCTGTGGAAGTGGAGATGTATGTCTCTCTCTCTCTTTCTGTGTCTCCCTGTCTCTGACACATAAACACACAGTGCCTCCTTATCATTCTTGGCAGCCTGCTGGTCTAATTACAATCTGTCTTTTATCTTTCCACCCAGGGGATGTACAGTTGCTGCCAGTTTGAGGATGAGACAGCACCAGGAGGCAGCAAAAGCTCTTTGCCCCAGTACCACACCGTAACCACCATGCCTGCTGCACCCCAACAACACCTTGTTACAGCCACAGTAAACAACACAACTGCCATTGCCATGGTGCAGCAGCAACAGCAGCAGAAGCACCACCAAAAACAGCAACAGGGGCAGACCTATACCACCATGCTACCTGGATCTCCACCAACTACGGGACATTCAGCAATGGCTCTGGGACCCTCAAATAGCCCCTTACTTGAAGGCCCCATGCCCTGCTCGACCTTTTTGCCTCGCCATGATCGCCGACTGGCTGTGGTCGATCGCTGGAATTGGGCAAAGCCAGAGAAAGTCATGAGTGCAGGCAGTAGTACAGGCGTGGGTGTCGGGGGAATAGCAGGCGGGATCACTGAACTCCAGGCCCAGCAGCAATATCAGCAGAACCTTGGACAACACTGGAAACTGCAAGGAGGAGTTGCAAGTGGAGCAGGGGGAGGAGGTGACACTGGGCTAGATGAGTATAAGCGCTACTATGGTCCTATAGATCCAGAGGGGCTAGGAGCTAACTCAGACCAACAGGCAGGAGGCCCACAACAGACTCCCAAAGCTAATCCTCGAGGCCCCAAAGCCTCAGGGATGCCACGACTGCCTCCCAAAGGCCCCCAACAAGGCCCAGCGCACTTAATCTCTAAGCCTCCTCCACCAATCCCGTCTTCACCACGAAGGCCTCCCTTCTGGCGACGAGGAAGTCTAGCTCAGACAAGGAGAAAGGGCTCAGGAGGTCCCCTATATGAGAATATACTCCCTCTGGGGAGGCGAGGAGGTGGCAGATATGGAGCAAGCGATGGAGGTGGGAGGAGAGGGCGTCGTCCTCCTCCACCTCCTCCTCTGCCTGTCCCCCTTTCCTCCCCAACACACACCCCTACGACTCCGTCGTCCCCATGCCGTTTCTACTCAACCTGCTCCAGTGCTTCGTCCTCTTCCTCTTCCTCAACGTCGTCCTCATCTTCTTCTTCATCCTCTGTCTCACTCTCTCGGTCAAATTCCCCCTCTTCCTGCTCCAGTGACAGCTCCTACAACTCCTCGCTGAGTTTCCGGTATCGAGCAGGCGACCGGGATTTTATGGTGGATGACGACTATGAGTCAGATCTGCTCACAGAGGAGTCCAGCCTCCTTTTGGGGTCACGGCGAAAGATTCGTTCTCGCCGCATGTCATCGCGATCACTGCCATGCAGCCCGCCACCTCCACCCGTCCCGCCTCGGAAGCCACGCCCTCAGAGAGATTATGGTAGAGAGAGGACAGGCAGCCAGCTGGCCCAATTACAGGAGTGGTGGGCATCGTGGGGTGACAGAGAACGAGGGAGGGGAGGGACGACAGGTCGGGGAGATGGAGGAGTGGGTAGAGAGGAGAAGAGGCACCACAAAGAGAGGGAGCATGAGAGGAAGAGGAGGAAGAAGGGCCGAAAAAAGAAGAAGAGGGAAGAGAGGGAGAGAGAAAGGGAGAGAAAGAGGCGCAAAGCAAAGAAGAAGAGAAAGAAAGATGATAAGATGAGGAAGAGAGAGCGGAAGAGGTCAGAGCAGGAGGGAGGAGATGCTGATAAAAGAGAGGAAGCCAAATCAGGGACACCAGACTACCCGTCATACCCACCCCTGAGGCGAGAGTCCTTTCGGAAAAAGAGTGAGAGCTCAATCAGAAGCTATGGATGGAACATCCCAGGTGATGATGAGAGGAAGGAAAGAGAAGAGAAAGAGAGGGATGATGGGGAAGACAGCAGAGGGAAGGAAAGACACCATAGGCGAAGGAACAGCAAGCACTATCACAGCTCAAGCAGTAAGCCTTCGACATCTGTCAAGTTCTGGGGAGGGGGCAACCCATCCTCAGACAACATTCCATCCGCTTTCCTGCCCTTGTTGCCTGTCTCCTCTAAAAGGAGGAAGAGTAAAAGCTCAGACAGGGATACTGTAGGAATGGAAGGAGAGAGGAAGCCATTGCTGGGACGGAACGGGAGAGGTGAGATGCACTCCAAGGAGGGGTTGTCCTTCCACGAGTGGGGGTCCGAAGTAGAAGATGACGAAGAAGATTCTGAGCAGGAGAGGAGGAAAGCAGAGCGTGGTAAGAGGCGTGGAGGAGGAAGGACAATGTCAGATGAGGAGAGGGAACGTGATAAGGTAGCTGGGATATATTCTGATGATGACGGTTCTTCGGGAGAGTTTGGGAAGTTTGAGAGGTACTGGGAAGATCACGAAGGCAGGGCGGTGGGAGGGATCGGAGGGGGAGGTTGGTTTTTTAGCACCTACCCCTCTAGGGATAAAGCGGGCAGCATCAACAGTAGAGATGACCTATTCCTGGAGAGAGGAGAGAGGTGGGGGACAGGAGAAAGTGGATGGGGATCTAGTGGAGGTGGTGGAGGAAGAGGAGATGGAGGAGAAAGAGGATGGGGATCAGGATCGCAATGGCCCCCGCCTCCTCTCACGCCACCACCTCCTCGACGATACTGGTCAGTGGACAAACTCCACATTCAGGATGAGAAGAAGAGTAAACGTAAGTCAAAGGACAAGGGGAGAGGGCACACAGCTTGTTCCTCCTGTCATTCCCCCCGACACCATCCGCACCCCCATTCCGCCAAATGGGCCCGCATAACCTCACGAAGCCAGGAAGAGCTGTACCACCACTGCCAGAGTTTTGGTGGTCCCCTAAAGCCTAAACATGACTCCTCATCCTCCTCCAAACAGGATCGCTCACAGAATCCATCCAAATCTGGCAGCCAGTCAAACCTTAGTATCCAGCAGCGGACACAGAGAACAGATAGGGATCGAGATCGAGGAAGGCTACCATCCCCACCTTCAGCCCTCATACCTAATTTGCCACCCCCGCTTCCTGCCCTTCCAGCTCCTCCATCTTCATCTCATCCCATCCACGTTCCTCCCCCTACCTCTTCCTCTTCTGTGTCCTCTCCGTCTGTGGTCTCATCCACACCAGGGGCACCCCAGCCCTCCATGGCTTCGGCAAGTGCCAAACTGCAGTACCAGAGATTGCGCTCTGTACCCCAGCCCCAGAGGTTTCCTCAGTCCCCTCACTTACCCCTAAAAGCCAAAAGCCTCTGCTCGCGAAGAGGCTCAGCCCATTTCTCCAGTGTGGAGAGTGAGGTCTGAAGTTCAACAATGTATCAAGCATCATAAGAGAGTCCTGCAAGGCTGACACTAAGCAGGTGATTTGGATCTGATTCTGCCCGGCAGCAAACATGGCTGTACAGCCAAGCCAGTACAGTATACGCACTGAGCCCTTTCCTAAAGTTCTGCACAAACAAACAAACCAGAAAGCCAAACAAATCCAGTAGGGGTAAGTCAAAGGAAAACAGGAGCAATCTTGTGTTGACTGTTGTTTCCTTTCATTCCTCTCAGTATGTGAAAGACTACAACCTACAGCAACAACTTGCATTCTGAACTGGGTTAACCAATACACTAAAAGCAAATCAGACATTCAAAGTGGTACAACTGAAGGAGACTCCTTTGCTATAGACAGTAAAGGGCTTTGGATGTTGAGGCAGAGCAGTAGTTTGTATTCAGAGGATTCTTAATGCTTACTGAGGGCTCAGGAACTTTGTAGTACTGTATGCCTGCTGCTCTTGGAAGCCTTTAACACAGAACAGTTTTCTTATTTTTTTCCCTTAAACAAATTGCTTACCCCTATTTTCCTTTTTCCTTAACAAACTGTTTACACCCCCGCAGAACTGTGACGCCCGCCAGAGGCACCTTTGTTGTGTATGATCAATACCCTCTTGTTTAGAGGGAGAGGAGGGTGATAACCACCTTGTCTTCTCTGTGTTATCCATGAAACCTCTCTTGTTCTCTTCTCTTTTGTTCTTTCCTATCTTTTTTTCCCCTTTCTTCTCTCTTCTCACATCTTCTTCCCCCTTTCTCCTTCTAATTTTCTCTGCTTTCTACTTTCTTTTCCACCTTATTCACGTGTCTATTTTCTCCTCATCTCCTCTCCTGTCCTCCCCTCTTGGCTCCTCTCCTTGATGTGATTATTCTGTGCGTCTGTGCTTTTCTGTGTTTGTATTCTTGACAACAGGGTAAGTCAACTGTGACTGATATTCTACTGGCTTAATGAAAAGCTGAGTGCCAAACTTAAGCAGAGCTCGACATCAATCTGTACGTTAGATGCTGTGTTTCCTTTTATCTCGCAGAGTATTCCACCATCTTGCAAATATACACATATACATGCACACATACACCCGCAGACACGCAAACTCAAACAAGTCAATTCATCGATTCTCTTTCTTGAGCAATACATTATTCACCTTATGTTCATGTTCCTATTTTATATTTTGAAACATTTACTTTTACTTCTGTGTTGTTGTTGATGTTGTTGTTGTTATTGATGGTGTTCTATATATATCAAGACATGTATTAAGTGTAATACAATGTAAGCACTGTGCCATACTACTCAAGCTTGGGTGCACATGAAACGTTCTCTCAACTACCTAACTATGACAGTAGAAGCAGTGTCTGTTCCCTCCCTGTATCTGACTGAATGTAAAGTCAGCCACCAACAAGTGCGCTGCAACAACAATTAAGACACTTGAAGATGGAAATTGTAGCATTTCTAACGGTTAGCATGTGCGACTAATTGAAGAGATAGGAACAGAGTTGAATTCAGGTCATCGTTGACGCAGCCTGACGTAAGCAACCGTATGCTAACCTTGCAGGGAGTCAACAGTAGTTGCTGAAGGGTGAGATCTGCAATGGTTTACAGTTTTAAAATGATTTCATCTTTCTGTTTGCTTTCTCCTGAAAGTGGTCCAATTGACACCATGGCTAGAATACAGCAAACATTTTAGAAAACTGAAACGAATCAACCCAGGTTTGCTTGCTACTAAGCAGGAAATATGTGTCTAACATGCTAGGTGGTGCTACACAGTTTTGTGTACAAGGTGACAGATTGTTGCAGGGATAGTATATACTTATAGCCTTATGCTAATTGCTCCTGCCATATGTTTTGTGTGGAGTATGAGTATGAAGGTATGTATTTTAATCAACCTGGGGTTAGCCTCATGCTACCAAGACAGTAGCCTATCAGGAGGATTTTGATTGGTGCCAAATTAGATCTAGTGCGAGTGCCGTTTTGATGTCAAAGAGACTGTGCCTATGTTGGATGCTAGCTAGTGGATGAGATGGTTTTAAATAAGCGCTGGATCTGAGTGATAGTGTATGAAAGACACAGTAGCACCTCCTGTGCGATTTTTTAAAAGTATTTCTCACCTTGTAAATGAGTAACCAAGAGCTATAGCTTTTTAATCCATGAGCAAGCTGACACCAGCAGTTACACTCCGATGTCAAGCACTTGGCTAGAGCCAGTTATATCCATCAACATTAGAATTTAGCATCAGGACAGTGGACATCAGCGGAGTTTTAATGGAGAGGCAAGAGCCACTGGCACAACGCCGTTTGTGTTTTTCAGTTGGTCATAATGCCTGAGCCATCTTTCCCATAACTGTCTGGTCAGCTCATGTTGTTTGTCTGGAACTGCATCTGAGCCATAATTTACTTCAGCAGAAGAGAACAAAAAGAGTACTTAAGTTTTTTAACATAAACTTGTTGTGTAGAGTTTGTTCTGCCTTTCTTTAAGAAAAAAAATCTATCTATATATATATATATATCATATATATATACTTTATATATATAGATATATGTATAGTATATATATATTTTTTGGTGGTGGGTAGCGTTATAGAAAATTGTTGTTTAGCATCTTGATATTTGGGGTTATTGTTTCTCCATCAGTCCATCACAATAATAATAGAAACATTATGTGTTAAAAACACATATATTCCCTCATATTCACTGACAACAGGAAATTCTTTAGTTCGAATTATCAGTTTACTTTCCTCAAAAAGGATTGACTGTATTAAATCCAATTAGAGACAGTTCAGTGCTTTGCTTATTACAATCAGCAATCAATCAAGCTTTCAAATATCACTGAAACCAGGAAAAGCGTGGAGAAAGTGTTACATGTTTCTGTGCATTCACACTGCAAGCAACTCAAGTCAGCCTCAAATACACATCTCTTTCACCTGAGAAACAAGCTGAAATCAGCTTACTTTTTGCCAATTAAAAACTGGCTGCAGGTAAACCATTTGATCTCATTTGCCTCGCTGTGTGTCGGACATGTTGCTGAAACACTACGACATCAGTGAGTTGGCATAAACAGGTAATTGAACATTAGTGCAGCACTGCAGCTTTCTAGCGGTGTGAATGCACAGCTGGGGTGTTTCTTCAGAGAAATGAGCCACCAATCTTTCCTTCTTTCCCCTCACCTCTTTTTCCTCATGTCTATCCATTGTGTTGGTGAGTGTCTGCAATTGTAAAGCTGGTCTGTTTTTAAAAAAGAAGAGTATCTGTGGATATATTTATTTCATCTAAAAAAAATAGCCTATCTAAATATATATGATAGTATATTTCAAGACTCTAAGATCTATGTTATATAAGTTTGTCTACTAAATTTACAGTATTATCTCAATGAATATGTCTTTTTTGTCTAATTGTCTGTCTCTCCTTGTCTCAAACCTCCTGCCCAGCACCCTACACCCCAGCGAAAACAGAGACCAGTATGTAACTGTGTTTTTGCTCACTTAAGACCAACCATCCGCCTCCATTAGCTATCTACCGTAGCTAACCCTAGGATTTCAACAAAGTGACAACGTGGAGGGGTGCGCGAGTGTCTTATGACCGTGTCACTGTAGCAGTGGTGGCGTGTGTTTGTCTACCTAGAGGGGCCTTTATTTTTGGTTTGGGCTACAGATTAACGACTAATTAAATCTTTTATGGATACAGCAGCTTTTACCACAACTCTCACTTGTGTGGGGGCCACATTCTCGACCCTGTTTCGGGTTTACATCAGACCCTGGAATTTATACCACAGTGTACAGTGAGGTGACCTCTTTGAAACACAACGTAGCGAGCAGCACAGGCTTTTTTTGCATCTCTTAGTAGCTGTATTACTATACAAAAACATGCACAGCTAACCCTGCCAACCAACCTATACGGTATATATAAGGACTTTGATATACGTACATAGTGTGTTGTTCTGCCAAGCTGCTGTGCTGTAAAACAAAAGAGAAAAAAAAAAGAATTATACACTACAAACACACTGTTTCTTTCTTAATTTTACAAAACTGGTAAAGCTAATATGACACATTATGTCAGGGGCAGGGCTAAGTCTGCTCATTAGTGTGGTTTCCACTAAGGCCAAAAATGGCAAAACCAGGGCTTTCTTTTTATAATCACATCTTCAAACAACAAAAAAAGTCAGTGTCCCCACTTTTTGCTAGCAAGGAAGGATTCCGCAATGATTAACTATGATCCTGCACACATTATTGGGTAGAACATGGAAACACCACTGCCTGAAATAGGAGATCCCTTCTCCTGGCCAACTTATGATACATGATAAGTCAGTATATTTGAAGGTAAATCAATTTTCAACGCTGCATTCAGAAATATTTGAAGCATTTACTGGCCCTGAGCCCTGGCAAGCCCAGTTTAGCCTGCAGTGGAAACACATCCACAGTTTCTGCCTGTACACCTCTGAACAATGTCTCAAGGCCTTGTATTAATACAGCTGTATTGATTGACTGTATGGTATGATGGCTAGTTGTGCTACACTTTATTGTCAGCACCTCACACACACACACACATAAACACACATTATGCACACACTTTCAGACTCTCATCAGTACAGACACACAAACACACACACACAGACAAACACAATGAGTGTGGTACCTCCACTCTGCTTCAGCCACATCTGCCACCAGTGGGGACAATGACAATACTGCTGTGCTACAAGCAGGACAGAAATAAAAAGAAGATTTTAATAAAGAACTGAAACAAATGTCTGGCTTTTATTTTGCTGGTTGGATGAGTGGGAAAAAGAGTTTGATTGAGTTTGGACATGTTTGAATTAGGCATCTTTGCATTTGAACCAAGTGGAAACAAGAAACCACTGATCACTACTGAATTCAACACACAATGTCAGGAAAGCAAATCCTTGTTTCTTATTAAAAAGGAATAAAATGATAATAATAATTGGTCCAACTCTCTCTAGGTTGGGTTTTTGTTTATATTTTACATTCAGTAGCTCACATTTTGATTTGTTCCCAATGGAGATGTCTTGTAAGTGAGCAAAAGCAAACAACAAACTACTATATTGTACCAAATTGTTCAATGTCCAAATTACAATTTAAACAGAGAGAGAAAAGCATATTTTTTACCATCCATACTGGCTTACAACTGAATGGAGACCATGCCACATCTCTCTCAGGATCTCTGTTCACCTGAAGGTCAGTGCTGTCAAGACAGTTTGGAATTTGTCAACAAATTTGAGTGTCAAAGTTGATTTTTTGGTTTCTATGATAAATTCTGCGGGGGCCAAAATAAAAGCTGTCCTTCAGTTTTAAGTCCTTTTTCACTAATTTCAATCTGTAAAGCCACACACTCGAGAAAAACATCATCACATCGTCATCATTAAAAGACTTGTCGAAGGTTTTTTAGGTTCAATGACAGGAATTAAAACACTGAATCTATGGCTTCATTAGTGATAATGAACCTCTTTTCATTTAATTTATTTATAACACATACACACAATTTTCAAGTCCTTTGGCAAGATATTTGAAAACAAATTATATTATAGTTAAGAAATGCAAAAATAAGGCAATCTGACGTCACAGTGACAAACAAAAGCAACAAAATCAGCAAGCATAAGACAGTGCAGAAGCTAATTAGTGTATTTAAAGATACACCCAATAAAAATATTCTTAATGAGCTTTAAAACTTTGTAACTTCTGAAAGAAGAAATGACACATTCTTCCCTCTACAAATGAGCAATAAAAGACTCTCTTGTTCAATTCAGTCCACTCTCCTTAACGTGGTCTGGTATGACCAGCAGCCTATTGTGGATTGTGTTACCAAACTTATTTCTGTGTAACTGACATTACAGTCAGTTTGCTGAGTTTATTACACTTTTACACTTACACCACATTTTAGGATTTACCTTTACAGTGGCTTTAACATCCAACATTACCAATATCATACTTAAAAAGCAGTGAGAAGTTAAATAATCAACACATGTAGGAACTACTGCTACTGTGTCTTCATATATCATTGTAATGCTAGGTAAAGAAATGATAAGGCTGAAAATCAAGAGGAAATAGAGAGAGACTAAAGCTCAGGCTGCTAAAGAAGACAGAGTAATTGGAAACGAGCGAACCAAAAGCCAGGAAAGAGTAAGTAAGATAAAGAAGAGCGAGCAAGTGACAGAGAGAGGAGGTGGAGAGAAAAAAAGGGAATAGCCAGTTTAAAGACAGTGACACTGATAGAATAAGGACTGAAAAGAGACAGAAAAAGAAAAGAAAGAAAGTTAGGAAAGAAAGTGAGAGGAGACAGTGCTTAGTTTTTGTGCTGTCTGCAGGGCAAGATAGACCCGGTTGTCATTTTTGCCAACAATAGGCCACCACTGAGCGCTGCCTGTATTAGGAACACTGCCGATACGGATAAATCTCACACACATATACAGACATTTTCTTTCTTTCTTTCTCTTGCTCTCCTTCACTCAAACATATTGCGGACATATAATTCGCCACACACAAACACACTGTCTCTCTCTCACACAGCACGAATTACCTTCTAATACTCCCTCTACCTTCTGTTTTACAGTCCTATCATTAAACGGCAGGTTCAGGGGTTCAAACATGTTGACTCTGAATGAGTTTTTACAACAGACACACTATAAAAGGCAGCACACTGTATTTTTACTGTCTTGTATGTGTAGGGTTTGATTAATGTCTCCTCTTAATGTCTCTCCTGGGGTGTATACCTGCGTACATGTGCATCTACATGAAACCTGCAACTCAATACCTCCTTATGTGAAGGGTAGTGAAATGTCAGGGTTATAGTGCACCAGGATGGAGCTTTTTCACAGAAGCACTCAGTGTCACATTTACGAGAGTCAGTGTTAAACTGCTTAATGGACGTGTGTGACAGTCATTTTAAACTGCACATACAGTTAATGCCAACATGTGATAATGCATTCACTGCTGACCTTAGTGGATGATTAGTGACATACACATAGAGAAAATTTACATATATGTAACCTTTTTTTAATCAGGTTAACATGGTAAGGTCTCATTTAAATATAAATTATCATACATCTACATAATTTACTGGATGCAGAAAACAATAAACAATATACCACTGAAAAGGAGTTGATACAGTATTAGATGTATAAAAATATTACCTAAAAAGGTATAATCTTTAAGATTTCAGTCCTGATTTGGCATCACCTGTGGTCACTAGTGGTAACAGAAAGTGTGGTTCAATTCTACAGGTCTCACATTTCTGGGAGCAGCAAATAATCCTTTGGCAGCTGAAATACAACAGAAGGACAACTGGTGTTTCTGTTTACAGTGCAGCCAAACAAACATATTGTTTTGATAAAGAAGTTGGTCAATAACTAGCCAGTTGGGCTCACTAGTACCTCATCCCGTACCTTGGTACCACCTGTACCAAGGTACTGGTCCAGCACCTGTGGGACAAAGAGCATTGCTGGGATGACACTTTACTCCCAAACACCTCACTACAAGAATGGAACTGCTGAGAAGCAGAGCTTCCAAGACCTTCCCAAAATAACCCTGCCCAGGTGCTACCACTCCAGTGATGGTAGATACCAAATTCACATCTTCTGTGATGCCTCAGAGCACGCTTATGGCTCTGTAGCTTATCTTCACTCAGAGGATAACAATGGGAAGATACATGTCGGCCCATTCTAGAGTGACTCCTAAGCACTAGTTATCTATACCCAGACTGGAGCTCAGTGCAGCCCTGACTGGAGCCCAGGTTGCTGACTTACTATACAAGATATTAATATCGCCCGCAGAAAAAACTGCCCTGTGGTCATACTCCACCATCATTTTGCACTGGATCAAATCAGGCTCCTGTAGATATAAAGTATTTGTCTGCACCAGAGTGGCTGAAATCCAGGACTTCACCTCTCAGCATACCTGACATTATGTTAATTCCTCCACTAACCCAGCGGACAAGATAACAAAGGGCAAGTCTCTCCAGGGATTGGTCTCTCCTAGTAGATGGCATGATGGCCTGTTGTTTCTCCATCACCCTTCCAATCAGTGGCCCCGATAGGAATAGAAACAGAGTTAATAGAGGAACTACACAAATCTGCCTTTTGCGCACTAACGAGAGTTCATAGGGCAGCAGATCCAGCTGGGGCCGCTACTGGAGATGACTTCAGAGAAGCTGAAAGGATCATCCTGGAACTTGAAGACAGGTAAACAGATTCACAAATCAGCAGACCCAGCTGCCTCACTCCTGCATTTGCCAGTACAACGCAGAGTAGGAGGACACCTTTGAGTCACTCAGCTGGACACATACACTCTACACCCTATAATCCTAGACCCGAAACATCCAGTCACTCAGCTCCTTATCCAGCATACTGACAATAAGTTATGTCACCCTGGACCAGAGAGGGTCTTTTCGGTGCTATGTGGAGGACAGCAGTCCATTACTACCAACATAACTGCCAGGAATGTAGACAATGTCGTGCTAAGGGCATATATACTGGTCCATATACTGTGAAACTGGGCCGCAAAGTTGAAAAAGATGGGGCATCATATTGAAATATCTGACAACTAGAGCAGTATATCTGGATCTCCTTCCCAATTCAGATTCAGACTCCTTTTTGATGGCACAACAGCACTTCATTACAAGAAGAGGGAAGCTATTTGAACTCATTAGTGATGAGGGGGACCAATTTCAGAGGATTAGAAAGGGAGCTACACAAGATCTTCTCCAACGTGGCTCCAGACCTTCAGGCAGAGCTTACTAAGCAGCAAATCCATTTTCAGTTTAACCCACCTAGTGCACCACAGTTTGGAGGGACTTGGGAGTGTGAAATACACACCCTAAAAAATGATCTGCAAGACACACTGGGCGCCCAATCAGAGTGAAGAGGTGCTTAAGATTGTTTTGATTTAGGGCCTATTATTCCTGCTTATTGTGACTAGTGGTGCTATTATATTGTTATTCTTGGTTTACAGAATTTATCCTCCCCCCTTGTTATTATGAACAGTAGTAATACCATTATTATTTTATTGTATTATAATTATTGCCAGTAATTTGTTAGTGGCCTTGTTATTGTGGAGATTGACAGCTTTAATTCTTATTCTATTCTATTTCCTATAGACCACAACTACCCATGATGCACCTTCCTGTAACCTTTGTATCAGAGTTCCTGCCATAAATAGAAAGAATGAGAATAGAATGAGAAAGAAATACCTGCTTACCACGTCATTATAGACACCCCACAGACAGTCACATAGTGTTTCCTAAGCCAGCTACCTAACAAACCCCAACATAAAGAATAAAAATGTATAATTACATAATTAAAAATTTACAAGATTCTAAAAACCAATGGAGTACAGCAAAAAGCATGTATGTTTCTTTTAATCACATGTACTTATGTGCATACATTTGCATGTAACATACCTTAGGTGACAGTGCTTCACAGTATCACCTCAAATACATACACCATATAGATATATTTTTCAGCAAAAGTTGTTGACTCTTCTTTTTTTGTTCAACACATACGCAAACATGCACACATCTAAATTATGTCATGTACTGTATGAACTGTATATACACCTATATTATTACTATTATTAATGTAACATCTGTATTTGATCAACTTCCTGCATTTGTACACACTCCAAAATGCTTGAATTGAAAAGAAATGGGGGGTTTTTCAGTTTGGTGTGGAAGAACTTGACTGAGCCCTGACCTCAACCCCATCCAACACTTTTGGGATGAACTGAAACACTGACTGTGAGCCAGGCCGGACTGACCAAACTCATTGGCCGACCTCACAAAATCTGTCGTGGCCTGAATGGGAATACATTTCTGCAGCCAGGTTCCAACATCTGATGGAAAGCCTTCTCAGCAGAGTGGTGACTATTATAGCAACATTATAACTGCCAGTATTGACCTTGTAGTATGATCAGTCTTGCTTTACAAATGTTCACTTCCACACTGTTATCATGCATAACATCAATATACTTCACACACACACACACACACACACATGCATGATATCCCTGTACTGACCTTGGTCACCAGCATTTTGCACCATATGCACTCACAGTCATAAAGGGGGCGTTTTTCCCATCAGCCATCAGTGCCAGGAGGTTTGGTTATCACAGAGTCAGTTAAAATGAAGAAATGCTCATAAAGACACTAGTACAGAAGAAGCACTTGGATAAATGACTTCACACGTGTTCACAGATACCTTGATGTATGAAATACCACTCAGGGCGTCATGCATTAGAAGGCCTCTATGTCTGATTTATGGGTGAAAGCTCTGGGTCATATTAAATTACTGCTGTGTGGGCTGAGTCCAGTTTCAGTTCTCTGAGGACACATGCGCGTGTGCACACATGCTCATCTGACCTGAACATACTACAGTAGCCCTTTCATGTTATTAGTAGGACTATATTATTGAGATGGATGATATTCGGGGTTACATGTGTAAAGTTTTACATTAATAAAGGTTTTATAATAAATTAACTTTTATAGGAAATACTGATAAATATGCTCTATGTTATGCCCTCTTTTGCACGGTCCATGTTTCAGCTGGCTCAACATTAAAAGATGCTTGATATGGAACAGCTTTTAATTAATTTAACACTAATATCAGCTGTCTTCTGCCCTCACTATGTGTGTATACTGGTGCAACTATGAACTAGCTGGCAGCTTCAGTTTTAAGTTAAAATTATGTAGACAAGACCGATATTTCACTTGCTGCTGATGCCATTAATGAAGTGAAATGAAAGGGTAATTCAGTCTGATTATCAGACTGCAATAACAAGAAATATGGATTTACAAAACTGTCAGGAGTTACTTTGCCCCTCATGACAGGAAGAAACGAAGTAGGTGACCAGTGAAAGAGCAACATGAAATCTCCACAAGAAGTACAACACAGTAATTAATCTAGTAAACATACACAAGGTCAAGAGTAAAAGTAAAAAGAGTTAAGATGTATAGTCACCTATCTAGAATATTCTATTAGCAACACATTAGCCTCACAGGTATGGGTTGCTTGGTTAGGAGTAAAGCAATCCCAGAAAAACTGAATTAACGAGTCACACATCAATGACAAATCGATGACATCACTTATGTGTCACCTGAAGGAGATGTCTGTCATATGATGTCAGATGTCTCAGTCATCAAGGTCATGGTAATCTAAAGAGGGTTGAATCAAGGGCATCTGGACTTGGTTGTAGATACTTGCAGACGTTTTCCCTCTCATCCAAAGGGTGGTCTGTGGGGTAGTTATCAAGGTCATCTGGGTCTAATGTGTAGTGTTAGATATTTGTTACTGTTAACCGGCACATATTGAATGACTGATAATGATTTCAAGACTGCCAAAAACTCTAACTGGTCAATGTGGTCTACTCAGTTGCTTTGTCACCATCAGAAATATAATCAGCCTAGTAGAGGTGTGCCGAATACAAATACATTATTCGGCAAAGCACAAATAGTAGGGTTTTTTTTGTTTTTGTTTTGTTTTTACGAATATTTGTTTCATACAAATATTTCAAAAATTATTTGTTTTCAGGAAGAAAAATAAACCATGTCAAATACCAGAGTGCAGGTCGGTTACATCGCTATCTCAGTGTCTCTCCTCTGCTCCGCTGTGACGTCTATCAGTAGGTCTCAGTGAGGGGAGTCACATCCGCCTGCTACATGATGCATATTTCCTAATTTGGACATCACTCCCAGAGTTGGGGGTGTTCCCCAGAGATAAAACTGAGCTACTGACACACGCTTCATGAACACTTATTGTAACACTTTAATTTTCTAAAATTAAAAGCGTAATAAAAACAAAAACAGGATTTTTAAGCCTCTGTCCACTTTTATTCAAATATAAATAATTTTGCTGCCTCAACAAATACAGATACAAATACGAATACTGGGCTCTCTGCACATCCCTAAAGCCTAGTACTTTTTACTGTATTTTCGTTCATTTATAACCTATTTTCATCCCCCCCGCTGAAGTGGAAGACTAGTTAAATTCTCTGTGCTGCACTGTTAACTGCAGTGTAGAGGCTACTAGGTTTTGACAGTGTTTGTGATGATGGTTTTATGCATTCTCATTAATCTTACTAACTCCTAATAATTATTCTGGTAATGATTAATTTATGTTGAAATGCCACATGTAGCACCTTTACAAATCCATCTTTACCCTTTCTCCTCCCTTTCATCTGCATCTCCCTTAATGTCCCCATGAGGCTTAATAAACTGTTATCTTCTCTTAATAGGTGCAATCACATAACAGCACACACTTTGATCATTCGTTTGATGGAAACAGCATATGTTACATTATACTGCCACTGTGTTGCCAGCTGTTTGAAAATGCAGCTATCTCATTAAGCGTTTGCATAGGCATTCATAATCTACAGGGGTTTTTTTTTTTCTTCGAATGTCCTCGCACCACTTGTGATAATTATCTAAATGTCTTCACACTGTCACTGCTTCTACTTCTTACTGGTATATGAGCAATACTTTATACTTACACACATTATGGACTTGTCATTTCCATTGTTTATAGTTCTTTACCACAGATTTTTTTTTACTTTTCAAAGCCCACTGAACTGCCGGGGGATAAGTCATTATAGCTCATGTGGTGGAGCCAGATTCATGGCACTGTATTTTAAATCCAAGTGAGGATTTTAATGTTTGCAAAGATACCTAACATGTAAGGCTGGATTTTGGGGGGAAATGTGTATGACATGATGCACAATACATCTTAAAACATTTACATTTGTTTGAATGATTCAGCCATAAAAAAATGGAGTCTTGGGTTTGAATATTTAATTCAACATCATGGAACAAAGATTCTTGGAGGATGGCGCTGGGGCTCGTAATGGCGACAGGCAGTTGTGAGGTGTGCTGTGCGTGCTTTGGTTTTTAACTTGTTTGACTTGTCTTATCGTTACTACTAATTCATTTTTTTTACTTATCTGCGTGAGACAGAAGCAACAATGAGTCACCTTAGTTTGACGGGGCTTCCTCCTCATTTTAATGTTTTTATGCCACTTTTTGAGTGTGAGCACCGGGAGCCTCTCCAGTATAGCTGTGAGTTACTCCTGCTTCTCAGCAACTCCGGTGTGGGAACTGTAGATCCCTCTGCAGCCCTTCCCGTGGAGATCACCTGGCTGGATCCTGCAGTGGGGGACCAGAGCAGGTATCCAAGCTGACGGGTGTGAGGAAAAGGGGGGAGACATGGCGGCATGCGCCAGAGGCTCAAGAGACGAGGCCACCATTGGACACCCCTTCTCACAGTGATCCTTGCCAATGTCCAGTCGCTCTGCAACAAAGTTGACAAGCTTCAGGCAAACGTCAAGTTCCTGACAGAGTATAACAGCGCTTGTCTTCTTGCTTTAACAGAAACATGCTCAAAGAACAAGACTCACAGTCCGGTTTGGAAATCGAGGGCTTTGGACTACCATTTCACCTTGACGGAGAGACTCCACAGTGATCGGTAAATCAGTTGGTGGAAGCTTGTGTCTCTATGTTAACAAAAACTGGTGTAACACTGTGGTTGCTAGGGAGACACTGTGCACCCCTGACACTGAACTCTTGTCCATATCCCTACATCCCTTTTATTTATCGAGGGAATTTCCACAGTTACTCATCACGCTTGTTTATATTCACCCGAAGGCTAATGTTGACACGGCTATGGTTAAAACAGCACAACGGCTTCCAGGGATAGTGCCAGATGCACCAAACTTTGTTTTGGGCGATTACAACTCACAAACTGCCTGGACCTCTGTTATGGATCTGTGAAGGGAGCTTACAAATCCCATCGTAGAGCTCCACTCAGTATGTCAGATCATAACATCGTTTATTTAGTTCTGTTCTACAAACCAGTCCTGAAGAGAAACAAGTTTTGGTCTGGTCTGAGGAGTCTGTACAATGCCTACAGGACTGTTACAGCTGTACCTACTGGGACTTGTTTAAGAATGTTAGTGTTGATTTGGATGAACTGACAGAGTCTGCATATATAACTTTTTTGGAGGACTTGGTCATTCCCCAGAAAACAATTTCCATTTATCAAAATAATAAACCATGAGTCTCCATATCTGTCAAAAACACAATTATCCACAGGAATATTAGTTTTAACCAGGGTGATGTGACTCAGCACAGGGAACTTAACAAACAAGACAAAAATGAACTTAAGATTGTAATTATAAATAAAGATAAAGAAGAGAAATTGCTCATCACTGGAAATTCACGCCCTGCTTGGGACGGAGTGAAATCCATGATGGGGATGCAGTCCAAGAAGTGTCTCACCTCCCTTAACAGCAAGCCTGATCGTGACCTTTCAAATGAACTGAACATTTTTTTATAATTGTTTTAATGTCCATGATTTTAGCGAAGAGCTGTAAGTTTTTAAAAGCTGTTTCCGATCAGAACAGTGAGCACTTTGAAAGGGGTAGAGTCCTTAAACTTTTCCAGGGGATTAAGCAGAGGAAAACTCCCGGCCCTGATGGTACTGGAGGTTGTATCCTTAAATATTGTGGCAAATAGTTGGCAGATATATTCTGTTTTATTTTTAAGTTGTCTCTCCAACTCCATAGGCTTCCTTGTGTTTGGAAGTATTCCATTATTGTACTTGGGCCAAATAACAATTCCAAAAACAACTCCAAAGTCACTAAATGACTACAGGCCCGAGGCGCTTACATCTCTAGTTATGAAATCACTTGAGAAGATTGTGAAGGATGAGCTTCTGAACACAGTGCAGGCAAATTTGGATCTACTTCAATTTGCCTATAGGTCTGGCAGGGGTGTTGATGATGCGACAAGTACCCTACTTAACACGATTCTGTCACACCTTGAGGGTGCAAAGACTTTTGTACATCTAGTTTTTTATTGATTTCTCCTCAGCTTTTAATTGTATCCAACCACATATTTTAGCCAAAAGGTTAAGGAGCACCCGCAGCACTGATGCTGGCCTGATATGTTGGCTGATAGACTTTTTAATTAGAGAGTGTGATGGTTAACAGTGTTTTATGTGATATTATCCTCAAATTCTCTGATGATTTGGTGATCATGTCTGTCCTCAGCAGTGACGACCCGGATCATGGCCCTGTGGTGGCAGCATTCACAGAACTGGTGCAGGATGTCCTTCTTAAACATCAATGTGTCCAAAACTAAACAATATATTTCAGGAAGAATCTTACAGTCATCTCCCCCTGTGTTAAATAATGATCAGGCTGTTGAGTTTGTGCAGCAGTACATATATCTTGGCAAGTATCTTTGATGATAAGCTGATCTTCGAGCTTCAGGTGGAAGCTGTATGTAAAAAAGCCCACCGGTGCATGTATTTTTATTTTAAACTTCATAGTTTCAATGTTGACAACGATTTTATGAAAATGTTTCATTCTTGTTTTATTAACTGTCTTGACTTTCTCCTTCTGCAGCTGTTATGGGTCACTTGACTCTTTTGTATCAGGTTAGGACCTTGAAGAAGACTCAGTCAGTCCTGCCACAGTCGGCCTACATGCAGGACTAATAGGCTTAAGGCCATTAGCCTTTTAAACAACGCATTATCATATTGTATGTAATGTTGTATTTATTGCCTTTAATGCTTAACATGTTTTGTTGTATTTATTGTTTGGTCTGATGGTTGTGTGGTACTGCTGGCTGTACAACAAATTGCCCCTCGAGGAATAATAAAGATTCCTTGATCCTTGAAGATTTTGAACAAGCTGACTATATACTGTATGTGATACTGTCAGACAGACTGGAAACTCTATACTGTAAAAACTATATTTAAGGTATATTAAGGGGTTAAAAGGACCAGATTAGTTTACATTAAGGTAAAGTTGTCATGCACTTTACGGCTGCAAACCAGCTTTTGAATGTGTGCTGTATGTGGCACGGTTTGAGTGTTTGTTTTTTTTTTTTTACAAATAGTATTTTTTAATGATATTCATTATTCATTTCTTTCTACTAAATACATAACGTTTTATATTTTTTACCTAATTTTATCCACCAAAGTGGATACAAACAAATATACTTCATGTTTTTTACCGTCATAACACACATCCTGCCACTGAAATCTACACAACTCTTCATTGTTGCTGCTCTTTGCTTTCAACTTCCTAAAAACTCACACACACATACGCACACATAAAATAAGTGTATGTTACTGTGCACTCGTGCCCTGCGGTTTGTGATTCCAACCACAATCCAGCATTTCATACACATGTTGTTTGTACATCAACTATTCATGTTCTGGGATCTCAGCAGTTACAGCTACTACAGTAGTTCTGTGTAGTGCATTGATATGCACACACACACATAAACACACACACATACACACACTCTGCCCTTATCTAATTCTAGTTAACTTCAGTGGTTTATAGTTTCAGGAGGGAGCATTGATTGTTCTGAGGCAACAACCTGACAGTCTCGGCAATGTGTGTGTGTGACCAAATTCATGTTCTCCTACTATATGTGTGTGTGCTTTTCCCTTGTGTTCATGTGAGTGTATGTATTTAATCGTATGTGTATGTGTGTGTCTACATGAGTGTCTCTCTGTCGTCTCTCTGTATGTGATTCTCCTCTCGCTGTGTTTGTGTGTGAACACCCTTGACTGCCACACACACACACACACACACACACTCCCCTGCTGCGTGCCTGGAATACAAGGCAGGGCATGATGGGATGAGAAGAAGAGAGATCGCTCCCGTATCCAGGGGCAACGCAGGTAACAGGAGGATAAGCGACTGTGACTCAGAGGACGCCTTTGCTGCGTTCCATAAGCCTCGGGACACGCTGGAAGACTTTCACAGCCCTGACAGATTCTTGAAAACACATTGCATCACACACGTAATGAAGAGGTTTATTTGTCAGTCAGATTTGCATATAATCACAGCGGAAAATGGTTACCTACGCACAGTCTGCAGATTTTCATGCCATACCACACACAACAGCAGTTGATTTCACTGATTAGTTTGTCCTGTCAGGTTGACGGTGCATTAATCAGTGAAATCACCTGGTATCTTGATTGGTTGGAGGTTTAAACCTGCAGATTTTTTGGCACTTCATAGCACATGATTGCTCCATCATAAACAATCTGGTAATGACACTTTATCACAAATTACACTAATACTCACTGAGGAATTTTTCACAGGAGGAGACTTCAAGACAAGCAGATTGGGAGGGTATTAAGAATAGCGTTTATGGTACTAAAAAGAACACGAGGTACGGTGACAATTATTGAAATAATGTCAGAAAAATATTTTGTCTTTTCAGCTTTGACAGTTTCCTGTTATCTGCAGCAGCTGTCTTTTGGAATGTCAGAAGACAGCTGAAACTTGGCCTTTTTCCACTTGTGTTCAGCTCTCCTGCGTTTTCATCTGAAAGCACCAGTGGTGTCATTCAACCATGGTTCAGATTTAGGTTTGGAACACATGATTTTATGTGGAGTGACATTATCCAGGACTACTTTATGCCTCCAGTCCACTACATTTATTTTACACCTTTATTTACCTTTCAGATGAAGATTTGACACAATGGATAATATAACAAGCTTTTAAAATACAACACATTGTTAAAGATGAAACCAGTGGTTTCCAACCTTTTTTGGCTTTTGACGTCTTACAAAAAGCAGTGTGTAGTCGGGGTCACATTTCACATGTCTATGAGTTGTTAACAGCTCCACCAAATAGTGATTTTTCCCTCTAAACTTCTCACATGCTTTCATTTCAATAAATGTTCAAATGATCCAATATTTCAGCAAAAATCCAAGATTAGAGAAAAAGTCCAAAAACTGAAAACAGATTTGTGTATCAGAACTTTGTTTTTTCTTCTTTCCTCTCCCATTAATCATCTCACGACCCCTCAGATTTATCTGCTGACCCTTTGGAGGGGCCCGACCCCTAGGTTGGAAACCACTGGACTAAACCAGCTAAACTGTATATAAAGTAGTTGAAAGTAGCTCCACCTCCAGCAGCTACAACAGTAACATGCTGCTCTAACACTGATGCTTCACTATTAATAATCTAATGATGTCATATATAATAATATATCAGTCAGAGAGACCAAACCACTACTTTTACTGCAATACTTTAACTACATCAAGCTCATAATACTTATGTACTTTTACTGTAGTAGGATTTTTCATGCAGGACTTTTCCTTGTAATGGACTACATTGCTGTATTGGTACATTCACTTAAGTAAAGGATCTGAGTACTTCTTCCACCACTGGTTTACCTCCTCAGTATTAAAACAAAGGGGGGACCCTGAATGAACATTTTTAAAAGCAGAGAAGAACTGTACAGCAGTGAAAGGGTTAAACACTTGACAACACCAAGCTAGCGATATGACAGGGGAGAGAGATCTCAAAACAGGCATGTGATCAGAGAAAACTGCAATACCTTCAATATTAAAAAACAGGAAGACCACATGATAAAACAAGATCTAATGGGTCTGAACTGGAAAATCTGCAGAAAATAATTCTCAGAATATTCCAGTGTGCCCCCAGAGTAAAGAAACAGAAATCTTCTCTCCCTTTTTTTCTACATTTCCATTTCTTCTTTGATGCAGAGGACAGCTGGTGCAGTCTCAGATGAAAAATATATTTGAATTGTTCTTTTCTGCCTTTCATCCTCATCTCTCAGATTAGAATTTTACCTTCTTGTTGAAGCTCATTAGTTCAATTTTTATGGGAGCAGAAAAAGTGATTAGTGACCCTAAGTGAACCTGATCAGACCTTTTTCTTTCTGTCCAGAAATGTGCTGAGAATTTATTGAGGACAGAACACATCATTGGATCACATTACAACTCAATTTAAACTCCTCAGCACCTCCTGGCCGTTACATTTAGGCCCCAATTACTGCGTCTCATATCTGGATTGTTTCTAAACTTAGTGTAACCAGAATTTAATAACTGATATTCAGATGTCTGTACCTAGAAGTGCATCCAATATACTGAAATTTAATTAAAGTACAGAAACAAAAACTTTTACTCCTCATCTTATGTTCAATTGTGTTTCACAAAAACATTCTGATATCAGTTGATTTAATGCAGCATCTCACGTTTTCTTCACTGCCTGCACATCTAAAAGGTCATGAAATGCATCTTAAAGCATTAGTGGGGATTTTTTCCTTCTTTTAGTTGCTTGTGTTGCTCATCCATCACTGCAAAGTGGTTGCCCATCATATTAAATCTCAAGATATGGATGTTTTCTCAGACTTTGTGTAAAAATTATATTAAAAAATAGTGATTTGTATATAAATGTTGTGTTTGATGGGGAGGAAGAGTGTATTTTCAATGCTCTAAAGTGTTCATATTGTTCATATCAAAAATGCTTGAGGAAATTGTAAGTGTAATGCTTTATATTCTCGGCTATAAACAGTTTAAGGTTTGCTTTGGATGGGGTTTGATAGGGTTGCTTGTGCAACAATATAAAGCTTTATCATATTTACCTGTTTACACTGTCTGCTGTCCAGCCCTCACCTCCATTTCATGCTCTTGAAATGACCCAGTGTCCCCCCAGGGATAAATAAACTAAGCTATACATTGCCCAGTGTGATTTCTTCATGGTATTTTACTCAAAAAGTTGCCCATGCCCTCCAGAACAACAGTTTTTTTTTTTTTCTGATCTGACACCCCTATCAGCAATTATCAGCAGAATGAAACGGTTACAAATCACTGCTGAAAAATAAATACATTTTAGGATGTGACTATGACTTGGATAAGTTTAGGAAAAGTACACAGTTTATGTCAATATAATTACTTTGTTAAGGTTAGGGAAGCATCATGGTTCCTTAAGGTTAGGAGTCCTTCATCATCAATACTAACCATGTGGTTAGTATTAGGTTAGGGGACAATCATGGAATTGATTTTAAAAAAAATAATGTTGACTCTAGCTATGCAGACTTTGTTGCTCTATGATAACGTACTATAGCCACTAGAAGGCGCTGTCACTTGAATGTAAATATGTCATTTTGGGGCTCTTGTATAAACGACTAATCCTGTCATTTTTCATGAGAGGAGAGTCTCGAGGAAACAGGTGCACTCCTCCTGTACAGTTGAGTGCAAAGGTGTCCCCTCATGTCGTGTTTTGAGGTGTGAATTTCATTTACAATTAATGGACTGAGGAAACTGCTAGAACACATGCTGCCTTCTTCAGAGCATATATTATGACAGCAGTGGGCTTTCTTTTTGGATACATTATGCAATCAACAGGAAACTCAGGGGCGGCCCGCGGCATATAGACCACATAAGCAGTCACCTAGGGTGCCAAATGAGGCAGGGGGCAACAAATGAGTGGGACGTTTTTTACTGACAGGTGTGCTTGTGTACAACTTTTGGAAACATGCATTTGTTCATCCTTCATAGTGTTTTTTCCTCTTTTTTCCCCATTGACTTTTATGGATTTTGATCTTGTTTTGGTTTTCAAAGCCTTACTGGCGGGTGAGTTTTCACCTGACAGCCACCAACCCCCATCATGTGCTACCTCAGGCCAGGTCACCACACAATCATTGAATGGCGCCTTGATCCCCACTTGCCTTTTTGTCTGAAGGACTGGGAGGACTTTGTCTGGAGGTACCATTGTTGCACTTCATTTTAATGTGAATTCATATTTGAAGTTCTTGTACTATTGTTGCATTTTTGGGGGGGGCTTCAATCTAAAATCTTGCCTAGGGCACCAACATAGTCAGGGCCAGCCCTGAGGAAACTCATTGCACCTGTGCACCTGCAGTACCATCCAGGAAAGGAAAGAAAAAAACAAAACAAAACAACAAGAAAAACAACAAGAAAAATGACTTAAATCTTACGGTAGTGTATATTCAACCCTGTCTCCTGAAAATTACCTTTATATACTACTAACTTGCAGCAGCATAAATGTTTTAGAGGAAAATTCCAGTGACTTGAAGCAGAAGACACAAGACACTTCAACCGACTGAAACTTGACTCAATCTTGAAGAAAATGAGCAACCAACTGATAGTGAAGCAAAGTAGTGGTAGCAAGCATAGGCGCCAATGCCATGGGGAATATTGAGCACCCACAGGGAAATTGGGAGACCATATTTGGAGATAGGGCATAGCAGAGAATAAGCAAAGCAGATTTTTATCTTTAACTTTGTGTTCTTTCCTATATTAAACTTTTCTGGTATCCTGGTTTTGACCACTCAAGTCTCTCTTACAGTACATTGATGTAAAAGATGTTTGTGGACCACTGCCATCTGACGTTAATACGTACACAATAACTCTCAAACTGAGGCTGTTGCAGCCAGTATTACGCATCCAATCCATCATATCTGGTCCACTAACTACTACACCTTTTATATAACACAAGGCAGAGTTCCCCTTTGGCACCAAAACATCCGGGGCCACAAGTGAATATCCTGTTGCCACAGTTGGCTGAAGTCTGTACTTGTATTGTTGCAAGATTTCTGAGAATCTATAAATTTGGCACCTAGGTGCAGTAGTTAAAAAAAAAAAAGCTGAACGAGTTGAGACTGAAGGAAGCCATTTGGGAAAGTTTATTTTCATTTAACCTGATAGTAATTCCTGAAATAATTCCCCTTTAATCTTAGTAAACTGGAAGTATCAAAGTAGGAGACCATTGTCTCAAAAATACATTAAAATCTGTTTTTCTGCCATGATCTTGATAAAAGAGGCATTTGACCACATTTGAATAGAGAGCAATGCTGCTGCAATCACTAGGGGTGTGTCCAAATACAAAAACATTATTCAGTAAAGCACAAATAGTGGGTTTTATATGAATATTTGTTTCATACAAATATTTAAAAAATTATTTGTTTTTTTTTTACCAGTTTGCAGGTCGGTTACATCATTATCCACTGTTACATCTATCAGGGGTAAGTGCCAAGGGACTCTCCTTTCCACAAAATTAGGTTGTAAAAAATAGGCAATAAATGAAAAGTGCAAAGCAAGAATCACCTTTGAAGTTCTTCTACATGTTACTTGGTGTGTTGTCTCTGTGTTATGGGTGTATAAATAGGTAGAGGTCTGCCTGTTATGAGTCGATGAGAAAAGTTTTATCTCAGTAGTCAGCGCAGTCGTCTATGATCTGGGAGACTTTATTCATGAACACTTATTGTAACACTTAAATTTTCTAAAATTAAAAGCATTATAAAAACAAAAACAGGATTTTTAAGCCTCTTTCCACTTCTATTCGAATACAAATACAAATAATTTTGCTGCCTCAAAAAATACAGATACAAATACAAATACTGGGCTCTCTGCACATCCCTAGAAATCACAATAATTTAAAACTTGGAAAGTAAAGCAGTCAGTGTTTTAGATGCAGACAAAAAAACTTTAGAGATGTACAAGGTAAAGTAAAGTCAAACTTTCTGCTGGATGGAAATAAAGTTATTGGAGATCCAATTACTTGCAAGCCAAGTGTGATGGCCATAAAAACTGTAACGATCCTGCATTTCACTTCAATTGCAGCTCAGGATGTAGCAGATTTGCTGGATCCCTGGTGCCCCATTTCTCCTTTAACAGTTTTAATTCTGCTTAACTCTCCCTTTGGTTTCCACATTAAATATATTCAAAATGATATTACAGTATCAGTAATAAATTAAAACTTGAGAAGCCGGGTTTTATGATTGAGTCATTAGTTTAATTAAAAACTGTAACTCTTGAGTAACTCCGCTTCCACCAGATTTAATTTCTTGTCATGACCTTATTGTGAAATGTCCACAGATCCACAGGTGCTCATAAACCAGAATATTACATTTTTAAGAGTAGAATTAAAATATTCAATAATTAAGTTGTGGCTCAACTTACATATCAACTTCTCTGTGTCACAAGAGGACAGGGACATTTTCACCTTCCAGGAGGTGTTCACTTTCATCATCCAGATGCCTACATTTGTTAATTTTTAAGTTATACAAAGATTTCTTGAAGCTAGAGCTTATTTATTGAGTTTGTGTAAATCTAAATAGGCAGAGGCAAAGAATACATTTAGTCATAACTTTGCGCTGAACTATTTTCTGCACACTGAGCCTGTCTAAGTGGTCACCTGTAGTCACATGGTGTACTCTTCTCACTGCCTCGAAACTAACATACCCTTTGTCAACATGGCGGTGTACTTAACATTGCTCTGCTCACTCTCTTTCTGCCACACAGTTCATCTTCCTGCCACCACTGCTGCTACAAACCTGTCTTCTAGAAATTACAAAGATGTTTTGGAAATTACTTTTTGATGGGAAACATAATTGCTGCCTCGATTATATTCACTGGCAGCATTTTTTTTCCCAGTGGTGAAAGTGCTACATTTTTGTGCCACACACAAATCATTTGGGACTTGATTGGAGTGGTGATGTGGCCACAGCGCAGGGCTTTGACATTGAAGATTGGGTTTCATATCTTGAGTATCATTTGTGGTTAGATGATGTTCATTTTGTAAATTATGGTCCCATTTAGATGAAAACAGATGATAAAGCAGGGTATGCTGTAGGGCTGCTGTAGGGCGTGGCTAAGTTGTGATTGACAAGTCGCTACCACAGTGACAACGTTGGTTAGGAAACGTAAATATGGCGTAACCCCAGATTCACACAGCTTTAGCCGTCGCTATTTCAGTGCATTTTCAGTTCATGAACGTTAATTGTAACATTTTGGTCACCTAAAAAAGTCTTGTTCGAGGTTTGGTTGTGGTAAAAGGAGTCAGATATTCAGTTTTTCTGGAAAGTATATTTTGTTTTAATGGTTTTAAGCCTGTTTTTTGCTAGCAAAAATTAGCATTAGCATTATCACAGTTAACCATGGACTGTAAATGCACCGTGCTAACCGAGCTAGCAGCTAGCGCTAGGGTCAGCTCCAACCTCTCGTCCAAATATGGTCACTTCTGGCTCCAAAAATCCAAGATGACGATGGTCAAAATGCAAACACGAGGCTTCAAAACAGGAGTCCTCAAACCAATGGGTGATGTCACGGTGGCTACATCCATTATTTTTTTACAGTCAGTGGTGAGGACATGATGGTCTCTCATCTCCAGCACCTGTTGAATGGTGGGGGAGGGCTGGCGAACTGGAGAAAGAGGCTGTGGCCAATTCACATAGAATGTGTTTTCTCACAGTACAAATATGTTGTTACATTTTGTTAAATGTATCAGTCCACACTGAGACAGTCTCTCGGAGACCCCCCATGTTTTTTTAGACTTTGAGTCTATGGGTGCATCCCAAGTCTCTTAAATTGCATCCACATTTCCCTCACTTGCGTCTTTTCCTTGCGTCTTAGTCCCTCCCACCCAGGATGCATAGAGAGACGCAAGGAAACCAAGCGAGGAGAGAGGAAACGAGGAAATTTGTTTTTAGAGACATGAGACGTCTGTTTCTGATGACGGCGGCAGCTGATCACAGCTGGATCAGCTGTCAGTCGGCTTTAACTGCTGTAGAAACTTATGGATTTTTGTGTCTGCACACATGTGCACTGTGCTGACACAAATAAAGGTGCACAGTCATCACTGCCAGAGCAGTTTTTTCCTCTCTGCAGCCTGTTACCTGTTTAACAAACACCTGCATTTATACTATTTATCGATTATTTGCATCTGTATTTTTTGATAATCCTGATAGTGAATTCATTATTTAATAAACCAGAATATGATCAGGGTGTCTTCTGAACACTGGAAAATATGTATTTTGGCTAAATGTTTCAGGGCAAATGGAAATGATGTAACTCATATCAAACCCGACACTCAGAAATTTTCAGCCTCACATGTGACTGAATGGAAATGATGATAAATGACACAAAATATAAATGTGTTTAACTGTTATTATGGATAAAATTAAAGTCAGGAAGAGTCTGTCTGTCAGCAAGAAACAGTTTATTGGGGGAAATAACAGATAATGAAAAGAAAAATCTTTCTAATTAATGAAGAAAGTTGTTTATGGTTCTTCTGTTGATCAGACCGACAATTAACAGATTTTTAACTAGATGATGAATCAGAAAACAAATAAAACTTAAAACTTGGGAGTGATACACTTAAATTTAATCTGTAATCTGTCTCCAGTTTGGTATGAAACTGCAGTGATGTATCAGATCAGTCTGATCAGCTGCAGCGTCCAATCAATAACTGATATCCAATAAGGGGGGCGCGTCGGCTGGTAAAAGACTTCCGTGAAGGCTGCTCTTGTGTTTCCTCGCCCCTCGCCCCTTGATCCTCGGAGCAGAAATAAGAGACTTGGGATGCCCGTCAAAATGGTTCACCAGGAACAACTTCCGGTTCAGGCGAGGAGCAAGGAGCGAGGAAAGATCAAATAAGAGACTTGAGATGTACCCTATTTCTGTCATGTTAATTGTGACATAATCTGAATTTATTAACCGTATCAATGAATCAATAAATACAAACACTTTCGATTTCTTCCTGTGGAGCCGACATGCAGACTATTTTGGTTCAGTAAATTTCAGCCTGGTGAAGGCAGTTTGTCCGGCCGCCGTCCTCTGAGCTCCACAGGAGCTGCAGCTGACAGACGGCCGCTTCTGTGGACAGAGACGCTGAACGCAGGTGAGAAGTGAGGAGGCTGCAGAGAGGCGAAGAGTGTGAATGGACTGTTATGCTCACATGAGACAATTTTTTTTTTCTGCTTGTGGTAAAGTGTTTGGGTGTGAGAGGAACAGAAGTGACTCTTTTGCCATATTTTTCTTTTGGTCGTTGCGTTCTGAGCTTCTGAAGGAGCACGAAAGGGAAGGGAGGAGTGTATTTGTTTGAGTGTCTAGTTCAAATATCACCAATCTTTCTCCAGAATGACTGACTCTACCTTTAACTAAACAGTGCCTAAACATTTAGTCGTTAAAAGCAGATATTATATTGCTAGAACAGATATCATCAGACAATATTTACTGCAGTAGATTAATTGATTAGCACATTTGTCAACTTGAACTTGACAGATGTGCTAATTAACAATATGTTGCACTGACATATTCCTTACATTTTCAACTAATTGTATTTACTGTTGCAAATTAGTAAGATATGAATGCAATTAGTATGAGATACGGTTGGCTGCTGTTCATATAACATTTCAAAAGCCCCACCATGGTCTACCTTCACCTACGGGGGACGTTATTATCTTCACTCCCCACTCCCTGCTGTGCTATAAGCTTGGTGTTTCCTTTTGGGGCTTGACAAGGTCAGAGTCTGCATATCAGTGTTGCATATCTACATTCACATAATCATTTCATTTCTGACTGAAATAAAGATTATTTCTCCCTCAGGCAGCTTTGTACAGAGGGTCATAAATGAAGTTATTTTGGGGGGTTTTTCCGCAATGAATAATCAGCTTTCCCTGTTTCACAAAGTAACTTTTACATCATGAGGAAATGTATTCTGTGTTTAGAAGAAAACAGTAAACAAGTGGGTAATTTTCAGAACACAATTATTCTGCAGTCTCAAGAAAACAATCATATGCAGTATTGTCAAGATCCCAAAAGGACTTTCTCATGAATCAAAACAAAACAAACTAATCCAAGAGTCATACTGAACTACTCAACTCGTACTGTACACCGGCTGTGACAGTGACTATATCATCTTAGTAAACCATTGTCAAATAGGATTGTCAGTTTTGTCACATACTCTCTGACAAAAGACTCCCGCCACTATGTCTGTACCTGCCAACGACAACGCATGCCACTAAAAAAACAGACGTACTGTGCCGTGTTTTTCTCTCCGCAAGCATGAATGCTATTTGAGGTTGTATTCCTGGCAAATATATATTTATATGTTCTTTGTATATGTTCTGGTTTAGGATAAAACACAAAGAAAACACGCTGTTCTTTGCTTCTGACACTGCTAGACAAAGTGGAATAGAAATCAGGCCAAGGCAGAGACAGAGAGAGAGACTCATTGAGATAGATTGAAGGTAGAAAAAGGGAATAACAGAAATATAAAAAGACCAAGATAGACCTGGAGAGTTAGAGGGTAGTGAGAGATATTTTTGATTGTGAGAAATGACTGATAGACAGATAGGCTGAGGCTAAGTGACAGGGAAGACGTGGAGAGAAAGAAAAAGAGGACAACGAATAGAAAAAGGAAAAGACTAATAGATTGAGACGCGTTTCTTCAAACCTCTCATCATCTTTCAAAGCCCACTCTCGCTATTACTTGTCCTTATCTTTGCTCTTCTGCTTATCATCTTCCTTTTGCTTTTGTCTATTTGTCTTTACTGTTAATGAGATGTCAAGTTTGACTTTGCAAATAACCACTGTTTGTGTGACGAATGAGGCAAGAACTTCAAAGGCTTTTTCACAACCTGGTTATCACATTTTTTTTTTACTTTTCATTCCTTTTGGTTTTCATAACATTTACTCACCAAGTTAATTACTGACATCTCGGGATGCTACAACAGAGTCAACACCCTGTTTCTTCTTATAGGTTAACCAGTGGTTCCCAACCTGGAAGGAAAAGATAAAATTTAAGGGTCAGGACATAACTAAAGAGATAAACGGAGCTAGGAAAAGACATTGCAATCGGGCTTCTAAAAATTATTCAAATAAACTGGAAAAAATGACAATGCAAACATATTCAACCATGTGACATTAGGTCAGAAGTAGAATGCTGCTTTGTTTTAGGGGTCAAGAACCAAAAACAATGGGAACCACTGATCTAAAACACTTATTTGAAGGTATAACTCAATGTAAGCACATCCACAAATCTGTGATACTGATCTAAAGGACACTTATAGACATACACACAGGTTGGGTTAAAAGAAAACAAAAGCAAACAGTGAATAATCAGTAATCATGTAATATTTTATATTAAGTGAAACCAGCATCCAGGGACTTTGGCAGAAAGATCATTTCTTTCATTGTGTCTGATTCCTGGTTGCAATACATCAGTTAACTTACCATGAGACTGGTGGAGACTTAAAATTAATACGTAATGAATCAAGGATGTAAAATTCGACTCAAAAAAACAGGTTTGAATGGAAACGGCGAGCGAGATTAGAAATGTACTGAACTTATCGCAGCAGAGGGGATGTGAGATCAAAAAGGGCAGGGAGGGCTGCACTGTAGGTCTGGCAAAGGAGATGAGTCGAGCAAAGAAAACTGGATGAGATGAAAGAAGGAATGAGAAGGTGAAAAGGTGTAAATCTGAAGAGAGAGATGCTCTCTTTCAGCCTCTTTGGGGTTTTCATCTTTTTTTTTCTTTTTTTTCTATTAGTCTCTATGGTAACTCTCACAACCGAAACATGATCTGAACATTAAACAGCACCACGGACAGCGTCAAACATCCACCTACAACTCAGCCATCTCTGGAAGCGACATTCATGACTTCAAATAGTGCAATCTGAATATCCAAACTATATCCCTGACTTCAGAACAGCATGATACTTATAGTTCAGATCATTTAAATCTGTATCAAGTCATATTTTTTCCTATAAAAAGTGAATCATATGACATAGTGTTATTGCACTCAACCTGCCGCCTAGAAAAGGCAAAGAAGGAAAAATAGAAAAATTGCAGCTTTAGAACCAGGTGTATTTTTATATACTATGTTATGTTTATGGAAACCAGGCAGAAAGGAAAGAGAGAATATCGTTTGAGCTCCCCTCAGCTTTACAAAGCATTTTAGCATCTTTCAGCAATTTTTTTTTTTGGTTTTATGGCCTGCAACTTTACTGTTTTAGTTCATCAGCATTGTTTTGATGCAGCAAAAAATCTCAGATAAACCCTCCTGGCCAGCACCAAACAGCAGACAGACTGTGACTATGTATTTCTGATGATCCGAATAGAGTGAGACACACAAAGAAGCATAAGTTGAATACGGCTTTATTTCCGGCCAGGGTTCTGTCACATGCAAATACAATGAACAACAATCCCAGCTCAAGCCAACTTGAGCTAGGATCTTTTATACTTTGCCACTTTTTCAACATATGTTTTCCATTATCAGTGGACTTTTCCTTTGTATGATGATTTATGATATTGACCTGTCAATATGTCAGACATCTTGGCGTCGTTCCCATCAAGCTACTGAATTTACACCTAAGGGCCCCGCGCTAGATGTTGTTCCAGTTTGTCTTATTGACACATGAACATGGTGCCTCAACTAAAGGTTTCTTACATTCCTTAAGATGCATGCAACACAAAGAAAATACCTAATATCACAGATAAAGTTAACATGTAGCTGGTGAACATGTTTAGCAGCAAAAGAGCCTGATATTTTTTATCAGAGAGGAGCCAGAAGAGGCCAAAACAGAGCTGAAAAGCAGAACTAAAGTAGAGTTACATTCATCAGGTGGCCAGACACATGACTTCAAATGAAGGTTAATTTGTTCCATGTTTGCTGAATAAAATAAATAAACATATAAAATAGAAACACAGCCTTGCGGTTGTAAATCTCCACCAACTAGTCGAGTTGCAGTTTACATCCATGTCTGTCCAGACTCATATAATATTTTTAGTGAGGACTTTGAAAGAATTTAATAAAAGGGATTAAGTGGCTTGAGTATGGCCAAAAATGTGTTTTGTGGGGTCACAGTGACCTTGACCTTTGACCTTTGACCACGAAAATTGAGTCCAAGTGGACGTTTGTGCCACATTTGAAGAAATTCCCTCAACATGTTCTTGAGATATTGAATTCATGAAAATAGGAGCAAATATTTTTGTCAATATATAACTTTACAAAAATTAATTTATCATAAAATAAAACCTAACACAGCTTTATAATATATTTTGTCAGTGTTGTGACAACAGGCGGTTGTGCTGCCACCAAGCTGCTCATAAAATCACTGAATGCAGATTTGATATAGATTCTTCGACATGGCTGACAGGTATAGCTACTTTTTCATCACTTTCATTTTAATTTATTTACTGACACCTTTCATATTTACGTTGTATGTGTTGCTAAATATTTTGCAGATAGTGTCATGGAAAATGACACACTTATTGACTTCTAACACCTTCCAAAAGACAGAAAAAAATGTGAGAAGTGATGTCCAATAAACATTTTTTCATCTAAATTTGTTCCATGTTGTTCATATTTTTCAAGCAACCTTGGTTTATTTATTATTTTCACAGGAAATGGTGCAGATTGTATGTATTCAACATTGTGTTTACACAGCGTTGTGTAAATTCTTCACTGTAATTCAATTTAAAACTTAATTTGCTGGCCACTGTCTGTATTTTGTTCCCACCTGAAAACGATGACTACAGTATGAAAGCATCTTGGTTAAAAGAAGAAGACTCAGAATCTTTGATGTGTCAACTGTCGAGCTCCTCTGAGGGCTGAATAACTGGAAATCAGTGCAATTGACAGGAGAGCAGAGACGTATCAGTTAATTGACATCAGAGCACAATACATGGTGAGGCAACGGGATGACAGGACCTTATGTGGTGGCCACGGGCTGATGATAAGAGGAGGAGATTATAAATCAGCCACCGAACATGGTCAAACAAAGGTGTTGTCATCCTGTGAATGCTGAGTTTTTGTTTGTTTGTTTGTTTTTTTCTTGTGGTGTCTGAAGGGACATAGACCATCAGGGCTGAGAGGAGGCATACACTGAAAATTGGCATGTCAAACACACCGTTATACCGTGTTTTAAATGCATTACAAGAATTATTTGGTTGCAGGTGGGAAATCATTCTCCTATGATGGATGTCTCAATATTGAATGTCCTTAGAAAAGAAACCTTCATTTTTATTTTTAAGGTTCTGTCTCTAAAGATGATTTTTAGTGAAGATCTCTAATGCATTTTTATTTATTTATTTTTGCTATTAAACTCAAATGTAGCTGTTTGGAAATATCTCACTTTCATATCACATTATTTGAGTTCCTCCTTTTGGGAATCCAAAAACTATAAACAGAGAATGTATATGCACATACAAATGTTAATGTTTTAGGGTGTGTTTGTCCTTTAACTCCCTCTCTCTCTGCCCCTCTTAATGGTATTAGTTCAAGTATAGGGATCCTTCAACTAGTTTTCGAAGCTTCCAGATACAGAACAGATAAATATGTACCCTGTTGAAATTTCTGACTGGTATTGCCCGCTGTATTTTGACTCTATGCTGACGTCCTACAGTGATTTTAATTCCTGCCAAATGCACATCTGGTATTTCATGCAGCTGAACACCTAGCCTGATTACACAAGTCATATAATTTTAAAAGGGAAGTGACCTTGTGTCACTAGATTACTGCCTTCGTCTAGTAAATTATTTTATTGCCCAGATGACGGTTTGTAATTTTTAATATGCATGACCCAAACTAAATGACTGACCCCTTCTGCTAATACAAATGATGCTGGAGAGTGTTTTAGTCGGTACAGACTCTACCTGAGTCTATTAGTACTATAACACTGTAAACCCAGCGAATGAAGGCTCCCATTTTCTAAATGTTCTACAACAGCTGATTTCATTTTCATTCCTACTTTCAGGTTGAAGTTGTTCTCAGCAGGGACACAAATTGCAATTTGCAGTTTAAATGAGAATCTGCAGACTCTCAAGACGGCGACAAATAACTAACTACTGTGCGATGAAGTCACAAGACTTTCCTCAGATACCAGCTGTTTGATTAGCACTCAAGCTAAAATAATCTGTTAGTAGCATTGGTGATTCTGAAGTCAGTTTTCTTAGCATTTAAGAAACTGGTTATTAACATGTTTTCTCTCTATATATACAAATAAAGCACTTTGATACCAGAGATCTTATTTCTCAGTTGGACCTTTTGCTTCGGCTCTGACTGGGTGCTCTCCATGGTGCTGAACTAACACATCTAACCCACAGACTGTCTATAAAGATGGACGTGGTGAGGTGTTATGTCACCCATTGGTTTGCACTGGACCCGGTTTGAAGCCCAGAGTAGTAGCAGCTTATGGTTGGCGCCATCTTTTCTGTTTGGAGCCAGGAGCTTCCAAATAAGGGAATCAACGCCCACGCAGTGAACGTCAAAGTTACTATAAGTCTTCAAATCTTATTAACGGAGCAATAATTTCCACATACTTATTAGAGGGATTTATTTTGTCTATATAAAAATAAAGCCCACATCATTGTTAGAGGCTGGACAGGCAGACTTTCACTTTGAGACCTGAGATGTTATTTCTCAGTTGGACCTTTTGCTTCGGCTCTGACTGGGTGCTCTCCATGGTGCTGAACTAACACATCTCACCCACAGACTGTCTATAAAGATGGATGCGGTGAGGTGTGATGTCATCCGTTGGTTTGCACTGGACCCGGTTTGAAGCCCGCAGTTGCAGCTTATGGTCGGCGCCATCTTTTCTGTTTGGAGTGAGGAGCTTCCAAATAAGGGAACGCCCACGCAGCAAACGTCAAAGTTACTATAAGTCTTCAAATCTTATTAACGGAGCAATAATTTCCACATACTTATTAGAGGGCCCGAATTCAGCGATTGAAGCCATAATGACTCGTTTTGAATGGGAGTCAGTTGGTCAGTTGGCTGATTCTTGGTCTGCTATGTCCTTTACTAGAAATTAAATTATAAATAAATACCAAATCACTTTATTTTAAAGCAAGTTTAAAAGATAATAATAACAAAGTCTTTTATTCTGAAGGCTGGACTCTCATTTTGGTTTATCTCATATTTAATCTTGTCTACAATTATTCAAGAACAGATCTTTACTGAACACTCTTTGCTCCAAAATGAATATTTGTCTCATATTCCATCAATGTGTGGTTTGATTCAATAAACAGAAGATTAGAAAAAAGGTCAATGGAAACAGATTTTTGGAATAAAACCTTTAATGATATTGCTGGACATGCTTCCATTCGTGTGTTTAATCATTGCAACAGCTTCCTCACCCAAAACTCTATCGATCGACTACAGTCTGTACAGAACTCAGCTTCCAGGCTTTTAACCAGAACTAAGAGGTGTGACCATATCACATCTGTTTTGGCCTTCTTGCACTGGCTCCCAGTTTTCTATGTGTTAGAATTGATTTTAAGAACTTTTTGAATAATTTTAAGTTGCTCCTTGCTAAATTTCTGACCTCTTTGTACCAGATGAACCAGCTTAAAACTGGAGGGGAGAGAACATTTGCACTAAGGCCAGAATTCATTTGATTAGACTTTATACTTTGCACTTTGTAACTTTGCTTTATACATATAGGTTATTATTATTATTATTAAATATTCATCTCCATCAGCATAGACACCTGCATCTGTATATAGCTGCCAATGACTGTTGCATCTCTCATTGTGTAAGACCAATTGTTAAAATATTTACTCCATCAAACTTATTACCAGGTAAGTCATAAACAACACACAAAAAGGTCGTCCAAGATTGACTCTGACCTTTAGCAACCTGAAAAATACTATATAAATTTGGTGGGTGGACACAAGAAACAAATCAGGTCATGAATTGGTTGTGTCGTCATAGCGACAGTCACATAACACTTCTGCACTTTTATGTCCATATCCCATCGCTGCCAGTTTCTAACATGTTCTGTCGTGTTACTGAGGTTCCTGTCATTTCCAGTTTGTTGCCACCAGTTCCAGCCACCCATGCCTGAACCCCCACACCCACTTGCACACCCTTAGTATATATACCAGCCCCCTGCCAGGTCTATTGGAACCTTTTATCCATAGCATTATAGTATCTAGTTGCATGTTTTTTAGTTTTTTCATGTCTGCAAGCTTCTTCCCTTTTTGGATTTGTTTGCCTTTGCAGATCGACTGTATGTTACCGTTGCCTTGAACCTAGAAGTAAGCTAGGTAATATTAAGCTTAGGCTACTTGTTGTTGTGCTGTTGCCCCTGAGCCTTGCTTTTGAGGTCAGACATGAAAAACAGAAACTGTGAGCAGCAACTAAATCAAAAGATGTACCAGGATTTCAGGTGCTCGCAGCTCCAAACATAGTGATTCATATTTTCTGCTTTTGATAACTTTTGTAGGAAATGTACTTAAAATGTTCATAATACAAAAACATAGCATGGTGTTAAAATGACAAATGTCCAAATGTTTTATATGACAAGTAATGAATTCAGTTCAACAGGAATATTTAATAAAGAAACTCAATGATAGTTTTGTTTACATTTCAACACAGACAGTAAACCAAACCAGGCAGTTTAAAAGCCACAACTCTTCAAATCTACTGAATCATTTGTAATGATCAATAAACCTATCAAGCTGCTGCAGATATGATATTATGGTCACTGTGAGCTGTGGGGCAGTGAGGACCTTACTTATTGCCCCTTTAAATGGACACTCCAGATAATAATCCCCCCACTGACCAGAGGAGGGCAGTCTGGTGGGAGTTCATGCTCCCCATCAGCTCCTCGCTGGCCTCCTGGTGACCGCACACAGCTGCAGGCAGAGACATAAAATGAAAGACAGCATCAAGTGACAGTCTCATCATTTACCACACACACACACACACACACGCACACCTGCACATGTGCCGTATATGATTAAAAACCTCATACGTGACATGTGACACCTACAAACGCTGACATACCTATAATTGAAATCCTATCATGATAAACTTCTACATGCACACTCACATCAATAAAATCCTTTCACGCTTCATACTTCATCATACACGCGCAACACCTATCCCACAGGTATGATTGAAAACCTTATATTGTACTGAGCTCGGTTTGACCCACGACCCCTCTCACTCCTGTGAAAGCTATGAGCTGATTTAACATTGATTGAAGTATCATACAGCTGATGGGATGCGGTGTTTCTGAGATGTACTGCAAATGTACCATGAATGATCCAGCTCTAATTACAGTGAGGAGAAGTGAAAGAGAGATGTGATGATGGACAGCCAGCCAGCAGCAGGTAAACAAAAACTTCAGAAATATAGGAAGGCATGCCCTGCTCTGACAGGCTCCAATTTTCTGGGAAGAATTTTCATCAGATGTTGGATCCAGGCTGCAGGGATTTGCTTCCATTCAGCCACAAGAGCATTAGTCAGGTCGGCCGCTGATGTTGGATGATAAGGTCTGCGCTCCAGTTCATCCCAAAGGTGTTAGATGAAGATGAGGTCAAGACCAGAGTAGACCAGACATGTTCTCCCACACCAAACTGGGAAAACCATTCCTTTATGGACCTGGCTTTATGCGAGGGGGCATGTCATGAATTTTTTTTGTTTTCTTTTTCTTTTTTGTGTCAGAGTGCAGTAGCCAGCTGAGAATCTTGTGGTTTCCCATTTATTCCAGTAGAGGGTCACCATCTCTTGACTGCTAAGGAAATGTGTGGGACCTTCATCATGACAAGACTTAATTAGGAACTCTTCATATTTTGTCTTTCAGTAACAAAGTGATCCTGTCTGTTTTTATACGTTTTATTGGATTCATGGAAGATGCTTGAGAGCAATAGAAAAACACATAAATCTTTAATCCAGTGGTGGAAGTAGCAAAACAATCTGAAAAAATATTCTCTTACAAGTAAAAGTTGTGCATTCAAAATCTGATGTAAGGAGAACGTGATATACTCTAAATGTACCTAAAATATCAATACCCTATCTGTACCCTATTAGTTTTTATTTTTAGTACTAATGCACTGCACTATTAGCACAGCTGAATTACTGTTTAAGTAGAATTTGAATGTTGTAGCTGGTTAAGGTGGAGCTAATTTCAACCACTTGGGTCATTTAATGTACAACAATGATTCATATTTGATAAATTGATCGTATGTCTTGTATGTAAAATCTTAATCTGCAGAGTAACTATAGCTATCAATTAAATCACAGAGTAAAAAGTATAAAATTTACCTCTGAAATACACTGGAGTAGAAGTTTAAAGTTATATAAAATGGAAATACTAAAGTAAAATACCTCAAAATTGTACTTAAGTAAATGCATTTGTTTCTGCTATGAGAACCAAACTATGAAACTGGTCACTTAAAATTCTCACTGGGAGAGGCTGGTGCCATCTGTAACAAAATAATGCTTTCTCTTATATGTATTTTTTCTACTGTTTTAATGATTTATTGATCCACTAGTCTGTTTTTTTTTCCATCAGTGAGTTGTCACGTCCCAGAGGTCCTCTGAGCATTTGTTGATGTATAATTTGCATGTGTGCTTTAATTCTATGCATGTGTTGTGGATCTCTCTCCCCCCCTCTCTGGTGATCCTGCTGTGGTGCCTGTGTGTGATGGGCTGCAGGTGGGCTGTGCTAATTGAATGATTGTGACTGTGCGAGTGTGTAGGTTGTTCCAGGGAGCTGATTGTTTCCAGCCACTGAGCTTGCAGTTTTAAGGCCAGCTTCCTCCAGCTCCCGTGGGCTCTCCTCTCTCTGCTTCCAACCAACATGTTTCAGTGTGAAATGTTGTATGTAGATTTGCTAATGTGATATACAAAGTTCAGTAGGGGTGTGTAGCATTTATGTTTAATTCTATCTTCTCCTGTTTTTGTGACGCTAGGAGTTAGTGGTTTGTCTTACTGTTCTTTTTGTTTGAGTAGCTCAGGTTGCTTAGCTTTAGTTCCCTTCTGTTTGTTTTACTGTTACCCCACCCTGAAGCTTTAAAGACTTTAAATAAAACCTTTAAAGGGCTGCTAATCCCTTGTTGCTGGCAGTTCTTGAGAGCTGGGAAGAGGGGAGTCTCATTCTTTTCATGTTGCGCCGGGGTTTCCCCTAGGCTGAGTCGTAACAGTCTGACAGTGTTTGCTGCTGCTGCTGCAGGACTCATCTTCTTTATTGAGATCAGTAATTTGTTGAGCTTCATGTTATCTCACCTAACCTAACAAGTTTAATCTCAGTTACTGGCAGCAGATGAGGTGTATTTTATGACTGTGTGCTCCAGTATTGAGACACAGGGTGCACTTCACTGTTCTCTCCACTAGAGAGTGCCAGATGCAGTGATTTTTTTTTTCCCCAGTCAGGGAGGGAAGGAGGGAGGGGAATCCCTTCCTTCACCGCTTTTCTGACTACCTGCCTGAGTGACTTACTCACTGCTTCAGCTTGACCTAATAAATCACATTACTGAGGCCAGCAGTGTAATTACTGGCCAGCTGTCGCGCCTCTTCTTTAACTCTGGGCTGGATTGTGTGAACCGGACTGGACTGCGGGAGAGTCAGCAGAGTGGAATGGACAGAAATCCAATGGAGAGGACTGAACTGGACTCAGGTGAGTTATAATGAAGGGGAGAATGAGATGGGAAGTGCCACGATCCAGGTCAGCACTATCACAGCTCCACCACCGAGATGACAACCCTACTGTGCTGTCAGAGACTGTTAGGTCTCTGTGTGTGTGTGTCAGACAGTAACACATACCTGCAGCACTGTATTTCACCTGCTACAGAGAAAAACTGTAGCTTGTATGAATTTATATATCAGTATCTCACATTAAAGATTTAAAGAACTACTTTAAGCCTTCAGATGACCCCTTTAAAGATTTAATTAGAATGATTTTCACTTTCCCACATCAGAGAATGAGGCTTTGACAGCTTGGTCGAGACTTCTTATATGTTTTATTGTATTTTATTTCAGTTATAATGATGCAGCTTCCCGTAAACCCACAGATGAAGATACAGAGACAGGTTAAAAAAAAATGATGAATTGATCTGCCATCACTTCCTGCTTTCATGTGTTGAGTAAGAAGACGGATAAAGGTGAATTTTCCTGCTACATGGATGGAAATTTAATGCTTCTGATGCTTATTTCTGCTGCAAAAACAAAAAAAACAAAAAAAAGTGTGGGTGGAACAGCAGGAGCTCAACCCAGAAACGTGTGAAGTTCAAAGAACAGACCAGAGTGAGTTACCTTGTAGAAGCTGTGAGTCACAGCAACGAGCACAAAATAACATCAAAACCTTTTGATCCTTGTGCTTCAAATTTAACAAGAAATATAATTACGTTTTTTTTTACAATTGCTAACACACTTCTGTATACGTTTTCAAAACTGGTCACACAGGTAATCTCACATCCAAAATGCACTAATTCAACCAAAACACTTCAACTTTCACAACATCCATATTTCAGGATCAACTCTGACGAAATTCGGCTCCCGACTAGAAAACTTTGTCACTTACCAGACAAAAAACACAAACAACTGGTAGCATTACAATATGTATCAGTATTGTCTTTGAAGTAGCTTTTATTTATATTAAAAATGACACTTCTTTATCACATGGATGGTACCTTACAGTATATGTCATGGAAAAGAATCAGAAATGCTGCAATATGCTTCAGTAATCCCGGTATATACTATATCATCACATCTTCTTATGTCCTCTCTTGTATTACACACCTGGGAAAGAATCTTTCTGCAAGCCAGATTGATCCCTGGCAACCAGACAAACCTGCACATATGTCCATGCATCCAGCGTTCATTGCATCCAGGAGAGACATCTGATCATGTGGACATGTAGTCATAAATGTTCCACCTCCATGAGGAAAATAATTCCTTTATAAGATGTAGAACAATGTATTAAATTGCGTCTAATTTACAGTAATCTGTGTTGTTTTTTTAATGTAAATGTAACAGTTTTGACAGTAGAGTTTTGTTGGTGGTTGAACTTGAATGAGAAAACATTTCATGAATTTTTAAAGATGAGTTCACTGAACGCGTTTTGTGTCAAAGCAAAGATAAGTGATCCACAGTTTACTCCACATTGACTGTGCTGCGCTGACTGTGTGAGGAGGTTTAAACAATTGAACTCAGTAATGAGAAATGTGTGTCAGCAATTGTAAAAAAAAAAAAATGTAAGTATGTAGAAGTCAGCATTTATGCAGAAGTATTTTATTGATAGAAAACAAAGCTTGTCATGTTTGAACGTTATGTATTAAACCTTTTAATAGTACACACAAACAGCACTTCTTCTACCTCTTGTTGATTGGCTGATTGTTCAGAGAAATGTAATTGGAAATGTTTGGTGAATATGACAACATAGCTATAAAACACATCAATGATTCCAGTTAGAAAAAATCGAAACCAAAGATCAATAACAGGTGAGGATGAGGTGCCTTTATCTGATCAGGTGTTCGATGGCTTCCTGCTGACCTGTCCAATAGGCCTACTTGAGATGATGTCAGTCCACGATAGATGTCCATGAGTCCATGAATGAGTAAAGAGAGTCTAGCATTGTAAGGCCTTTATTATAAGAAACTACTGTCATTTTGCAAACTCATTTTTATCTGTAACTGAAAGTCAAACTGAGATCAGGACTTCAAAGACCTTGAAGAGAGAAGGACAATAAACTTCCTTTAATCTAATCTCATGGTGTGGTAATAAAGTCTGAGCTGGCTGCCTAATATTGGCATCTGCAGGAGGTGTGTGTGTGTGTGTGTGTGACATCCATAGTTGTCTGTAAGTGCATGGATGTGTGTGCTGGATATAGACATTCCATCTGTGTGTGTGTGTGTGTGTGTGTGTGTGTGTGTGTGTAGGTGAAGCTGTGGTTGATGACAGCCAGCAGGAGATCTGGCGCCCCCTCTGAGCCCGACTCCATCAGTGAGAGAAGAGGAGACGATCAGCAATGACAACGACGGAGGGGGGGCGAAAATCTGATTCTGTGACACTGTGTGTGTGTGTGAGAGAGAGAGAGAGAGAGAAGTAGAGAGAATAAATGTCAGTCATTATTCTCTCACCATAACAGTGTACATACAGCCCCTATTGGCCATAGATATATATACACGTACATGCCACGTTGTGTGTTTCTAGTCGTATCGATGTGCCAACACGACCGCGATAATAGAACGAGGCAGTGACCCCTCTGAAAACATACGAGGTCTATCTGCTCTTACAGTCATAACTCATTGAATTGTCAATCAATTTCTCATGTTTATACTAGGGATGTGCCCATTATTTGTATTTGTATCAGTATTTGTTGAGGCAGCAAAATTATTTGTATTTGTATTCGAATTAAAATGGAAAGAGGCTTCAAAATCCTGTTTTGTTTTTATTATGCTTTTAATTTTAGAAAATTAAAATGTTACAATAGTTCATGAATAAACTACCTTGCGAAGGAGGTCCACACACCAGATAAAATTATATTCATCGCCTAATTGCAGACAGACCTCTACCTATTTATACACCCATAACACAGAGACAGCACAGCGTGTAACATGTAGGGAAGAACTTCAAAGGCAATTATCGCTTTGCACTTTTCATTTATTGACTATTTTTTTACAACTTAATTTTGTGGAAAGGAGAAGGGGAACAACAGGTTATGGAGAGTCCATCGGGAGCACTTTGCATGTGTCAGTAGCTCAACTTTATCTCTGGGGAACACCCCCAACTCCAGAAGTGATGTCCAAATAAGGAAATGTGCGTCATGTAGCAGGTGGATGTGACTCCCCTCGTTGAGACCTGCTGATAGACGTAGCAGAGGAGAGACATTGAGATACCAATGTAACCGACCTGCACGCTGGTATTTGACATGTTTTTTTTTTCTTCACAAAAACAAATAATTTAAAAAATATTTGTATGAAACAAATATTTTTTAAAAAACCCCCACTATTTGTGCATTGCCAAATAATGTATTTGTATTCAGGCACACCCCTAGTTTATACTTAAGTTGTAATGGCTGTAATGGCTTTCATACCAGAATATTTCTGCAAGGTAACAGTAAGCTGATATTACTACTATAAATCAAAGTTTTTCTTATTTAATATGTTACTATGATGATTTTGAAGTATGTTTTTTTATATTAAATTCGATATATTCGTTACAGTAGAATGTTGTAAATGAAATGTTATTCCTTGTTTCTTTGTTCAGCCATTCCTGTCCGAACGCAGCACAAAAGTCTGGCATTTTCTACAGTGTAAAGCAGAAAGATACCCACTGCAACATGAAATATCTGCGTGTACTGTATACATCGTCTATTGAGAGGATGATTTCATATGTCAGTGCCTTCCAAAATCATTTCAAACCACCGTTTGATCTCACCCAGCCATGGTTAATGTTTGATAGCTGGAGGCCATAAACTAAAAAAAAAAATAGAAGATGAATCAAAACCTCAGCTGACAACTGTACAGTTTAGCAATTTTTATTCCAACTTCACATCCAGTTATTTCATTAGCAGCAACAAAAATGTTCAACAAATATATTTTGGGATTAAATCAGTATTTGACTAATATAAAGGTAGATAACAGCATGTTTTTGTATTGAATCTGTTGATTTATTATACTGATATTCAATGTTTGTGCCAAAAATATTGAAACATCCAGATGAATAAAAACCTTGAAGCTTCAATCTGAAATTTAATTATAAGTGGAACATGATGATGATGATGATGATATCTCAGTGTGTTCACTTTTCTGTGTGTCTGGCAGGAAATGCTGATGCTACCCTCACGTCATATTATATCATACAGACTGTAATCATGAGCAGCTGAGAAGGACAAAACTTTCATGTCAGCGATGATTTACAAGTCAAATTTCAAAGTCAAACTGCTGCCAAACTGCTGCGACACCATTACATTTTAATTCAATCTAGAAGATGTACGTTACATGAAGCTTAATGAATGATCTTAATTATTCATTCATTCATAATTTCACTCTTCTCTCTCAGCTCCTCCTGCTTTCACATCAGCTGTTAGTCGCTTCACTTCTAGTTGACAAATCAGATTCCTCCACGATCCCTAAACAGCCAATCACAGCCTAGCTGTCAAACTTTAAAACGGTTACCCTCTCTGTCAGCTGTCAGCTGTCATTTCAGGCAATAATCGCGTCCACCTCCACCCCATCCACCTCCACGGCTCGCTCCTCGCCTCTCCATCTCGGATCATCATTCGTTGTTCCGTCAAGGCCCCAAGTCTCCAGGAGCCGGTACCACACCACCTTGATCCACACCTCACCATCACCGCCACCAGTGTCTAGACTCCATCGGGGGGGTTATCCTATTCATGCATGCATCGCCTCCTCCATATTAGGCCACATCACAATGGAGTCTAATCGCCAAAGACTTTTACATTCATTATCATGCTGTTCAATAAACACCATTCACTAGATAATACTGAGTCTCTCCTGATTGAAATATATATTCAGCCGATTTAAAAAGGGGCTAACTATGTCTGTATCTGGTTTAAAAAAAACACTATGTGTACAACAAAAACAGCTAATTTATCATTTCTATGAATGAATAATGAATGAAATCCAGTTTGAGTTAGCTCGGTTAGCAATAATGCCACAGTGGGAATAATAATCACAGTGAAATCGAGACGAACTGAAGCTTTTAGAGTTTTTGTCTTCTAGTAAAAACTTGAAAACAAAAACATTGACTTTTGGATGACAAGCTACCTTGAAATTCTATACAAAAAAAAAAAATCCACCTTCAAATGTTTGCCAGACAAAGATTTCAAACTGCTGTGAAGTTGAAGCGGTATTTAATCGATACCACTTTGTGTTCGCTATAATGTTTTTATTGTACAAGACTTTGTGAGAATGAAACTGAGTGCTGTGAAAACGGTGGATGGAAAAAGTCATTCCAGTGTTTTTATTCTTCTCAGTGAACACAAAGATGCCAATTTTAAGCAACACTAACAACAACAGCAGCACCCGAGTGCGACAGACGACTCATCATCGGCTGGGCTGTTCAAAAAAAAAAAAAAAAAAGCACCATATAGCAGCTTTAACTCATAAATAAATGTTCCCTTGAAAGAAAATTAATCATCACAAAGAGCAGGCTTGACGTTTTTACGGGTGTGACACTGCTATACATCACTACGGTAATTAAAACATGTTAGTTAATGGACGGGTTAACAAGCTCAGAGTTTCACAACAGGGTCGTTAACTGACCTCGGGTGGTGAAAAACTAACAGAGCGAATATTTCCCTGTCTCATCTCTGAGATTACTGTTTTAATGTGTGTGTGTGTGTGTTAAAGGTTGTAAAGGTTGTTATTTGAGATAAGATTGCCACCTTGTACACACATGATCATACATGATTACCCCTCACCTGGAGCAGCAGATGGTGGGAGCTCATAGTGACACCTGACAGACGGTAAAGTGTCGTGGGCTCCGTCCACCCGGGGGACACAACTGCCAATATATAAACATATATAAAGTGTCCGCTGCTGCATATTTCAAAAATTTCAAATTTCACAAAGGTGGATGTTTGTGATATAGATCAAGTATTCAACGGGTATTTTTTGTCAAAACTATTGAACAGAGATAACAAAGAGTGTTTAACCATCCTGAGGTGAACTTTAAAGTATCATTAAATCAATTGAATTTAAAATGAGGCTGAAGACTTGTATTTGGGTCCAGGTCCGGTATTATATCAGTGTCAGCGCTTCAGTCAGGACTTAAGCTACATTTCTTTGCAAATCATCATGACAATCATTCTTCATACAGGTGCTTTCATACACAAGAACCCAGTTATTAAAGATATTTATGTGTTTTCCTAGATCCTGGAAAGCTGACTCACCACAAAGTCCATTAAAGCCGGAGCTTTCGGTCATATCACATAAACAGATGGCGTTTCTCCAGTTGTATACATAAACAACATAGGGCATTGCATCATATTAATGCTAAGGTTTGCCAGAATACCCCCTCTTTATTATGTTATATATTATTATTGTTTTCTGCTTTATTGATTTCTGGCTTTTTGCTTGTCTTCATTGCTGTAAAGTTAGAGGCATGACACTCCAGTACACCAGTGATTAATGATGGGCTACACTGTCTATGACAGATGTGATTTATCCTTAGAGAAATATGAGAAAGAAATACTGATACTGTACTGGATGAGCACATCAATAACAAAATAGTTTGCTGCCACCTGGTGGTCACATGCTGCCACTGCACCTTTATTTTTCCTTTCATTTAATGCTTTTTTCCCCCCTCCTGTGGTGTTCTTATGAATGTTGAATGGCAGTGCTTGTTATTAACTGCAAGGCCAAACACACACACACACACACACTTCTACACAAATTAATATGTCAGATGTTTTAAAACATGCAAACAAACGTGCCTAATTATCTTCAATATTTACATAAGTGAATGTTCACATAAGTCACATAAGTTCAAGTTCAGATCATCAACACACACACGCACATACACACACAGACTCGAGGTCCAGCCTCCAGTCCAGCAGTCTGTCACAGATGTGCCGGAGCTGAGTGGCCGACGGCTAAAAAACATTCAGACATTCAGTCTCTCATCTGGCTGAGCAGGAGGTCCTAAATGGGTCAGAGGCATCATAGACCTGAACACACACACACAGTAAAGCAACCGTATTTTAGTATTCACAGGTCATATTTCAGATATTTCAAAATATTTGTAATTGTCATTTTGTCATCAGAAAGTTTGAATTTAAAACTCTGACACATTAATTTGCTAAAACACCCCATGAGTCCATTATGTAATGAAAGGTAATAGTAAGTCATAATGTGCTTTAGTGTGGCTGTTAGCAGTAGCAAGCATAGCTTTTCTTATGCTTATGTGTCTGAATGAGCATGTGAATAGATTATGTTTCTGTCTTTCTGTGTTTGACTCTGTACATACTTCACTGAGTGTGCACGTGTGTGTGTGTGCATGAATGAGGGGTAACTGTAGTCAGTGTGGAGGGCAGGACTCACTTCAGAGCTCCAGGTCCCTTCAGGCCTTGGCAGCGTCTGCCGAGTCAACATGGCTCCCGGCACTGGAAGCGGCGACAAAGAGGAAGCTGCTGTTTATCTGACTTCTAATTTCATGGAAATCTAAACACTTCCACTAATGTAAATAAAAACAAGGCCATCTGTTTAGTTTTTTTTTTTTTTTTTTGCTTTTGCTTATAAGGAATTACAGTTTTCTGAGATGGACTTGTTTGCAAATTTAATTAAGGATTTAGGGTATTTTATCACAGAGCACAGAGTTGATTTCATTCATTTGAGGTTATTGCATTGCTGCTGCTTTATCAGTGTTACTGGCTTCTTGTTAGATATTTTTATCATTTATCTTTAGTTTATTATGTTATATGGTGAGCAACAATATATTTACTGCTGTGCACTGATTATTAACTTTACAAAGTTTCCTATTACTCATTTTCATCACTTATAGAGAGTTTAATTTAATTCACTCAACATGCTGCCTGCTTATGTCACCATATGGATCCTGATCGTTTGAATATATGTGTGTGAAACATTGTAGACGATACAGGGTCAATCATGTTTTGTCATTTTAAAGATATACTGTCTAGTATACATTAGGGGTGTGCATGAATACAAATACATTATCCGGCAAAGCAAAAATAGTGGGTTTTATACGAATATTTGTTTCATACAAATATTTTTAAAATTATTTATTGGGGGTGTTCCCCAGAGATAAAGCTGAGCTACTGACACAAGCAAAGTGCTCCCAATGGTATCTCCATAACCTGTTGTTCCCCTTCTCCTTTCCACAAAGTTAGGTTGTAAAAAATAGGCAATAAATGAAAAATGCAAAGCAATAATTGCCTTTGAAGTTCTCCCCTACACGTTACACGCTGTGCTGTCTCTGTGTTATGGGTGTACAAATAGATAGGTTTGGCTGCAATGAGGCAGTGATCATAATAATTTTCTACAATTAAAAGTGTAATAAAAACAAAAAACAGGATTTTTAAGCCTCTTTCCACATTTATTCGAATACAAATACAAATAATTTTGCTGCATCAACAAATACAGATACAAATACAAATACTGGGATCTCTGCACATCCCCAGAATACATGACTTTGTTATGGTAATGTTTTCCCAGTCCGCTGTTGATGGTCTGAAATACAACAGTGTACAGCTGAGAACTTTTACAACTTTGTTGTAAAAGAGAATCAGGAATATATCATCAAAGTAATAAAACCCTAAACAAAAATAAATAAATAAATAAATGAATAAATAATTGGATATGTCATGATTTTTGTATGATTTTTTGTTGTTTAGATAACCTTAAGGTTGAGCCAATAACTATTATATTTAATTTTACAGGTAAAGCAGCTTCCCACGCACCCCACTGTCTAATATTTATATGAATAATAATTTGATGTACTACTTAGAGTAACATCCAAATCACCCATTGGATCGGTGCATTGTGGTTTGTAATATGTGACTATGATAAATTTGAGAGAAAGAGATTCGATGTGGACAGTTCATCTTCATCATGGTTTGCATTGTTTTATTTTTGATCAGAGAGAAGACTGTGTGACTCATCTGAGATGTGTGTACAGTACAAAAAGACACATGACAAACCTTATTCATGACTTTCCTTAAATTAGTAAAAAAAGACTTTCTGGAGAATTTTAACCCAAATGTAATGCATCTGACAATGTTTCTAAAGTCTCAACAGAACTTTCATTTTGTAAAGATTGTTGTTGAAGCAAGAGATTGCCTTAGTTTGTTCCTACAACTGAAATATTTACTTTAAATGCTAATAATCGCCTTGTAATTGTTATTTATTTCAAAGATTGTAAGCCTGTGTTTTTATAGTGTATTTATGATTCACATCACAAGGCTACAATTGGTACTTTTACTGCTAAAGCCGGAATCATGCTTCACCAAAGATCAACATAAAATGTCTATGCAAACCTCTACATAGAGGGGTGTTATGGGTCACAGAGGCTAGCAGAGAAGTTGACGTGCTCACCTTCCAAATCTCAACAATGCGTCATGCAGACATGCGTGTCAAGCAAGTTGTTTAGTTGACTCAGCTCTTGTCTGGAGGCGGGTCCGAAATATTCATGTATAAAAGAGACAGCCATGCAGGTGAACAGGTGCAAGTGAACCCCATGCACGTTCGCCTACATGCAGCCTACATGCAGCCTACATGCAGCCTACATGCAGCGTAATTCCATCTTTATACTTCCAAGTCATTGAAAACACTTGAGGACAGGGGTAGTGTCACATCTTATGTAACTAAGACCACGTCAGTGCGCCTCATCTCAGCCTCCAGTCTGATCGCTGCCATATTTCACTTCAAGTGTTTGCAAGCTCTTGGACAGAGGAAGCCTGAGGCGGGTGCTGCTGTCTCTGACAACATTTTCTCACACAAACACACATTCCACAAAGTTCAAATCGGTTTGCGCATTAAAGTTTGGTATTTTATTGGCATTGGTATTTTACATGCTACACACATAGGCTTTACAACATCTCAGCCTTTTTCTCCTATTAACACTTTTCCTATTAATCGTCACTTTGGCTGCTTAATCAGTGAAGCTTCAAACTTACATGATAAGAGGTACTGACGCCATAGTGGGAATAAATTAAGAGGATCTTCACTGTTGTTTCTGCAGAGACTTCCCCTGCTGTGATACAGTACATGGAAGTTGGAAGGATTAAGAGAAAGAGAAAAGCCTGAGCCAAGACATAATGCCTCTTTGAAATCCTCCGCACCCCCTGCAGACGACTAATTTTCCTCTCTACTTAAATCCACTCTCTCTCCCTCTGTGTCTCCCTCCCTCTCTCAATATCTCTCTTTCTCCCACAGAGGGTCCCTCCCTTTGCCTTCCTGTCTCTTTGCATCTCTGTGCGCTGCTCTTAATGTCAATGCTAAATCGTGTTGACATCATGTATGTGATGTTTGTGTTCCTGTGACTAAGCTGATCTTGCCGGATGATTTCCTTCTATTAAACTGTACAGAAAATGTTCTTCTCAGTGAATTTATCTTGTGACATTGGTGCAGAAACAGTCTGACAGCTAAGAAAGTTACATCTTTACATATAGGTACATATAGTGTATTTTATTTGTAGATTGTAGACTGTTTTTTACATCTTTTTTCCGTCCTTTCCATATGACAAAATACACTCTCGGCTAACTTGAATGGGGACAAAATAATTTAATTGTGCGGCTCTTCTAGACTTTCAAATGTTTGGACCAAATGGATCAAATTCTGATAGTGAAACGATTCATTTTGCAGGGGTTGCGTGGCGCTCGAAAAAATGTATCGACTGTTTTACAGCCTCAACAGTAGCAACAGAGTAGTCTGCCGCAGAGCCTATGTAAGCAAGTGTCGGCCATGTTTTTGTAATTACTCTCACTACTAGAAGGGGGAGACAAAAGTCCCACAGTTGGGCTTTAACTGTACGAATCCATGATATTTTTGAAGGTATATCAACTGTGTACAGTCTGTAACAATTATTGCATTGATTGATTCAACTGTACTTAGAAGGGCCCTTGCTAGTGGGTTGTCTTGTTGAACTGTGGAGTGACTGAAGCCATGCAGTGAGGGTTCATGTTCAGTATTAAAATTATTATTTTAATTAGGTAACTTTAAGATATTTCATTTTTTTGTGCAGATTTATACATTTGTTTAACATTCTAGCAACATTTTATAATGTTTTTTTTTTTAATTTCACAATAGTTGGACTGTAAAAATGCAGATGTCTACAGTAAATATCTGTATTTTTAAAAAAAAATTTCTGTAGAATTACTAAAGGTTTTTTTTACTGTTATTTGACAGTAAGTGCCAGACTTTTTACCAATTTTTTTTTTACTTTTTTTTGTTTTGTTTTTACATTTTTTTACATTAAATTTAAAGTTTTGCTCTAAAAAAACAGAAAGTTGCTTCGACTTTACATTCAGTGATAGGATGTGTATTTTTTGTATTTTTACATAGAATTCAATGTAATTTAACATTCAAGACCATTAAGTAATTGAATAATCCTGTTAAATAAACTATAATATTCCATTATATTAATTTACAGATTACAGCCTTTATTTTATGGTGAATATTTTTAATAAAAATAATTTACTGTGTTTTTATAGCATTTACACCCAATGTAGAAAAAACAACAAAAAACAAACAAACTGTAAAATAACACAGTAAATTTCTGTGAAATAACTTTTTTTCAACAGCGCAATTATCATTCAAAAGATTTTTGAAACTTTTCTGATCTGTCAAACCATCATATCCTTAATCTGCTATGACACAAACTGAGAATTTCACATCAAAAAGAATTTCTAGACGCAGTGAAAAAATGACTATTCTGCCAGTGTGAAAAACTGATTTTTGGAGGGTTTATCCTCCACTTCGTCTCTGTCTTCTCTCTTGGCAACCAGTCTACCGTGTGTTCTTATTGTTCTCTCTGTCCTTCGCCACCTCCTTTCCCTCTCTCCTCTCGTTCACCTCCCCTTCATCCTCCCTCCTCTCCTGTCCTCTCCTTCACTCCACAGCAACAATCATAACTGGCGCAGAGACGTACAATACGGTATTGACAGCTCACAGCAGTAACAACAATGCATATGCTGACACACATTTTTCAAGGACAGCCAAGCCTCTCACACGCAGAGCGACAGTACATATCACTGTATCCATATATTTAATATTCAATAAAGGGGAGGATAAGTATAGTATTTACTTTCCTTTGTCCATAAAATGATTGTGAACAAAATTGATTTTCTTTAGTTTCTTCCAGCAGATGTTGATAAAGGTCATATATGTCACTCTGTGCCACTGCTCCACTAGCTTCTGTAAGTCAATGCAATCCTTACTGTAGAATCTGTAGAAGTTTCATGCATTATTTGTGAGAGTTGACAAAACAATGTCACCTCAAGATCTATTTAGTAACTGTTTTGGAGCTTTTGATCGTCTCAGCAGGTGCTAAGTTGTCATGGCATTGCAGATGTTCAAAGTTGTGAGACTTCAAAGACTTCTCATGCATGTTGTCTTAAAAGTTGATTCTTGAAATTAAAAACTGCTACTAAATGGACGTTGAGTTGAGATTTCCGAGGTCAAAAATGAACCTTGAACCTCAATGACTCAACAGTTTTTCCTCTCTATGACTAATATTAGTCTTCCAGATAACAGGATCGTTTCAAACGATTATCATTTACGCTTTTTATGGTGATCTTTGGAACGTATTTTTTCACAGAACTGTGGATTTTCACCCCCATTTCAGTATTGCTTCATGGCTAGTATGGAAAATAATTACAGCAACTCATCACTCTTTCACTATAGAGTACATATGGTATGGGAATATTGTATTAGGATAGACTTCAAAACATCCCATCTTATCCTTTAAGTAGCTCTTTGTGGCTCTGAGAGTCATTCATTTGTGTTGAGAGATGCTGCCAGTGTGGTGGATAAATCCTGGACAAATGCACCTCTATTGTAATATATGCCTGGCAGGCACAAGGACTTATTAAAATGCATACATTTTAATAAGTCCCCCTGAGGAAGACCTGTACTGGTCGAAACACTGTCATGTCCATGTGGAATTAAAGAAGATCTGGGAACAATATAGCGATGTGCAGGTACTTTTTGTTCTTTTCTGTAGATTATTGTTACCCAGCATCTGCAAAAATGTATGGATGCATGTGTGCCCACTGATATTTACATCAAAGTCCTCCTCCACTTTCAACTTTTAACTAAACTTTTAAAATGAACAATATTTGCATATTCATATATTCTGGATTTTGCAATGAGGGAGAAGGAGTAGATGTAATTTTAACAGTATATGAATATGGGTGATGCCATCACAAATAGTTCACTATGTTCTAACCAACTTTGAGGAAAGGTTTGTGACTGAATGTCATTCTTACTCAATCTTACTTACTCAATTCTTACTCATCAGTTATGATGTCATTTTCCCTACCAGCGCTGCCTTGTTTTGATTAATGGCAGTAAAAGTGTAATATTCCACATACTGTGTGTCCCTGACTGATCCAGCTGTGAGCAATCATTATATTCCTAATCACGTTACTATACTATTTTATGTGTAAACAAGGTCAAGTATAATCTACATACATCCCACCGCAGCCCTTTTCTCTCTTTCCTCCTTCCTGTTTCTTGTCTTTTTTCCCGACTGTCCTCTGAAGATGCTGACCTTCCTGTCTGATAGTGTCGAAACAGCAAAATCACTCTGTTTTCTCCTTCAGTCAATCTGCCTCCTGACATCCCCTCCTTCCCTTGATCCTCTCCTTTAGCTCAGCCCAGTTCACTTTGTTTGCCAGTTCATAAAGTACAGTGCAAGACCAAAGGTATCTTATTGTCACATTGGTTTTTAATTATCTGATATGATGTCATAGCGGTGCTATTGTTAGTGTTGATGCTTCAATATGCTTTGAACATGTTGTCTAAGCCCTTAAGAGCAAAAGTGTTTAAACTGCATCTAAGAGGCAGACTAATAGGCAAACTAAAAGGCAGGGGAAAAAGCTGCCATAATAGAGAGGTTAGTGATGCAATTCACTGTACAAATGGGGGTAATGACACTTTGATACATCTCTGTTATACTGTCGCCACTACCTGTCATCAATCAATGCATAAAACCACTTAAGTAACAAAGCTTACAGCAGCGTTTTACAGCCACCATGACAAAAAATATAGTGAGAAAGTATTACATTATAACAAAAAGGTTATCTCATTATAACAAGATATTTTTTCTCATTAGAACAAGAAAAACTACTTGTTATCACAAGATGCTTATACATGTTAAAACAAGTACATTTTCCTTGTTATAATGAGAATAAATATTTGGTATAACGAGCATCTCATAAAAACAGCAGTGTTTCAGCTGCTGAAATTGATACACGTGAATGTTTGAGTTGATAAAGTCTTACTTTCTTTTAGGGAGAACACTCTAGATGGGGTAGTGTCTGCTCTGTGTTTCATATTAGAGAAAGAAGCAAAATGGCATTCTAGATGAATTTTTGTAAGCCCATTATAATTTATAACGAGAATGGTATGTTGTTATAATGACATACATTTTCATATATGTCTTTCAAACCTTGACTAAAATGACAAATTCAATTTTTTACTTACTTACTCTTACCTGTTTCCTTTTGTAAAGAGACTGCTGCTTCCTTGAAGGTTTTCACTTTATTCCATACAGGGTAGGGGTGTGCCCGAATACAAATACATTATTCAGCAAAGCACAAATAGTGGGTTTTATACTAATATCTGTTTCATACAAATATTTAAAAAATAATTTGTTGGAGGTGTTCACTGGAGATAAAGCTGAGCTACTGACACAAGCGAAGTGCTCCTAAAGGATTCTCCATAACCTGTTGTTCCCCTTCTCCTTTCCACAAAGTTGGGTTGTAAAAAAATAGGCAATAAATGAAAAGTGCAAAGCATTAATTGCCTTTGAAAGTCCTCCGTAGACGTTACACGCTGTGCTGTCTCTGTGTTATGGGTGTACAAATAGATAGGTCTGGCTACATGAAGCGATGAGTAATGTTTTAGCTCAGTAATCATAATAATTTTCTAAAATTAAAAGTGTAATAAAAACAAAAACAGGATTTTTAAGCTTCTTTCCACTTTTATTCAAATACAAATACAGATACAAATAGTTTTTCTGCCTCAACAAATACAAATACAAATATAAATACAGATACAAATACAAATACTGGGATCTCTGCACATCCCTAATACAGGGTACTAGCTTTAAGCACTGGCATTTTTTTCTTTATTCCAATTCAAACATTGCTGAAGAGAATAAACATGTTGAGTAATTTTTCCTCCATTACTTTAATCTTTGAAAGCTTTAGATGTGTGTCCTCTGGGACGACACCACCCTCCCTTTCTTTTGTGGTAACGGCAACTCAGCAGATTTCCCTCCCAAACTAACCCTGTGGCTCACAGTGGAAAATGTACAGTAGCATAGAGACTGCTACAAGCTATTAGTTTTAATCAGGTTTATGGTAATTAATGAATATTCAACTATAATATAAACTAAAATACCTCAAAGTGGTTAGTTGCTAATCTATACATATTAAACTGCTATTATCCTAATACCATTTTTGCACAGGAAAAACATTTTTTATGATATTTTTCTCCAGTTCTTCATCTCTCTCTCTCTCTCTCAGCCGGTGATTGTCTGCCTGAATCATGTCTAATAAACATAATTAATTCATCTGTTTGTATTTGACTCATGTTTTTATCTCAGCGTTTTGTTGAACATTTTTCCTCTCCCATCCCGCTGCTCTTATCTCCGCTCCAACAGCTCCTCATCAGCCTCCTCTTGTCCTCGCCTCACCCCAACTTCCTTTCTTTCATTTGTACATATTTCCCTTATTTTGATTCCTTTCCCCCTCCCTCTTTCCTTTATTCTCCCTTCCTTGTTATCTATCTTCCCCTCTCTCCTGCCTCATCCTTCTCTCTCAGTTCCTGACTCCCCTCTTTGTCTTCCTATAATCTACCTTTCTTTGTCTCTCCCCTTCACTTTTAGCTTTATCTTCTTTACTTTTTCCCTCATTTTTTTCCATTTTCTTCCCTTCCACACCTTCTCCTATCCCTGCTCCATCCCTCCAACTGCCTCCTTCCTTCTCTTTTTAACATCCTCCTTTGCTTCTTTCCTCACCTCCTTTATTGTTTTCTTCCTCTTCTGCATTTTCTTACCTCATTCCCTTCTATCCCTCACCCCATCCACTTCTTTTTGTGCTTCCTGTTCTCCCCCCTCCCCTCTCCTAATCACATCAACACCTCATTCGCTCACTGTCAGACCTCTCCTATGATTTGAATACATTTTTATAATCTCTCTGCTTCCTTCCTTCCCTTCATACTTCACCTCTTCCGCCTCATGTTATTTTCCTGGTGGAATTTCTCTGAAATCACTGTTGTCACAGCAACCAGATAATGACTCTGAAAGTATTCAAAACAAGGTTGCACACAGAAGCAAAGGCGGCTGTTTGCAACCAGGTTTACTCCTCAACAATACATCACTATTCTTACATATATTTCACATGCAGCATCACCATTGTTGGGTAACACATTACCTAGTAAAAGTACCTATATGTGATTCATATATTGAATATATTGAATATAAGTAATGTGAGTAATCTGAAATTCATTACAGTTGCTGATTTGGAAGACTGTCCTCCCAAGAAAAACCAAACAATAGGTCTTAATGTTGCCTAAAAACAACATATAGTTACGTTTGGGTGACAGATGCCATCTAGTGGCTGTAGTAATTATGACCTGGAGCAGTGCTGCAGTTCAGATGGCCTATATATACAGTACCAATCAAAAGTTTGGACACACCTTCCCATTCACTTGAACAAGAAAGTGTGTCCAAACTTTTGACTGGTACTGTAAGTTGACAATTTTCCTCATTCGGAGGGGGAGGAGGGGTGGTGGGAGGCTATAACCCAGCAGTGGACAGGGTTTGTTTCCCGTTTCTGACAGGAAGTCGGGACAATTTTTTCAAAAAACATAACTACGATACTCTAATCTTAACAAAGTGATCATTTTAACCCAAACCATGATCTTTCCCTAAACCTAACTAGACCTTAACCACAACGTTGTCCTGCCGATAACTACCGATAGGGGGCACCAGATTAGAAAATGCTCCTACGGGTCGTTCTGGAGTGTACAAGTTCAATCAACATGTTTAGTCGTTTCATTTGGAGGACTTGTTGTGATTTTGTGGACTGGGGATTTTATGGATGATTGATATGAGTTTGCTCTCTCAGGGTTCAGTGGACAAACTGATCCTGTATAGCAAGAAAGCTAGCCTCTACCCACTATTCAGGTGTTGCGTCTTATTATCATGCTTGCTAACATTAGCCACTGGTAAACCTACATTCAGGAATCACTTTAGGTCAGAGTTAAGTGCTTCAACGGTTTTTTTTCTAATTCTATGTTAAATACCGAAGATGTAACATTTGGGTGTGGAGGCTTTTGTTTAAAAGCACCTTTGACAGAGCTGCGTTACGCTAAGTAACCAAAGTAGTGTCAAGAGTAATTACTGAAGGAGGCTAAAAAGTTCTGTGGACCTGCAAAGTTATCTGCAAAATCAGATCTGTTCAAGATTCAAGATTCATTTTAATTGTCATTACACAATGCAGATTTGCACAATGAAATTCAGTTGTAGCCCCCTCCATGCTACACACAAAGACAATGCATTTAGAAATGTAAATGGTAAATGGTATGTACTTGTATAGCGCCTTTCTAGTCTTCCGACCACTCAAAGCACTTTTTACACTATGAGTCACATTCACCCATTCACACGCATTCATACACTGAATGGGTACAGGGGCTACCATGCAAGGTCCCAACCTGCCCATCAGAGGAAATCTAATCATTCACACACTGATGGCACAGCCATCTGGAGCAATTTGGGGTTCAGTATCTTGCCCAAGGACACTTCAACATGTGGAGTGGAGGAGCCGGGAATCGAACCACCAATCCTCCAATTAGTGGACGACCCGCTCTACCTCCTGAGCCACAGCTGCCCAAATATTAAACTATTTTAAATTAGAATAGAATAAAACAGTTTGGCAATAAAATAGACTGTTGTCAATATAAAACACATTGATTAGTGCCATTTTGCATTGATAGTCAAGAATCACATGAGGAGATTCACTGGAGAAGAGGCAGCCTCAACATACCAGCATGCAATGCAGCCATGAGACAGGGCGGGGTTTTTGCGTTACAGGTTTTGCTCTTGTTTTCATTCAATTGGAAAAACTCACTATTATTATTATTTTTTTGTCTTCTTTCCTTTTTCTAAATACACTCTGCATGATGTCTGGCAGAAGTAGAAGCACATACAAGGCAGGGCGGTTTTACATATGGATTTAATGTGTTTTGTTCCACTTGAATACAGTCAGATCACCCAGGGTGCATGTTAAAGCACACGTGCTGAGGCAGCCAAACACATGCACACAAAAAAAATTGTACATGAACAAACACAAATAAATGTACACTACAAGCAGTATGTACACAAGCAAATTACACACATGCATGAACACATGCAAACATAAACACACTTGAGTCATTTGACATTTAAGCAGTTTATACAAATATTATTGTGGAATTTATTTGCTGTCACATCTTAGTTATAGATGTTTCTGTGTACAGGCCTGTGTTTGGTTTGACTCATTGTTATTGTAACCATGACAACGAAGGTGGCCTAACTTTAAAGGTATAATATGTAATTATTCCACATTAAAATGTCTAAAAACACCTAGACCTATGTTATTTATGTTGTTGAGTTGTGTACTTACATTATCCCAAATGTTTCCAACAAGATAATACATTGGCGTTGTGGTTGTTCCACAGAAACTGTTATAAATGGACTTTTATTCAGTTTTAAGCCACATTTTCATGATAAATTTAAGTCATTTTTTATGTATATCTTTTAGCTGGAAGAAGGATATTAGTCATTGGATGTCTGGATTTTAAGTTATCAGATAAATAAACTGGGCAAACGTTAGCAGCAGCTCGGCTAGCAGCCCCTCCAGGAAGTCCGGTGGTCACCAAACTTTGTCGGAGAAACACTGAATTTTTAGGTAAAACAGCTTTAATTAGTATTTTAACAATTTTAATCTGCGTGTACGTTGGTTCTGGAGAGGAAGAGACCTCTGCGGGTAATTCGGCTCCTGGTAAAAACATCCTGAATGATTAACACTGGAGTAATCCTATCCCGGTGAAGCAGGTTATTTAACAACGAAGACAACAACTCCCATGATCCCTTGCTACTTCACACCATCATCACAGTCCGTCTTCTGTTATTGTTTTGATTGAGAGACCCCTAGCAGCTGAAATTACATATTGTGCGTTTAAGGAAGTAGTAATTTTATCCCACACCATGTTTCTCTAACCTTAACAAAGTTATCATTTAAACCCAAACCATGATCTTCTCCTAACCCTAACCAAGTGGTTTTTGTGCCTAAACTTAACCAGACCTTAACCACAGCGTCACATCATAACATCACTGTTTTTTTACAGTGGTTTTGGAAAGCACAGACAAATGATGTAGCCAATAGGGGCGCCAGATTAGAAAATGCTCCTATGTGTCATTCTGGAGTCACATAGTAAAAACAACGTTTAATTTTGAGGACTTGTTGGGAATTTTCTTCTTTCTTTAATGCAAATTTTCCAAATGTTTAACACTTTGCACATAAGAAGGAGGCCACATAATAATTTAAACAATATCACATCAAATTCAATTTACAAATGAATACATAAAGTTGAACTGGATGCAAGCTTAATTGAAGAGAGGACATATAGAATAAAGCATAAAAGTGATAGTCCATTTATATTTACTCCAAGAGGATTGGATTTGCAACAAAATTTAAGATTAAAGCTTCATTGTGTTGGCATCATTTGAATCCACAATCACAATAAAATGTTTACTGATGGAAAATGTGGCTGGAATAGAGATATAAGTCAATCATATGTGGTGATGAAACTGTTAATTTCAAAATCTTTTTCATTCTCTTGAGAAGTCAATGTACATTAGCGCAAATATTATATTTCAAGAACAGATATATAGTATTTCTATAACAATTCATTAAGTACATACACACAGTACTGTACACCAGTAATGTGCCAGAAATAGCTCACTATCCCTCATTACCACACCACCAGCATCCGCAGTCCATTGATGTAGAATCCCCTCATTTTCTATGCTTTTGCTCACATGTATAGATCAATGTACAGCAGGCTATATATAGCGCTGCTCGTGTATTGGATTTCCCTGGCAGGGAGCTATAAATAGAGTGAGGGGTGAGGAAAGAGGGGGCGAGAGGGACCCCAAAGGAATAAGATAAACAGAGAAGGATGAAGGGAGGAGCAGGAGATAGAGGGTCTACAGTATATGGGCTCTGCTTGCTATACTTGCAATGCAGAATTTATGTTTTGCTGTTGTTACATTCCTGTTTTCCAGGTGTTTTGTCCTTTTTTTATAGATGAAATTGCTGTAAAATCACCCTGTTTTTATCATCTCACTATTATAGTTTTTGCAGTGTTTCTTTGTGTAACAAAAAAAAAATCTTAATGACACTGCTGTGTGACAGCAGCTGTTAAACCCTTTTAAAAAAAAAAGGACATAGTTACATTTGTGTATCAGTGCCCACTTATGCCTTTAGCACCTTGGTGTCGAGGGAATTTTACTTCTGTTACTCCACAGTGGAGCTCTTAAAGGATGCCTCGGGCAGAAGTAGTGGGTTTCTGTGTCCACTGGGAGGTTTTTTTACGAGCTGTGCTAAGCAGAAGCTTGTGTTTGGCGCTGATCGAGCTGCTTCTGCTGCACGGAGGCTCTCAGCCCGCAAGCCGAGGCAAGTCACAGCCATTTAACTTCATCTTATAGATCTGAACATCAAGATGATTGGTATTCAGAAAAGGTGGTTGTCATCCTCATATCATTACTTTGAGATAAATTGTTTTGTTAAGAGTTGACACATTGGAAATACATGTTGAGATTAAAGCTGCTGCTAATTATTTTCAGTATCAATTAAACTGCGCATTCCTTTTTGATACATTTAGTCTATAAAATATCAGAAAAAGACTGAAAATGCCCATCACAATTTTCTTCAGTCTTCAAATCACCTGTTTTGCTGAAACCCAAGGATACCCAATATGCAATTATGAAATAGTGACGTTGAACTTTGTATTTGAAAAGCTGGAACCAGAAAGTCTTTATTTGATAAATGACTTAAATGATTCATCATTTTGTTGATTAATATTTTGTTAATTGACTGAACAATTCATTGACTAATCATGAGAACGGCTCATCAAATCTATTGTGTACTATACCGTACGTACAGTCATTTCATCGGGGTTGTATAAACTTTCCATCAACCTGTCTTACCTATCTCTACTACAGTGAATGACCTATATGGTCCTACATTACCCAGAATGCCTTACTGAACACCTAAACAGAATTTGACAGAAGTGGAAACAAGATAGAGTGAATCTGAAGATAGTTAGCCTCCTTATGTTATATGTTTGAGCAGCTTTTCAATTGTCGTGATTCAGTTTGAAGCAGATTCTAACAATTTGTTGAAATTTAGTCATTGAAATGCTGTTGAAACTATGATAACATGTAACCAAGACATTCAAAAGACCTCCCTTTGAAAATGAAGTTGTTGACGTCTTTTGACATACAAATAATAAAAATTATTGTTTACTGCAATGGGTTTCTTAAAAACTCAAAAAGACAAATAAAAGACTTTTTTTTTTGGTATACTGTAATTATTGGATTTATCAATGCTAATCATTTACTAATGTTTTATTGATCCCCAGAGATGAAATTCACATTACAGCAGTGCAGGAAACAAGGAAATAGATAAGAACTATAGGAGTAATAAACACGACAAAATACAAAGTCATTCAAATAGGATTCAGTCTATATACATTATAATCTTTACAATACTTACACTATATACATGACGTAATGGTTCTGGAGATGTAGCTATAGTTATATATGTATATATTATAAAGGTGAAGTAATGAATACAAAATAAATTAAATATGCAGTAGTGTTACCTACATATGTATTTATAAAACCAATCAAAAGTCTGGAGAAAACCCCCCACTCACTTGAATGAAGAAATGTGTCCAAACCTCCAACTGGCATCATACATACAAACATACAGACGGATGACAAATTAAAGGAAAAACTGGTCCAGGTCTGAATGCTGGACCCCTACAGTGAGGGGATCCGATGCCTCTGTTATGCTTTGAGGGACATTTTGCTGGCATGGTTTGGGTCCACTTCTTCTTGTTCTGACACCTTTATCCTATGATGAAACATTTCTATCCTGATGGGAGTGGTCTCTTCCAGGATGACAATGCCCCATAGTTCACAGGGCATTAGGGGTCACTGAATGGTTTGATCATCTTTTCTATTGGATAATAATGCAGTCATAAACGTTGGTAATGCGTTAATAAATAGGCACGGGTTTCTAATAAGCCATCACATGATTAGACAATCCAATGAGTCAAAGGTTTTTCATGAGCTGACCATCCAGAAGATGTTCTTGTAGTGTTTTTTAACTGATCTATAAAGCATAAGTAGATGATTGTTTAACCTTTAGAAAGGCCAATGTTGACAACTTGTGTCCTCCCTCTTTGAAATATACATTTTCAGTCATTATAGCGCAAGACAACTTAACATGAGGCTTTTTTAATCTCCGCTGTAGGTCACCTTCTTACCAGAAATCAGTTCCTCAAATGCTGATGTGTTAGTTACCTCGCTCATGTAACATTCCCCGTTTCATAGATTTGAATCAATAATCATATTGATTGTGAATTACCATGTCAAGATTCCCCCCTGAGCCAATGCATTGTCCTCTTCTGAACTCTACCCCTAGTATAATTATTGATTATCACTCTGTCTTTTAAAATAGACTTCTGACTGTCGGAAGGGATATCAGTATTGATTCAGTGATATTTACTGTTTCTCTTAGCAGAACACCTTTTCTTTAACTACACAATAGAAAGCCTGAGGGAAGTACTGTAGTGAGGAAACATTTTACAGTACCAGGGCCTTCACTCCAGTGTTGAAAATAGAAAAGAAGACTAAAGATGCCAGTTCTCTCATTTTCAGAAGATCTGTGGCAAAGACCCAACAACAAACAACAAACATGCTCTTTAATTTCATTGTTTTGACTTTCATATCAAATTTATCTTCAGGACTTTGTTTTCCTTTCTGTCCACAGAGTTAGAAGGACACTGCAAATATTGCCGTCTTGCATCTTTCCTGCATTAGCACTGCAGCAGCCAAGAATTAACATACTGTATGTGTTGGGTTTTTTTGCTGCTGCTGCTGCTGCTGTGTGTTGTACATATTGGGAGCCACTGACATCGAATTTGTACAAGTCACAGTGTAATTTACCATTAGATAATGACTTATAAGGTGAAATTTTCTTTTTTTTTTTAATTCATTTTCTTTTGACCTTTCTTTCCCCCTTTCAGAAGTACACTGAATTGTTTTCTTTCCAGGTGTTAGATTTAAAGATCGATACAACTTTGATGTGGCTGAAGTACGGAGCTAGAGCCAGGAGGCGATTAGCTTAGCTTAGCATAAAGACTGGAATCACGGGAATACAGTTAGCCTCCCTTTGTCCGTAGTTCAAAAATCTGCCTGGCAGCACATCTAAGCATCACTAATTAACTATTGTATCTTGTAACTATACCTTGGATGATGACAACACTTCCTGGACTTTTTTTTCTCTTCACTGTTAAATATTGCCTGGAAAAGGCTACATCACACAACTTCCCTCCTGAGTCAGTATATAGAGTGTGCTTTTTGAACTTGGTCCTAAAAAGCAAGAGAGCATTCAGTCCAAGGACAGGTAGCTCACTGCCAACAGCTGGAACTGCACCATCCCCACTAGACATAAAAAAGTGGTCTTTTATAACACACAATTTAATCACATTAACCTCTATTATTATTATAGTGTATTTAAGTCCTCAACAATCAAACGGTACTCACTTCTCTTTGTGGCTGCCTAGTTGTTGCTGAAAAATTTGAAATTCTCTAAGCAGTTACTTTGGATTTGGAGCCGTTGTGAAGCAGTAAGACTGCAGCAAAGTTATTTTTTTCCTGATCTGTGCGGCAGGAAGAAGGCAGTTTGACTCAGGACCAGTTGGCCTGACTCGGGAATAACCAGTAAAATAGGCCATGTGCTCCCTCGCTATTACTATGTTTGTGATTATGAGTCACACATTACTCCATAAATGGCAGAAGGTTCCTTAACCCTCTGCTGTTCTGGGCCTCATTAGTGTTATCGCTTGGAAGCTGAGTTTCACTTGATATTCAACTGTGTTTGAGCTTTTCCACCATGATGAAGAAGAAAATTAGTCATTTAAAACTCTGTATTACATTGAGTTTTACATGGTTTATATTTATCTACCGCCTTTGTTCAAAGCAGCCTTCAACGGCAGGAAAATAAACTAGATTTCTTTAGCCAACACCAGAAGTGAACAAGAAAACAAGTTGTATTTTCATTTCTTGACTGACATTGCTTCATTAATCCAATCAAGTAAATTCATTGTAATATGACTAATCTTGACCAATATATAAGGGGGCTGCTGTGGCTCAGGAGGTAGAGCGGGTCGTCCACTAATCGGAAGATTGGCGGTTCGATTCACTCCTCCAGTCCACATGCCGATGTGTCCTTGGGCAAGACACTTAACCCCAAATTGCTCCTGATGGCTGTGCCATCAGTGTGTGAATGGTTAGTTTCCTCTGATGGGCAGGTTCAGACCTTGCATGGTAGCCCCTGTACCCATTCAGCGTATGAATGTGTGTGAATGGGTGAATGTGATTTGTAGTGTAAAAGCGCTTTGAGTGGTCGGAAGACTAGAAAGGCGCTATACAAGTACAGTCCATTTACCATTATACAAAGAAGATACAATCTCATTCACATTATTTTAAATGGCAACAAACATGGTGGGTGCAGAGAAAGAAGAAAAATTACAAATCCTAACTGACTTTAATTTCTTTGAGACTTTTGTTTTTTTTGGTCGTCCAAAGAACCTGAGAGTTAAGACAGAATTAGAAAGGCAAAATCATCACCAACAAATCATTGGTCAAACTAAATAAAACACTTTAATAATAAAAAACAACACTTTCCATACAGCCTGAGGCGTACAGATGATGAAACCATTTTCCCTCCAGCTCACACACTTTTTCAGTCTTGGATAAGAAGTTTATAGTTTTCCCCTGGGAACGGGACTTATGGAAGTAGATTGCCTGTTCTGTAACACCGAGGGATGAGAGCCCACCTGAAGTGGGGACGACCCATTTTGAGACTGAAAAAAAAAAAAAAATCATTTTTTCTGAAGACAGATCCTACTGAAACGTGTGTGTGAATGTAGGCCAGTAGCTGTGAACCGTCAAACTGAAGGATGTGATTACCACTGACTTTGTACCCTATAGAGACCACGCGGCACATGTCAGATCGCATCAGGCTCTCATTGCACTTGAAAGGATGATAACAGACTAGACATGTACAATTTTTTTTTAAGATGATATAGATCTTTCCTCATGGTGTTTGCCACTGCATCACAGGGTGCAGTATTTCAACTGGATGTCACTGCAGGAGTCCTCAAACTGCAGTAGTCCTGCAGGAAATATTCTTCATAGTGTTTGAACACCAATGTGGAAGCAGTGCACCAAAATAGATGACTATTTTAATGTCTAATGCAAATTAAATATAATTAAAGCTTATATTTGCATACATTTTGTTGTTTGATCTCATATTCCTGTACATAACCAGGTCAGATTTACATCAAGTGTCAACATTCATTGCCAATGTAGGAAGTAATGTGTCCTTTATCGAGCAAGGTGGAAAGTATGCGTGTGGATGTTGCAGTGGTAGATGTAACCACAATCTTTCCTTAAAGGATAAGGCTGGTGATTCTCTATATTTTTCTTATTGTCAACAAATCTAATGTGCAAAGCCAGACCGACAATGAACAGATCCAATTATAAGTATTGTGTGTGTATCCAAAGCCTGATATATCTTATTCCTCTGTGTTGTAGATCTCCGTTGTTCTCCAAAAACTATTAAAAACACGTCAATGAGCCACACCACTGCTAGATTACTCACTAAATGTAGAGAATGTCACAATTTGACTTTCTATGTAGTGCAGCGACAATAAAGTTTAATAACAGTAAAATGTTGCAGGTATGAATTATCAACGGTCCACATCAAATCTTGGTGTGTGGGTCATATTTTATTCTATCAAGACCTTACAAATTTAGACTTTCTGTAAAACAACTATAAAATGACCATGACACCTGTGTGGTTATGTTTTGGGCCAGTTATGTTTTTTGGGTTCAGGTTAGGTTACAATTATGACACATCAAAAACACTTGACTGTGGAAAAGAAACAAAAAATCCTGCACATTGTTGACCGCTTACTCGCTAACGGCTACTGTTACTGCATGTACTGTCAGATTTATTTGGTTACTGTTAGGATAAAGACCACATGGTCCCCAATATCTAGCCATTATGGGCTATCAATTACAAAAAAAGTGCATATGTCAACACGTTCTCATTCCCAACTCGTCACATATCGAAGCTTGGTCAGGACCCCGTAGCGTCACTTTTTAACAGCCTGGTGGCCAGAATAAAACGTTGGTAATTTACGTTTCTGCAAACCACAGAAACATTGAATATGTACGTTTCAACACATGTAATATGTAGCATATTAACATTTCAACAAAACGTATCATCTGCCTTTCCTATTAGAATGAGGATGGGTCGGTGGATGGTTAGTAAGTTTCTTGGCAGCAAGTTGGAAATCAGCAGAGAGTATGGTTCGACACCACCTCAAAACCAATGTCCGCTTCCAGTTTCAACTGATAAAACAGGGTGTTTTTAGTGAGACATCAGCCGTTTTTATTTTATTTATTATTTCTATTTTAACCCAAACCATGATCTTTCCCCAACCCTAACCAAGTGGTCTTTGTGCCTAAACCTAACCAGATCTTAACCACAGCGTTGTCACACCATAAAACATCATTATTCAACGGGTAGAAATGTTAATATGCTACGTTTGTAGAAATGTTGATATGATACCAAACCTTAACCACTGTGTTGTCTCAACATAAAATATAATTATTTTTTAACAGTAACTGCCGTGATACTGCGCATTGAAAAATGTGTTGAAACGTACATATTCAATGTTTCTGTGGTCGGGCTGCATATGTACATAATTTAATACTAAAAATTGTAAAAGATACGTATTTAACATCCTATTTTGGCATTGGAGTGATGGTGCTTCAGTAAAACATAATTATTACTGTGTGCTATAACCAGAGTTTTAGCCAGAGATGCTGCTTAAATTTGCAAAAACAAACAAACCAACAAACATCTTTGTCTGCATGGGCACATCAGTGGTGGAAAGTAACTACGTACATTTAATCTAGTACTTCATTTCTGTACAGGTCTCAAGTACTTTTAGTGAAGTATTTCAATTTAATGCTACTTTACACTTCTACTCCACTACATTTAATTGACTGCCATTAATAGTTAGAAGTAAAATCATCCG